>NC_042622.1:200656687-200964487 GCF_901001135.1 Rhinatrema bivittatum | reverse complement strand
CATGATATTCTCTGCCACAGGGGTCTCCCTTCAGTCTTCGTTTTTCCGCGCTGCTGTTGGCATCGTGGAGCAGGAGCCTGTGTGAGTTTTTTTTCTCACAGCTGACTAAAAATCAGATTTAAAAACCATTTATTCTCTCCCATATTGGGGTCTCTCGGGTTACCACCGGCTGGTGAGTAAATCTTAGTCTCTTTTTTACTCTTTGAGTAAAATTTTTTCCTCTCTTTTTTTTTCATTTTCATCAAAGGCTGTCGACGAAAAAATATGGCCTCGGGATTTAAAAAATGTCCCAACTGTAATCGGACAATGTCCATTACAGATCCACACCTCGAGTGTGACCTTTGTTTAAGAGAAACACACGACGTAACAACCTGTCCCAAGTGTGCAGAAATGACGGCGAAGGGAAGAAAGGCCCGTCAAGAAAAGATGGAGCATTTATTCCATCTACAGCTTCTGCCTTCCCCTTCCACATCGACTCAGTCATCTCCGGCCAGAGTCTCCAAACTATATTTTGAAAAAAACATTGTCCAGAAGAGTCGGGGGATCATTCATCGCAGACACCATCGATAGCATCGACGAAGTCAGCGACCGAACACCGTCCGAAGCATCGCCATCGGCACCGACACCCATCGATACCAGAGGTGCTTCTCTCTCCGGAGGAATCAACCGCGAAACGGCCTAGAATCCAGGAAACACCGGTCCCTTTGATGCCGAGGCCTTTATCCCATGTCGAAGCACCAAGTGTCGAACCTCCACAGGGCCCTGTGGAAGGACCATCGACACCTCCACCGCCACTACGTGTAGCTGCTCTGCCTGCACCAGCTATCACGAAGGAATTGTCGGATTTCATCCGTCAAGCGGTGCTCCAAGCCTTGAAGGATCAAAAGATGTCGATGCCGGTGCCCGCACCGATGCCGGTACCACAGCCAAAGTCTATACCGAGGCGACCATCGATACCGATGCCGATTCCATCGCCGATGCCCGACCCAATACCATCGATGCCGATGTCACCTGAGGCTCCAGGACATCCGGATTTCGCACTGTACGAGCTTCTGATGAAAAAATTTGATGAAATAGTCGGTGCTATTCCATCAACTCCATCCAAGCCACGAGAAGAAGTCCCTGGACGGATACCTTTGGATGATCCACAGCCAGGTCCGTCAGGACTTCCTCGTCCACCAAGGACTTCTCCAACGTCTCCACATCAGGTCGATCCATATGATACCTGGGACGACAGGCATACAGACACTTCTTCTGAAGGATTTATGTCTGATCCTTCCTCTCCAGAAGAACAAAAGAAATCTGCACTGGAGGATTTATCCTTCACAAATTTTGTTCAGGATAAGGCGGACACCATACCATTTTACTCTGGCAGCTGAAGAGGATGCTAGACAGCAAACACTGGAGGTCCTCCAATTCGTGGATCCTCCAAAGCAAGCCTTGGCTATACCTGTCCATGAAGTCCTCCTAGTCTTACAGCATAGACTCTGGGAGCACCCATGCTCAGTACCAGCTATCAATAAAAGAGTGGACACTACTTATTTGGTAGTGTCTGTTTCCAGCTACCAGAAAGCACAACTTCCACACCAATCAGTTGTTGTGGAATCTGCACAGAAGAAATCAAAACGGATAAGGCCTCATTCCTCCACTCCTCCAGGCAAGGATCATCGATTCTTGGATTCCCTGGGCAGGAAAATTTATCAAGGAGCCATGCTAAACACGAGAATTGAATCATATCAGTTATACATGTCGCAATATCAGAGAAACCTGTGGAAACAGATGCAAGATTGTTCAAATTCATTTCCACAGCAATATCAAGAAGCAGCCCAAGCAATTATACACAAAGAACTCGAAGCTGGCAAGCATGAAGTCTGGACTGCTTATGATAATTTTGAAATGGCCTCCAGAGTAGCGGCCTCTGGTATAAGTGCACGTCGCTGGGCATGGCTTAAGGCCTCGGACCTCAGACCTGAGGTCCAGGAAAAATTGGTTGATTTACCATGTGTGGGCGACAACCTTTTTGGCTCTAAGGTACAGGATGCTGTAGCACAATTAAAAGAACACACAGAAACCCTGCGACGGCTGTCGTCAGTTCCACAGGATTCTGTCACACAATCATCTCGCTGACCTCCAAGGAAGGAATCTCGACGACCTTTCTTTTTTTTTTTTTTTTTTTTAATTTGCACTTTATTAGAATTTTCACAAAGTATACATGGAATATACTCTCAAGATAAAGAAATAAAGAGATACATAATAAAAAGTAAAAGGATAACATCTCAAACAAAATTCAATCTTAACCAATATATGTTCTCCTAGGCAACATGGGTGGGTGAGACCTGTAATCCAAAGGGGAGATAACAAAGAAACAGTTTAAGTAACTAGCTTAACGATTTTTGATGGTTACCAATTGGTTACTGATTACCAAACATTATTGTGGGGCTATGGTCACCATTCTTGCATTTAAAAAAGATTTCAGCTGTTCAATAACAGTAAATGCAAAACTTTCACCTTTACCCTTAATAAGACATCTACACGGATATCTTAATAAGAAAGTGTAGCCGAGGGCTACTACCTGAGGTCTCAATTTTAAAAACTCCTGTCTTCTTAATTGGGTGGGTCTGGCAAAATCGGGAAAAATCTTGACCAATTGGCCAAAAAAGGTTTCAGAAGAATTTTGAAAGAATGCTTTCATCACATTGCTAACATCTTTTTCTATGACAAAAGATACCAATAATGTACCCCTGCCCAATATCTCTATAGCAGAACTTTCAATAAACTGAGTTAAATTCTCAAAAATTGCCAGTTGGTCTCCTTCGGTTTTTCTTTCAATCTTAGTCAGGAAGTAGGCCTTATTTATGATGGGCAATTTAGATTCTTCAAATTTTAGAATTTCTAGGAAAAATTTTTTCAATGTGCTTTGAACATCCTCTCCTAAAGCACTAGGAAAATTTAAGAATCGTAAGTTCAAATGTCTGTTGTAATTTTCCAATGCTTCCAGTCTTTTGGACTGGTATGCCAAGTCTTTTATCATTTTAACATCGACCATTTGAACTTGTAAAGTTTTTTTCTCCACCTGACGACCTTTCTATAGACAAAGGCGTTACTACCCTCCAGCATCAAGAGGCAGATCTTCTAGGCCTCAGCAAAGATCTCAGCCTAGGCAACCTAGAGCTGCTAGGCCTCAACCTCTGCCGCAGATGGGACCAGCTGCAGGCTTTTGAGGCCATCACCAGAGACCAAAGCCATCTCTACAACCCTCAACCAAACCTACCGGTAGGAGGCCGAGTATCCTCATTTTACAACCATTGGGTACAAATAACAGACCAATGGGTACTTGCAATAATATCTCAAGGATACCAACTCAATTTTTTCTCAATTCCACAAGATTCTTCTCCAAAATATTTTCCATTAAGCAAAAATCACATAATCCATCTACAAGTAGAATTATCCACCCTTCTGAGAGCCAGGGCTGTAGAGCCGGTGCCCCGGACTCAGCAGGGCAGAGGATTCTATTCCCATTATTACCTCAGAAATCTCAACAAATTTCTGAAGAAAGAAAAGTTCAGGATGGTTTCTCTAGGCACCATGCTTCCACTTCTTCAAACAGGAGATTGGCTTTGTTCTCTGGATCTTCAAGACGCTTACGCTCATATTCCAATATTTCCTCCTCATCGCAAGTACCTGCGCTTCATGGTGGGTCATCAACATTTCCAGTACAGAGTACTACCATTCGGACTTGCATCAGCTCCCAGAGCATTCACAAAATGCCTGGCAGTAAATAGCAGCATAGTCACACAAGGAAAGTGTTCATGTCTTCCCTTATCTGGACGACTGGCTCATCAGAAGTCAATCTCAACAAGGAGCTCTGGCTTACCTCAGTCGAACAATAACTCTACTTCACTCCATGGGATTTCTCATCAACTATCAAAAGTCCCATCTCAATCCGTCTTACCTGCTACAATTCATAGGAGCAGAATTAAACACCATACTTTCAAAAGCTTTTCTACCCGAGGATCGGGCAGACACACTTTCCCTGTTGGCAAACTCGTTATACTCAAGGAAACGAGCAACAGCTCATCAATTTCTAACCTTACTAGGCCACATGGCCTCCACAGTTCATGTCACTCCTATGGCAAGGCTAGCCATCAGGGTAACCCAATGGACTTTAAGATCACAATGGATCCAAGCCATTCAACCACTGTCCTCTCCAATTCAAGTAACCCACCAGCTATGTTCATCTCTACTTTGGTGGGCGAACAAAGATAACTTGCGCAAGGGCCTACCCTTCCAGCAACCAGTCGCCCAGATAACTTTAACTACAGATGCATCCACCTTGGGTTGGAGAGCTCACATAGACAATCTCCAAACCCAGGGTACTTGGACAAAACTCGAAGCAAAATTTCAAATCAATTTCCTGGAACTTCGAGCTATACGTTATGCTCTGCATGCGTTCAAGGACTGCCTTTCACACAAGACTGTTCTCATTCAAACGGACAATACAGTAGCCATGTGGTACATCAACAAACAGGGAGGTACGGGCTCGTATCTCCTTTGTCAAGAAGCCGCACAGATTTGGAACTGGGCCCTGACGCACTCTGTCAGGCATTCACAACGTAGGCATTCACAACGTAGTAATACTAAAACACCGTTATAGAATCGCTGAAAGTAATATTTGTGTGTAACTTGTGGATACCTCATAAACTTCACATGGGCTATTTTTGGGAAGCCTCACGCTCGGGTTCTGCAGTGTATTAACGTGCTGCTGTGCATGTCAATCACAATAGCTTTTGACTATGCTCCCGCTTTTGTAATCATTGGTAACCACATAGTTTACATTTTTTGCTCTTTTTAAATTTTCACTCTTTTTATAGTTATGCAGGTAAAACTGGACACTTATCTGAGCTTGTCAGGACAGTTTATAACAACACCGACCCAACCTGACACGGTACGTGTTTTGTGGGCTTCATCTGCTGCACGGCTTCAGCTTAACTCTGCCAGAGTTAAGCTGAAACCGTGCAGCAGTATATGCAGAGAGACAGTGACTCAAAACACTGCACTACTTCTCCACCCCTGATGAAGCCCTCGAAACACGTACCGTGTCGGGTTGGGTCGGTGTTGTTATAAACTGTCCTGACAAGCTCAGATAAGTGTCCAGTTTTACCTGCATAACTATAAAAAGAGTGAAAGTTTACATTTTTTGCTCTTTTTAAATTATGTGGTTACCGATGGTTACAAAAGCGGGAGCATAGTCAAAAGCTATTGTGATTGACATGCACAGCAGCACGTTAATACACTGCAGAACCCGAGCGTGAGGCTTCCCAATAATAGCCCATGTGAAGTTTGAGGTATCCACAAGTTACACACAAATATTACTTTCAGCGATTCTATAACGGTGTTTTAGTATTGCTATATTTGGAACATACACCATTACATACAGTTTTTGTTTGAGATTCACAACGTAGTGGCAGATCGACTTAGTCGTCAGTTCCAACCACACGAGTGGTCCCTGGATCCCTTAGTAGCGACCAGGATATTTCAACGTTGGGGACAACCAACAGTAGACCTCTTTTCATCACACCTGAATCACAAAGTGGACAAGTTCTGCGCTCTCCACAGACAGAAATACCAGCCAGCCAAGGACGCCTTTGCTCGCCCTTGGAACTCAGGCCTTCTATACGCGTATCATCCGATACCGCTCATAAACAAAACTGTAGTGAAGCTACAACAGGACAAGGGGTCCATGATACCTTTCAATTCAGGAAACCCTGTGCTTCTGAGACCCTCAGTGAACATCTCTCCAAGGAACTCTCTAACTTAGATCTGTCCAACCCTAACACAGCAGTGCTATCATGGCACAAGATCACTGAAGAGGTAGCAAATAAACTCTGCCCATCAATCACGAAACTAAGCAACACGACAAAAAAAGAAAATCAACCTTGGTTTTCCAGCGAACTGAAACTGATAAAACAAGAATTACGCCACAAAGAAAATAAATGGCGCAAAGCACCTTCCACCACTACACTATTGTCATACAAAGGAACTCTACATTTCTACAGGACTTCAATTCTAAAAGCAAAAAGAGAATACTTCGGTAAAAAAATCCATGATCTCAATTTGATGCAAAAACCCTCTTTGCATATGTCTCTCAAATAACAAAGTCTCTACCACCGTCGATACCTGACGAACAAGCTCAATCCAAAGCAAATGAGCTAGCCCTATTCTTTCAGCAGAAGATTTCAAACACACTTGCTCGCCTTCCAACCAAGTCTGACTACAACACCTCATTCGATAACACCTACATTCTTAAGGGAGTCAAATTCGACAAATTCGAATTAACATCGACCAAAGAGATCGAATCCATTCTCAAAAGGCAGAAACCATCCAGCCACCCATTGGACAACATACCTTCCAAGCTACTGCTACTTATCCCAAATATAATCTCTGGTCCCTTAACCAAAATCATAAACTGCTGCTTAACTCAAGGATTCTATCCAGATAGTCTAAAAAACGCTTCCCTGAAACCACTCCTCAAGAAACATAACCTAGACCCTGGTGTTCTGGCTAATTTCCGCCCTATCTCGAATCTACCATTTTTAGCCAAACTCACAGAGAAATTGGTCAACATCCAGCTTTCGGATTATTTAGAAGATCACAACTTACTTTTCCCTTCCCAATATGGGTTCCGCAAATCTCGCAGCACAGAAACCCTACTCATATCTCTAACAGACCATATTATTATGGGTCTAGACAAAGGACACTCCTTTCTCCTAATCCTTTTAGACATCTTGGCGGCCTTCGACACAGTCAACCACCCCATCCTCTTGAATCGCCTTTCAGACATAGGCATCTCGGGAACAGTCCACAATTGGTTCAAGTCGTTCCTCAGTAATAGAAGTTTTAAAGTCAAAATCAACAGTAAAGAATCACCATCTACAAATTCCTCTCTTGGCGTACCACAAGGTTCATCCCTATCACCTACCCTTTTCAATATTTACCTCCTTCCCCTTTGCCAACTGTTAACTAGTCTTAACCTCATTCACTACATCTATGCAGACGATGTTCAGATTCTGATTCCCATAACAGAATCTATTAACAAATCCCTCGCACTCTGGAACAACAGCTTACAAGCCATCACTAATCTCCTCAACAGTCTAAATCTGGTCCTCAATGCCTCTAAGACTGAACTCCTCTTCATTTCCTCCAACCAAGAAAACCTCCCGTCTCAGATCCATCACAAACACCTTCTCACCCACACTCATGTGAGAGACCTTGGAGTAATTATAGACAACCGTCTTAACCTAAAGAATATGATCAAAACCACAACTAAAGAGTGCTTCTACAGACTTCAGGTGTTAAAAAGACTCAAACCTCTCCTATATTTTCATGACTTTAGGACTGTTCTTCAATCCCTAATATTTGCCAAAATTGACTACTGCAGCGCTCTGCTCACCGGCCTACCCAGCTCAACAACCAAGCCCTTACAGATGATACAGAACGCCGCAGCGAGAATTTTGACAAGCACCAACCAGAGAGACCATATTACGCCCATCCTCCGTAATCTACACTGGTTACCAGTCAGTCACAGGGCTCTACACAAATCTCTAACTCTAATTCACAAATCAATTCATAACCTCCTCCATCTCGACCTCGAATTCCCACTCAAACTCCACACTTCCAACAGACCAATGAGAGAAACCTACAAAGGAGCACTACAAGCCCCGCCATCTAAAGCCACACGACTCATCTCTACCAGGGACTGAGCTTTTTCTACAGCAGGTCCAGCCATCTGGAACAACCTCCCCGCAGAACTCAGAATGGAACCGTGCCTACCAACATTTAAAAAAAAACTCAAAACTTGGCTCTTCTTACAAGCCTTCTCTGATCCATCAAACTTTCACTAGATAACTACTCAGCTTATGAATATGGAACTTCTCCCCTCCAATATTCACCTCATGTACTAGTTTGCTACCCTAATAAGTTAACTAGCTGTAGACCAGGCTCGGACATTTCACAATGTATTTAATTTAATACCCTCCTAAGGCTTCTCTTTTTCCAGCTGAATCAGCTTCCAAGTTCAAGGTCCTTGTTATTATGTAACTTTTTGCTTCTCTGCTTTTGTCTCTGCTAATTATAAAAAGTTGTTCCTTATGTTACGTTATGTTATACTGATCTACCCCTGTTCGATGTAAACTGACCTGATATGGTATTCAACCTTGAAGGTCGGTATAGAAAAATGTTAAATAAAATAAATAAATAAATGATACTCATAGCCCCATATTGGCCTCGACAAGTATGGTTTCCCACACTTCTAGACCTCTCGATCAGAGAACCAATTTGCCTGGTTATAGCTCTCACTCTCATAACTCAGGATCAGGGTCGGTTGCGCCATCCCAACCTTAAATCCCTATCCCTGACAGCATGGATGTTGAAAGCTTGATTTTAGAACCACTCAATCTTTCAACCAGTGTCTCTCAAGTGCTTATAGCTTCACGTAAACCTTCAACACGAAAGAATTATTCTTCGAAATGGAAAAGATTTACTTTGTGGTGCACGCAAAAGAACATCGACCCTTTCTCCTGCCCCACAACTTCTCTATTAGACTACTTATATCATTTTTCAGATTCTGGTCTCCAGACATCATCTGTAAGAGTACATTTAAGTGCAATCTCAGCTTACCATAACAAGATGGGAGATGCACCAATATCTCTACATCCTCTTGTCAGAAGATTTATGAGAGGTTTAATTCACCTTAAACCACCAATTCGGCCACCAGTCACAGAATGGGACCTGAATTTGGTCTTAACAAGACTCATGCATTCTCCTTTTGAACCCATGAATTCCTGTGATCTTAAATTTCTCACATGGAAGACTATCTTCCTCATAGCCATTACATCGGCTAGAAGTGTTAGTGAGTTACAAGCACTTGTCACGTACTCACCCTATACAAAATTCCTACATGACAGAGTGGTTCTCTGTACACATCCAAAATTCCTCCCCAAGGTAGTTACAGAATTCCACTTGAACCAATCCATAGTTTTACCCACATTCTTTCCAAGGCCTCATTCTCACCAAGGAGAACGGGCCTTATATACCTTGGACTGTAAACGTGCGCTAGCATTTTACTTAGACCGCACTACAGTCCACAGGAAATCCACTCAACTCTTTGTATCTTATGATCCAAACAAACCGGGAAAGGCAGTGGGTAAACATACTCTCTCCAATTGGCTAGCAGATTGCATACAGTTCTGCTATGAAAAAGCAGGCCTTCCTCTCCAAGGGCGAGTAAAGGAGCATTCAGTAAGAGCAATGTCAACCTCAGTAGCACACTATCGTTCAGTGCCAATTCTTGACATATGTAAAGCAGCAACATGGAGTTCTCTTCACACCTTTGCAGCTCACTACTGTTTGGACAAAGAAGGACGACAAGATTCAGCTTACGGACAATCTGTCTTAAAGAACTTGTTTCCAGTGTAATCCCAACTCCTACATCCAACCTGCTGTGATCTTCGGCTGCTCATTTTCGCCAACAATACTTCACTGTTGCTTCACTTCAAAATGACTCAGCCTTCAGCTTGCTAATCACCCATATGTGAGGACTAGCATCCTGCTTGCCCTGGGATAAACAAAATTGCTTACCTTGTAATAGGTGTTATCCCAGGACAGCAGGATGTAGTCCTCACGAAACCCACCCGCCACCCCACAGAGTTGGGTCCGATACATTTTATTTTTTGCGAAAGCTTATTGCTACATACGAGATTGAAGGGAGACCCCTGCGGCTGAGAATATCTTGGCATGCTGGGCATGCTCAGTGGGCTCAGAGTGCCAGTCAAAAGTTTCTAGAAACTTTGACAAAGTTTTCCGCAATAGGGCTCCATCAATGATGTCACCCATATGTGAGGACTACATACTGCTGTCCTGGGATAACACCTATTACAAGGTAAGCAATTTTGCTTTCTCCAAGGACAAGCAGGATGTTAGTCCACACACATCAGTAACATCATCAGATGGAGCCCGGCATGGAAAACTTTTGTCGACAGACACACTGAGCTTGCCCAGCATGCCACTAACCACGCATCCACGTGGGGCCCTCGTCAGTCTCTCTCTTGCTGTGAAACTGAAGCCTTGCGTCTGTGGAGCTTGCGTGTTTTTTTGGTATAACTCGCTTCCAGTGTGGTATAGGGTCCCTCTGCGTTTCAAATTTTTTTCTTCGCTTTCGGTAACTTTTCTCTCAAACTTGCGGTCGATTCCTGATAGTGTCATAGTGTCGTCTTCCAGCCATTGACATGGGCTTTTTGGTATGGCGTCGTCCAGCTTTCGCTAGTGCCCCCGGAGTCTGTCCATCACAGATCCCCCATGAGATCTGTATCCTTTGCCTGGGGGCATCGCACGACATCCATGGTTGTGATTTTTGTACCCAGATGACCCATAAGGGCCATTGAGCATGACTAGTCAAAATGGAAAAGCAATTCGGGTCAAAAAAATCTGATCCGTCAGCGTCCAGGACTTCTACCCTGCAAGGGAAAGGCGTTTCGACATTGACCCCCTCGGTCCCCCTCTGTTACCATTTCTCGATCCTGAGGTGGGAGCGGAGGACCGAGCAAGATCCTTGTCCTCTCGGTTGGGTTACTAGACATCAATGGCGGTCCCAGGTAAGGACCAGGGTGAGCATCGACGGAAACACAGACACCGCTCATCCTCGAAAGCTGACCATGGAAAGGCATCGACTGCTTCGATGCCGCCTCCTAAGCGGTCTCATCTGGAGGAGGGAATTCCCTCCAGTCCTTCCGAGGATGTTCGACAGTTCCCACCAATGTCAGTGGAAGGTTTGCTTCCAACCCCTGACATCTTGGTCGATCCGATTCCATTGCCTCTTCTGCCTCCTGCTGTTCTATCCTCTGCAGCTTTTGAGGAGGAATTAGAAAGGTGCATATCAGCCGGACCCTGCAGGGGGAACTAGCCTCCGGTTCCGCCGGGACCGCCGCCAGAGCCAACTCCATTGGTGCTTGTGCCTCTGCTGGAGCAGCTGGACCTACTGCTCGGTGTCTTACCAATGCAGCCAGCTCCGATGCCCCAATCCCCTTCGCAGCCAAGGGGAGCATTGCTGCTGCTGACACCAGTTCCCATTCCTGTGAGCGATTCCTCAAACAAGGAGGGTCCTTCAGGGTCAATGGTGCCTCCATTGTGCATGATGTCCCGACAACCTCTGGCTCTTCTGGAGCATCCGGGATTGATGCCCTCAGTGGCATTGATGCCACTGGCACCCCCGAAGCCAAGGGATCTGTCGGTGCCCTTACAAGCCCGGATCCCACCGTACCTTCAGTTCCGCTGTCTGCTCCTCCGATGCCTTCACGGCCCGCTGGCTCGAAGCTTAAGGCCCAGGTAGGTGGTCCATGCTCCGCATTTCCAGGTGTTCACATCAAAGGGGAAGCCCCCTATGATCCCTGGGAGGGTGAGGCATCCTTTTCTTCCAAGGAGGAATCAGAGGACTTGCCATCGGAACCCTCTCCACCGGAGGAGAGGCGAACATTTCCTCCAGCGGATCTTTCTTTCACTGGTTTTGTTAAAGCCATGGCAGAGTCAGGCCCTTCCAGCTTTTGACAGAACAGGATGCTCGCCACAAGATGCTGGAAATCCTGCAATTTCTGGATGCTCCTAAGGAGGTGGTGGCTGTTCCAGTATATGACATCTTTAAGAAACTGGTCACCCGACTCTGAACACCCCATCTCCATTCCTGGTCCAGCCCACCATGGGGTTTGAGCACAGTCAGCACCCTCATCAGTCGGTGGTGGTAGAATTGGCCCTTAGGAAAGCAGAGAGGATTACGACTCATGCCTCTGCACCCCTGGGCCCTGATTACGGGACCCTGGACCCTCTTGATCGCCAAATGTGCCAGGGCTCAGTGTTAACAGCCAGGATTGCTTGTTATCAGCTCTCTATGGGACAGTACTCCAGGAGCCTCTGGAAACAAACCCAGAAGATGGGAGAACGCCTCTTGCAGCAATTCCAGGAAGACTTCAGAAGATAGTCCAGCAAGGCCTAGACTGTGAAACACGAGGTCCTTTTGGTGTGCGTGTTCAAGACAGCTATGAGGGTTGTCGCCGCGGGCATTGGGGCGCGCTGTAATGCTTGGCTACATGCCTCTGACTTGCGCCCCGAGGTCCAGGACCGTCTGGCAGACCTTCCCTGTATGGGCAAGAAAGTTTTCAGGGACAAAATCAAAGGAGGCAGTGGCCCAATTGAAGGACTATCATGAAACCCTTCAACAGTTATCAGCCAGCACTTCGGATACTCAGCCTTCCAGCAAAAAGCCTACCAGGCAATATCCGAGACAGCCCTTTTATCGTCCACGGAAGTACTACCCACCGGTCTCTAAATTGAGACCTCAATGGGCCCTGGCAAGAGCGAGGGCATGTCAATTTCGTATACCTCGACCGACTCCCGCCCCACCGCAGAACTCCGTCGCGGGATTTTGACTGGAGGCCAAGGAGTTTGAGCCAGCCAACCTTGCCCCAGAAAGCCGACCCCTCTGTGGGGATGCCACTTGCGACTGTTCCAGATCGATGGACGGCAGTCACCTTGGACCACTGGGTACTGTCCATCGTAAGACAGGGATACAAATTGCATTTCCAACAATCTCCACCCCATTCTATATTATTAACCTCTATATTATTAACAAAAAGGGAATTCTATGCCAATAAAATACATCATCTCCAGTATGATGCCCAAGCCCTCTTCTCATACGTATCTCAAATCACGAAATCTACGCCTCCTTCTATTCCAGACGAACAAGCACTTTCCAAGGCCAATGAACTTGCCTCTTTTTTCCAACAGAAGGTTCTGAATACCCTCGCCCTTCTCCCTCCTAACACTGCTCCTCTCACATCAGAAGAGAACCCTCACTCCCTCATAAGTGCCAAACTCGATAGTTTCGAATCAATTTCCACCAAAGAGATTGAATCCTTACTAAAAAGACAGAAACCATCTAGTCATCCAGCAGATAATATTCCATCGAAACTTCTTCTCCTCATTCCAAACACGATTTCAGGTCCTTTGACAAGTATCATTAATTGCATTCTAACCCAAGGGAGTTACCCTGACAGCCTAAAACCGCAGCACTCAAACCTCTTCTTAAGAAACACAACTTAGACCCTGATGAATTAGCCAACTTCCGACCCATCTCCAATCTTCCGTTCCTAGCCAAACTGACAGAGAAACTGGTAAACACCCAGCTTTCAGAGTACCTTGAAAATCACAATATATTATACCCCTCGCAATATGGCTTCCGCAAATCGCGCAGTACGGAAACCCTCCTCATCTCACTTACAGATCACATCATGATGGGTCTTGACAGAGGCTACTCCTTTCTATTAATCCTGCTAGACATCTCGGCGGCTTTTGACACCGTCAACCACTCCATTCTCCTGGACCGCCTAGCAGACATTGGTATCTCAGGAGCAGCTCACAGATGGTTCAAGTCCTTCCTCCGTAACAGAACCTTCAAAGTCAAAATTAATAATAAAGAATCACCCTTAACTAAATCCAATCTTGGTTTGCCTCAGGGATCCTCCCTATCCCCAACCCTCTTCAATATTTACCTCCTTCCCCTCTGCTAACTGATCTTAATCTAATTCACTATCTGTATGCAGACGACGTGCAGATTTTAATTCCTATCACAGATTCTATTTCAAAAGCGCTCGCCCACTGGAATAACTGCTTTGTATCCATCACCAATCTACTCAATAGATTAAATTTGATCTTGAACGCTGCAAAGACAGAGATCCTCCTCATCTCTTCAAATGAAGAAAACTTTCCCTCATCATCTCCTTACAACTCGTACTTCTCCCACAAGCATGTGAGAGACCTTGGAGTATTTCTGGATAACAGATTAAACCTAAAGAAAACAGTTAACACCACAGCCAAAGACTGCTTTTACAGACTCCAGATCCTTAAACGACTCAAACCACTACTATTTTTCCAAGACTACAGGACAGTCCTCCAAGCGTTGCTATTTGCCAAGATAGACTACTGCAGTGCCCTTCTTCTAGGCCTCCCTAAATCCACTATTAAACCTCTGCAGATGATACAAAATGCGGCAGCGAGACTACTAACAAACACCAGCCGCGGAGAGCACATCTCTCCCATCCTCGGAAAACTTCATTGGTTACCAGTGAACTTTAGAATCCTCTACAAATCAATCACTCTTATACACAAATCCATCCATCATCAACTCCAACTCGACCTTGAAATTCCCTTAACTCTATACTCCTCCAACAGACCTATTAGAGATATTCATAAAGGCACTTTAAATTTCCCCCCCATGAAAGCCACACGCCTTTCCTCGACCAAAGACCGAGCATTTTCAACAGCTGGACCATCCATTTGGAATAACATCCCTTCAAACCTCAGACTGGAACCCTGCCTCTCAACTTTCAGAAAAAAACTCAAGACGTGGCTCTTTCACCAGGCCTTCCCCGATCCCCCAGACAATCACTAATCGCCTACACTTTCTTGGCCAATTCGGTCCTCTATCCTTCAAAACGATGGACCTTGGCTCCCTCAAAACGATGAACCTTGGCACCTTCAAAACGGCAGACCTTGGCACCTCCAGTTTTAATCATCTTTAGCTTTAACCCACATTGATATTGCACTGTATACAATAATCTGTATTGCACTATTGTACCATGTAGCAATCCCTTCCTACATGTTTTCTTTTTCTTATCTGTTCTTTCTTCCAGCGTTAAGCTTCCAAGTTTTTTACTCCTTGTTAATTGTAACTTTGCCTTATTCTCCTCTATTGTTATTATCCTCAGTTATTTGTCTTAGTTATCCCCTTGTTCTTTGTAAACCGATCCGATATGGTTTTACTATGAAGGTCGGTATAAAAAAGTGTTAAATAAATAAATAAATAAATAAATAAATTCTTCTCCGTGTCTCCGGTGAAGAAGCGTAGAGAACCAGCAGATGCTACAATTAGTGCTCTCTGCCCTCTTAATGGCTCGAGTGGTCAAGCCAGTCCCGCCAGGCCAACAGGGAGACGGGTTCTACTCCAGGTATTTCCTGATTCCCAAGAGAATTGATGGCCTTCGCCCCATTCTGGTTTTGAGGGCCATGAACCGGTTTCTTGTCAGAGAAAAGTTCAAAATGGTCTCGTTGGATACTTTAATTTCTCTCCTCAGGGCTGGGAACTGGCTCTGCTCCCTTGATCTCAAAGACGCATACACCCATATCCCGATTTCTCCAGTGAATTGGAGGTACCTATGATTCCTGGTGAAAAATGACCACTACCAGTAATCGCGTACTGACCTTCAGCCTAGCATCTGCACCCCAGGTCTTAACCAAATGCCTGGCAGTAGTGGGAGCTTATCTTAGGAGGCGAGGGGCTCACGTCTTCCCTTACCTCGACGATTGGCTCATCAAGAGCGACTCTAGGCAGGGGGAGCTGTGTTCCCTATAGGTCACCATTCGCATCCTGGAGAATCTGGGATTTCTAATCAACCATCCAAGATCTTATCTCCAGCCATTGCTGCAACTGGGCTTTATTGGGGCCAGGCTGGACACTATCCAGAAGAAATCCTTTCTGCCTCAAGGCAGGGTGGAGACTCCAGTTGCTCATGTCTCAGCACTCCAGTTTCAACGACTTCTGGGGCATATGGCTGCGACGGTACAGCAAAGGTAGTCCTGGTTCAGACCGACAATCAGGTGGTGATGTGGTATCTGAACAAACAGGGAAGGAACAGGGTCATACGCCCTTTATCAGGAAGCTGACCTGATCTGTTTGTGGGCCCTCGATAACGGCATCTTTCTCCAAGCCGTGTATCTCCCCGGTACATTCAATGTCCTGGTGGCTTCCTTGAGTCAGGCCTTCTGACCCCACGAGTGTCCCTGAATCAAGAGGTAGCGAACTGCCTCTTTCGCTTGTGTGGCACCCTAGATGTGGATCTGTTTGCTTCCCCAGAAAGTGGATCAGTTCTGCTCACTGGGAAGGGCGAGCAGGGGATCGGTGTCGGATGCCTTTTCACTTCACTGGGACACCGGTCTACTGTACGGTTATCCTTCCCTTCCGCTGATCTTGAAAACACTCTAAAAGCTACAACAGGTCCGAGGCACCATGATCCTGGTCACAACATTTTGCCTCGCCAAGTCTGGTTCCCGCTTCTATGGGAGTTAGCCTCACACCCTCCGATCTGGTTGGGGACTGATCCAGACCTGATCTCTCCAAGACCAGGGCAGACTTCACCAACCCAACCTCCAAGCTCTGTCTCACAGCTTGGATGTTGTCCAGATGACCATACAGGCTCTAGGCCTTTCGGAAGGTATGTCTTGAGTCCTCTTGGAGTCCAGGAAACCTTTCACGAGGAAGTCTTACAATCTCAAGTGGAAGATGTTTTCGGTGTGGTATGTTGGGCACGGTCTTGGATTGCAGCTTTCGGACTACCTACTCCACCTCTCCGATTCTGGTCTGCAGACTACTTCGTTGAGAGTTCACCTTAGTGCCATCAGAGCATCCCATCAGGGGTCAGATGGTGCTTCTGTTTCCACCCATCCACTCATGGGGCACTTCATGCAAGGTTTGTTGCAGCTGAAGCCTCCTACTCGGGCCTCAGTGGTCTCCTGGGACCTCAACATGGTCTTGTCCCAGCACATGAAGGCTCCTTTTGAGCCCTTGCAGTCTTGCAATCTGATGTAACTATCCTGGAAGGTCATCATCTTCGTGGCGGCTGCTTCAGCACGCAGACTCTGGTGTCGTTACCCCCCCCCCCCCCTACACAAACTTTTTTCATGATAAGGTGGTTTTACGTACACACCCAAGGTTCCTTCCTAAGGTAGTCATGCAGTTCCTTTTTTCCAAAGCCGTATGCTCACCAGGGTGAACAGGCTCTGCACACTCTGGATTGTAAAAGGGCTCTGGCCTTTTATATGGAACAGACGGCACCTCACTGTCTGTCCACTCAGCTTTTTGTCTCCTTCGACAAAAACAGGTTGGGTGTTGCACTATCTAAGCAGACCTTATCCCGCTGGCTAGCAGACAGTATTTCCTTTTGCTGCGCTCAAGCAGGTCTGCAGCTTGACGGCCACGTCAAGGTCCATTCCGTCCAGGCCATGTCTGTTTCGGTGGCTCACTTGTGTGCTGTCCCCCAATCACAAGATATGCAGGGTGGCGATCTGGAGCTCCCTCCACATGTTCACCTCTCATTATTCTGGACAAGGATGGACATCATGACAGTCATTTTGGTCAGTCGGTCCTCCATAATCTTTTTCAGCCATGAAACCCAACTCTTCCTACCTCGAGCCCTTTCCTTGGTTGCATGCTTGCTCCCCTAGTTCTAGCAGCTCTTGTTGATATGCACATTGGCACTTGTTCTGTGCTGCCCATGTTGGGAGCAGCCTGTAGCTACATAATCACCCATGTGTGAGGACTACCATCCTGCTTGTCCTTGGAAAAAGCAGAGTTGCTTATCTGTAACAGGTGTTCTCCAAAGATAGCAGGATGGTAGTCCTCACGAAACCCTCCTGCCACCCCGCGGAGTTGGGTTTCTTCCACTTTATTTTTTTCCCACGAAATCTATGTTATAAGACTGAAGAGGGACCCCGCATAGACACATGGTTAGTGGCATGCTGGGCATGCTCAGTGTGTCTGTCATAGTTTCCCATGCCAGGCTCTATCTGATAATGTCACCCATGTGTGAGGACTAACATCCTGCTGTTCTTGGCGAACACCTGTTACAGGTAAGCAACTTTGCTATTCATGGGAAGGGATATAAAATAAATAAAAATTCCCTGGCACCAGGTCCCAGCCCCAGCACCAGGGACCTGGCACCAGGTCCCAGCCCCAGTTACAGTTGAGCTGGAAGGCCAAAGTAGACTGAGGAAGCTACTAGGTCTAAAAAATATTGTTACATGAAATGTAGACCATTATACATTTCTGTAATTGCTATGTTAAAATCTTTATATCCAGCCCTCACAAATATTATGGCGTGTTTATGCAGTAATACAAATCAATAGATCTTTATAAAGAAGCAACTGTTATCTTTATTTTAGAAAGATTGAATTTGCCCAAATTTCAAACTTGTGTGCTGTAGCGTCAATCAGCAAAGCTTCATCCTGAGCTATTGACCATGTGCATATATTTTTCCTACACATTCATATTCAGTTAATTAAAATGTATCTGTTTAAAGTCATTCACCTCAGGCTTGGCCTGGTAAAAGAGACCAGGGAATGCTAGCACTGAGTTTTTAAGGACTGGCTTAGGAAATCCAAATATCACTAGGGAAGGGGAGTTTGCAGGGGAGGCACAGGTGAGAAAAGCAAATTGTTTTAGTAGCTAGGAAGATGAAACAAGAAAAGGTGCTAAAAACACAAAAGTGTAAGAAGAATCATAACTACTGATCCTGCCATAAAACCCCATCTATATTAACTAAAGCTCAGCCAGTTCTCTTCAGGCTTTTGTGTGTTACATGTATCAATGTATACGTATGTTTTTCTTTTGCTATAGAACAAACTGCTTTCTGCAGTATACTTTGTATGAATTTCACATTTTAATTTTATTTTTTTAATGAATTTCCTGTGTTTAGATTTGTGATTTTGGATTGGCCAGGGTAGAAGAACCTGATGAATCCCGTCACATGACTCAGGAAGTTGTCACTCAGTATTACCGGGCTCCAGAAATCCTAATGGGCAGCCGTCACTACTGCAATGCCATTGACATCTGGTCTGTAGGATGTATCTTTGCAGAATTACTTGGACGAAGAATACTATTTCAGGCGCAAAGTCCAATCCAACAGGTATAAATATCATTTCAATTTTTAAATGAGTGAAAGAAACTTGATGTAGTAAGGACATATAGGAGGCAATGTTTAGAATCTATTTAGGGCTTGCAGGGACTAATAAAGTACTTGTGGGCCTGAAATCGAATTTTCAAAGGGAGACTCCCTGCAGGGTTTCCCTTTGGAAATTTGGGGACAGCCAGCGCTGCAGGTACTGTAGTTATTTTATTTATTTTTATTTATTTTAAGTTTTTCTATACCGGCATTCGCGAAGGATATCGCATCATGCCGGTTTACAATTAACAAGTGGTGAGGAAACACAAAGTAATAATAAATAGTAATAATAAACTTTAACAGGTGTTAGATAAAAGATTGCAGTTACAATAAAACAGGGGAATGACAACTTGGAAATGAGAAAAGGGGCTAGTAGTTTAAAATAGGCAACAAGTTTGCTAATTAATGGTGAGGCCTAAATTATAGCATTTGCAACGTCAATGAATTTCCCTATTGAGGAGAGGTAGTTAATTACCAAGTTAAGAAAATGTCTGAGTATAAGTTAGTGGTAAATGATGGTTCAGTTGGTGTCTGGAAAGGCTTTTATGAATAACCACGTTTTGAGTCTTTTCCTAAAAGTGGTAAGGCAGGGTTCCTGTCGCAAATCTGGTGGGATGGAGTTCCATAGTGTCGGTCCTGCAGTGGAGAAAGCCCTGTCTCTGGCGGTTATGTGCCGAGTGGTTTTGGAGTGTGGTACTTGTAGGGATTCTCTGAGTGACTCTCTGATGGGTCTGTAGGAAGTATATTTTCTGAAAGGAATTTGAAGGTTAAGCGGAGAGTATTGATGGATGGCTTTGTAGATAGTAGTTATGGATTTAAATAAAATTCTATACTGGATTGGCAGCCAATGAAGGTCTTTGAGAATCGGAGATATGTGGTCTCTTCTCCGAGTGTTTGTTAAAATTCTCGCTGCCGTGTTTTGTACCATCTGAAGGGGTTTGGTATGAGATGACGGGAGACCTAATAGAATGGAGTTGCAATAATCTAATTTAGAGAAGATTATTGATTGCAATACTGTTCTGAAGTCGTGAAAGTGGAAAAGTGGTTTTATTCTTTTTAAGACTTGGAGTTTGTAGAAGCAGTCTTTGGTAGTTTGATTAATAAATGATTTTAGGTTTAGCCTGTTATCAATAATAGCTCCCAGGTTTCTTACATGTGAAATATGTAAGTTGTGTGGAGGATTTGTGTTGATGTTACTGCTTTCAGTAGAAATTAGAAGGAGTTCGCTTTTTGAAGAATTTAGTATTAGGTTTAGGCTGGACAGGAGTTCGTTGATTTTTAGAAGACAAGATTCCCAGAATTCAAGAGTTTTAGAGTAGGATTCTTTGATGGGGATGACTATCTGGACGTCATCAGCGTACAAAAAGTGTTTAAGGTTTAGTTCGGTTAACAGTTGGCAGAGGGGGAGTAGGTAAATGTTAAAGAGCTTAGGTGAGAGTGAGGAGCCCTGCGGAACTCCCAGAGATGAAGGATAATGCTGAGATTCTTTGTTATGTATTTTGACTTTGTAGCCTCTGTTCCCCAGAAATGATTTGAACCAGGATAAAGCTGTCCCTGTTATTCCGATGTTCGCTAATTGAATTAGTAGAGTGGAGTGGTTAACCATGTCAAAGGCAGCTGAGAGGTCCAAGAGGATCAGTAGGTAGGCTTGACCTTTATCAAGGCCCATGATAAGGTAGTCTGTTAGTGATATGAGTAGTGATTCAGTACTTAAAGATTTTCGGAAACCGTATTGGGTTGGGAACAGGATTTTGTGTTCTTCGAGGTAGTCTGAAAGTCTGGCGTTAACTAATTTTTCCGTTACCTTGGCTAAGAAAGGGAGATTGGATATTGGACGGAAGTTGGTGAGATCTTTAGGATTTAAGTTGGGGTTTTTTAAGAGCGGTTTGATGGAGGCAGTTTGTAGGTCGTCTGGGTAGATTCCTTGGGCTAATGAACAGTTGATAATGTCTGTCAAAGCTTTGGAGATGGTATCTGGTATTAGTAGGAGTAGTTTGGATGGGATGTGGTCCAATGGATGTGACGATGGTTTTAATTTCTTTAAAATCGATAGTATCTCTGAAGTCGTGGTAGGTTCAAAGGATCGTAGAGTAATGTCTTTGTTAGGATGGAGGTAAGTGTTGAATGGCGCTAAAGTGTTGGACTTCAGCTGAGTTAGTAGGTTGGAAATTTTGTTGCTGAAGAAAAGGGCCAGATCCTCTGCTTTTTCTTGCGCTTGGTTGAATGGAATGTCAGGTGTAATGGTTTGCGTTAAATTAGATACATAAGTGAAAAGGGCTTTTGAGTCAAAAATAAGATGATGGATCTTGTGTGCGTAGAAGTCCCTTTTTGTTTTTAGTGTGGAGCTTTTGTATTGGTGGAGGGCGAGTATGTAAGCGGAGAGGGAGGTCAGTGAGGGAGCTTTTCGCCATTTGCTTTCTTTCTGTCGAAGGGAGTGTTTGAGTTTTTGAAGTACTTCGTTAAACCAAGGTTGTCTTTTAGCGGAGTTGTGTTTGAGTTTTTTTGTTACCAGTGGACAGAGTTTGTTTGCTGCCGTTTCTGTTATTTTTGACCAGGAGTTGAGGGCTGATTTTGGAGGGCTGTAGTACTTGCAGACCCTTGTATCTGCTTTACAGAAGTTGTAAAGTTGGAACTGGAAATCACATGAGGATTTCAAAACTAACTCCACACACTCCTGGCCCTGTCCCTTTGCAGTACAGGTAAAAGTACCCGCGCTGTGAACTGCAGAAGGGGAGGGAGATTTTCAGCCAGCCACAGTATAAGCCAGATTTTACCCAAGTAACCATTTAGTTACTCAGGTTAAGACCATATGAAATTTGCCATCTTAAAGGACAATGATGAAAGCCATTCTCTCAGGACAAGCAGGATGGTAGTCCTCACATATGGGTGACATCACAGGATGGAGCCCAATCATGGAACATTTCTGTCAGTGTTTCCAAAACTTTGACTGGCCCCTACTGGGCATGCC
Source organism: Rhinatrema bivittatum (assembly GCF_901001135.1). Classification (NCBI taxonomy): domain Eukaryota; kingdom Metazoa; phylum Chordata; class Amphibia; order Gymnophiona; family Rhinatrematidae; genus Rhinatrema; species Rhinatrema bivittatum. The sequence continues at coordinate 200,942,701 of NC_042622.1, read as the reverse complement.
CAGCATGGCACTAACCCTGCAGCCAGCGGGGGTCCCCCTTCAGTCTTCTTTTTTCCGTGCAGCAGTAGCCATGCGGTTAAGGAGCTTTGTAGAGATTCCTGACAGGAATTTTCCTCACGGAATTACTAAAATTTAATATACCCCACAGGGGTCCCTCCTTCAACTTTTGTCAAGCCGCGGTACTCCGGTATGTTTTTACCCGTTTTCCGTCAATTACAGTCGAGTTTGGCCCTCGTGGCCTACTGGCCGTCCACCATACTGCGGCTCAATTTTTTCATGGCCATGGCGTAGGGGTTCCGTCGGTGCCTGGACTGTAATCGCACCATGTCCATCACAAACCCTCACAAAGTCTGTGTAATGTGTCTTGGATGTAAGCACGATGTCCTAACCTGCACCAAATGTGCCCTAATGACACCAAAAGGTCGCAAGGCTAGAATGGAGAAGATAAAACTTCTCTTCCACGCTCAAACCCCGACGCCGTCTATACCATCAACGTCATCAGAACCGGCACAGTCAACTTTGCGCCAGCATCGACCTCCAGCCGGTGACCGTCCGGCATCGACGACGTCTTGGCCTTTAACACCCTCTACTCCCTCTCAAGACCGTGGGGATCATAGAGATAAACATCGCCACCGGCATCGAAAGTCTCAGACCATTGACGGAGCAAAATCATCGACCTCGCCATCGTCCAAGCCGCCATCAAAGAAACCCCATCCAGAAAAGGCACCGACCTTTTCGGCGACCGGGTCACCGAGGCAACCCTCACCCGACAGGGTATCGGGAGCCGCGACTCCGCCTTTAACGGTGGTCCCTCCTGCTATGCTTCTGCCTCCTTCTTCTGAGCCGGAGCTGCTTGCTCCAGGTCTCCGAGAAGAACTGGACCGGATGGTTCAGGAGGCCATCGACAAGGCGATGCATCGACTCCAGGTTTCTCCGGAACCGGTCATCGACCCGATTCCAGCAGCATTGGCACCGCTGCTCTCGAGGATGGAAGCGCTCATGGCCGCTTTTCCACCAATGGACCCCCCTGGGTCACCGATGGCTCCGGTGCCCTCCCCGCTTGCTTTGTCATCGGAAGAAGAAACACGGTTCCGCATCCCTCCAATGGGAGTTCTGCCGATGCCGACATGTCCGTCGATGCCACTGTTGCACCCATCGGTGCCGATCCGTCTGTTGGCCCCACCAAGCCACGTTTGCTGCCAGCACTGATACCACACCTGCATCAATATCCATTCAGCCAGTTGCGAAGCGGGCCCGGGTACAAGAGTCTCCATGCTCCTCTGCACCTGAGGCACCAAGACGTTCCCCACCGACACCGGTGCCGGGTACTGAGCCACCACAGATTCACGTGGAAGTGCCAGTAACACCTAGCCTGTCTTCCCCTGTAGCTGTGCTACCTATACCAGTTTTCAGGGAGGAGCTGGACGTCCTCGTCCGTCAGGCTGTCCTCGATGCCTGCCGGGTACTGAGCCACCACAGATTCACGTGGAAGTGCCAGTAACACCTAGCCTGTCTTCCCCTGTAGCTGCGCTACCTATACCAGTTTTCAGGGAGGAGCTGGACGTCCTCGTCCGTCAGGCTGTCCTCGATGCCTGCCGGGGTACTGAGCCACCACAGATTCACGTGGAAGTGCCAGTAACACCTAGCCTGTCTTCCCCCTGTAACTGCGCTACCTATACCAGTTTTCAGGGAGGAGCTGGACGTCCTCGTCCGTCAGGCTGTCCTCGATGCCCTCCGGAATCTACTAACACCGGAGCCATCAATATTCGCACCGTTGTGGCACCTACCAACGACAGCCTAAGTCATCGACCCCGACTCGTCCTTCTGAGCCTTCACGGACCCCTATATCTATCCCAGGATCTTCGAAGGGCAATGGGTACTCTAATCCCACTTCGGCACCGATCCCATTGAGAAGTAAAGGCCGTGTCTGAAACCATCCCTTTCAACCTGGTCACTAAAAAGGACCAGAAGTTTTCGGAAGGGTCTAGGTCGTAACATCTTCCAAGAACCATATTGGTGTCACATATTGCTATTTACCAGCTATGTTTGACACAGCACCAAGGGAACCTCTCTGCCATCCACATGAAATTCGAGCAACATGTGATTGCTTCGAAACATCCTCCCGTTGCCAGCAACAGGACTCTGTACTAGATGGTAACCTGGCTTACGGCCCCTGATTTACGGCCCGAAGTCCAAGATAAACTAGCTGATCTGCCATGTACCACAGATAATCTCTTCGTGCACGAGGTCCAGCAGACAGTGGCTCAATTACAAGACCACCACGAGACCCTGCGACAGCTCTTTACGTTTCTTGCACAGCAAAGAGGGATGCTAGAAGGACCTTTTACCACTTTCGCTCCCGCATGAAACCAACTGATATCCAGATCACACCAGCTCCACCAGTCAGGCAGGCTCCTGGATTTTTCAACCTTGCCAGACAACAGAACGGCCATCCCACTGAGGACCAGGGCTCGGGATACCATTCCCCGGACGCAACAAGGCAGAGGATTTTAATCCTGCTATTTCCTACTTTCAAAGAAATCAGGCGACCTCCGCCCATCCTGGACCTCAGAAATCTCAACATATTTCTTCAGAAAGGAAAGTTCAGCATGGTGTGTCTCGGCACCATGCTTCCCTTACTACAACAAGGGGGTTGCCTCTATTCTCTGGGCTTTCTATACGCTTCATAGTGAGTCGTCAACATTTTCAATACCAAGTTCTGCCATTTGAACTAGCTTCGACAACTTGTGTATTTCACCAAATGCCTAGCAGTGACTGCCGCTCATCTACAAAGAACAGCAGCATTCACACGTTTCCTTACCTGGACGACTGCCTAAAAAGGAGTCAATCCAAACAAGGAGCTCTAAATTCTCTAAGATTCACTATAAATCTACTAAATTTGGCTGGGATTTCTGATCAACTACCATAAATCCCATATGGAGCGGATCTGGGCACTACAGTCGCCTTCCTGCCCAATAACCGCACAGGCATCCTATCAAATTGTCCACATCTCTGCGTGCCTGCAACATAGCCTCTGCCCATCATTTCTTCCATTGCTGGGCCACATGGTTTCCACGATCCACGTCACTCCTATGGCCAGACTAGCCATGAGAAAAACTCAGTGGATTTTAAAATTTCAGTGGCTCTAAGCCGTTCAACCGCTTTCGTCCCGACTGATCCATATCACTGAACCAGTAACTAACTCCTTAGATGATCTTGGCCACAGTCGCATCCAACTTGGGTTGGAGAACTTGAATCAACACCCTCCAAACCCAAAATGCGTCGACTCCGCTCCATGAAAAATCTCAGATCAACTTCCTGTAGGTTTGAGCCATGCATTACGCCCTTTATGCCTTCAAACACTGCCTCTCACACAAAACTTTGTGGATACAGACAGACAACATAGTGACAATGTGGTACTCGAACAAACAGGGACATACAGGCTCTTATCTGCTCTGCCAGGAAGCCGCGCAGTTCTGGGCCTGGGCCCTTGCACACTCCATGCATTTCCGGGCCACTTATCTAACAGGCATACCAAACATACTAACAGACCATCTCAATTGGTCTCCATCCTCACAAGTGGTCTCTGAATCCATATGTAGCATGCAAAATCTTCTAGCGCTGAGGTCAACCAACCATCGATCTCTTGCATCCGAATCGAACCACGGAGTGGACAGATTCTGCTCCCTACAAAGGCATCGAAATGCGTTAGCCATGGACGCCCTTGCTCGCCTCTGCAACAAAGGCTTCCTATAGCGTCTCTTCCGATACCGCTCATAGCAAAAACTCTCGTGAAGCTACAGCAGGACAGGTTTTCAATGATTCTCATAACCCCGTACTGGCCTCGACAAGTATGCTTCCCCATGCTTCTCAACCTATCACTCCAGGAACCAATTCGCCTGCCCACTGGTCAATCTCATAACACAGACTCACTGATATTCTCAGGTACTTGTAGCTTCACGAAAACTTTCCACACGTAAATCTTACCATTCGAAATGGGCAAGATTTACCAAATGGTGTGCACAAAAAGGTATTGGCCCCTTTTTCCTGCCTCACTCCATCTCTATTAGGCTATCTAGGATATCTTTCGGATTCTGGTCCCCAGACATCCTCCGCACAGGTACACTTCAGTTCCATCTCAGCGTACCACCAGGGAGTAGGGGATGCCCTGTTAACAGCTCAACCACTTATGAGTTGGCTTATCATGGGGTTTCTACAACTTAAGCCTCATATACGATCACTGGTTACGGAATGGGGCCTAAATGTAGTGCTTACAAGGCTCATGCATTCCCCGTTCGAGCCTTTGCATTCCTATAGCAGTAAAATTCTAACATGGAAAATTATTTTCCTCGTAGCCATCACCTCTGCTAAAAGGGTCAGTGAGTTACAAGCACTTGTTGCATACTCACCTGACACTAGTTCCTCCGTGACCGAGTGGTCCTCCGTACTCACCCTAAATTTCTTCTTAAGGTGGACACAGCCTCTCACCTTACTCAGTCTATAGTCTGTCCACTCTTCCCAAGGCCTCTCTCTCACCAGGGCGAGAGGGTTTTGCACACCTTGGACTGTAAGCTTGCACTTGCATTCTATCTAGACCGCAGCGCACTCCATAGGAAATCCACCCAACTCTTTGCTTCTTTGACAAAGACAAGCTGCGAGCTCCAGTGGGCAAACAAACTCTCTCCAACTGGCTAGCAGACTGTATCGAATTCTGCTATGAGGAAGCAGGCCTTCCTCTCCAGGGGTGAGTGCAGGCACAGTTTGTAAGGGCCATGGCAACATCGGTAGCACACTATCATTCAGTACCAATTGCCGACATCTGCTAGGCTGCGACATGGAGCTCGCTTCACCCATTTGCAGCCCTCTACTGCTTAGATAAGGAAGTCCGTCAAGACTCTGCCTTTGGCCAATCTGTCTTGAAAAACTTTGTTCCAGTATAATCCCCCTACTCCTTCCACAACCGCCTGCTGTGATTTCATGCTGCCTCATCATTGCCAATAGCACCCCAATTATGGTGCCTGCTATTGGCTGTTGTAATATGAGTCAGCCTGTAGCTTGCTAATCACCTATATGTGAGGACTACCATCCTGCTTGTCCTGGGAGAAAGCAGAGTTGCTTACCTGTAAAAGGTATTCTCCCAGGACAGCAGGATGTAGTCCTCACGAAACCCACCCACCACCCTGCGAAGTTGGGTCTGCTTACGTTTATTATTTTATTTTTTCGCTCGCGCTTTTTGCTACAAACGAGATTGAAGGGAGACCCCTGTGGACACAGGGATCATGGCATGCTGGGCGTGCTCAGTGTACCTGTCAAGAAACTTTGACAAAAGTGTTCGTAATAAGGCTCCGCCTGATGACGTCATCCATATGTGAGGACTACATCCTGCTGTCCTGGGAGAACACGTGTTACAGGTAAGCAACTCTGCTCATCTGCAGGTTCTTTTTCCCAAGGCAATTATCTAAGCAAAACTATGTACATATAGTATTGCTGCCATAATATATTAGCTACCATGATTTAAAATGATTTTTGAAGTAACGAATATTTTAACATCAAGGTTATAGTCTGTTTTGTAGTGAATTTTATACATGTAAAAGTTGTCCGGTTATCAGGATTGGAAGCTGAGCTTTACCATGTATCCACAGAAAAGGGCAATGCAGACAGCAATAATGCAAACTTCTCACCTGTCTACCTTTGTTTTTATACTTGCTGCTAAACAGTTTTCTGCTAGTAATGCTTTTTGCTCACTGCCAGCCAGAGGTAGATTTGGGCCAGTGACAAAAGTTCAAAAGTTTTGTATCCCTATGCCATTCCAAAGAGAGATAAATATTACTGATCTAGGAATGAAGCCTAAAATGAGAAGACTAAAACCAAGATAAATGAAGTCGATATTTTGACAAGTAGAGCTTATTGTATTTTATCCAAGATGGATTCCAGCTTAAGCAAGAAACTTAGTTTTCACATTCTTAAAAAGATTTTTTTGTTTCTTTTTTGGCTAAGCCATAGACAAAAATGTAATTTTCTTAAAATGAAAAGTTTGACAACTTAATTCCCAAACCCTTAAGAAATTTTGCTTTGAGAGTGATGTAATAAGAGTGCTGGCGACATCTGTCTTTGAAACAATCAAAAAAATGGTTAGGAATATCTGTAAGAATCCATTGTAAAGGTTGAGTTTAGCTCAGGCATGGACATTGTTTAAAAATACCATCTTGGAATCCAGACCAGATTTTTCCATGTATTAGAAAAGGTGGTAGGAAAGCTTAATAACTACCGGCATGGTTAAAAGATGAGGTATGAGAGGCTATAATACATAAAAGAACATCTTTCAAGAAATGGAAAAGGGATCTGATTGAAGAAAACAGGAAATAGCAAGTCAGATGCAAAGCATTAATAAAGAAGGCAAAAAGAGAATTTGAGAAGAAGCTTGCCATGGAAATAAAAACGCATAATAAAAACGTTATCAAATACATTTGAGGGGTAAACGGAGCACTTAGGGATGACAAAGCTATAGTAGAGAGACTAAATGACTTCTTCGCCTCAGTATTCACTGAGGAAGATGTAAGAGAGATACCCATGCCAGAAATGATATTCAAAGGAGATGATTTCAGAGGACCTGAAACAAATCTCAATGAACCTGTAAGATGTACTAGGGCAAATTGACAAACTAAAGAGTAGCAAATCACCTAGACCAGATAGTATAGTCCCAGAGTGCTGAAATGAAATTGGAGACCTGCTATTGGAAATTTGTAAACTATCAATAACTTCATCTGTGGTACCTGAAGACTAGAGGATTGCCAATGTAATGCCAATTTTTAAAAAGGGATCAAGGGGTGATCCAGGAAACTACAGACCAGTGAGTCTGATGTCTGTGCCAGGCAAAATGGTAGAAACTATCATAAAAAATAAAATTGTTGAACATATAGATAGGCATAGTTTAATGGGATAAAGCCAACATGGAATTAGCCAAGGGAAGTCTTGCCTTACAAATTTGCTACATTGTATTGAGGGCATAAATAAACGTGGATAAAGGTGAGCCAGTTGATATAGGTATCCAGATTTCCAGAAAGCATATGACAAAGTTCCTCATCAGAGACTTAAAGTAAAAAGTCATGGGATAGGGGGCTGTATCCTATTGTGGATGGCCAACTGGTTAAAAGATAGAAAACAAATAGTAGGGCTAAATGGTAAATTTTCCCAATGGAGAAAGGTGAATAGTGGAGTGCCCCAAGGATTTGTTCTAGGACCATTGCTTTTTAATATATTTATAAATGACCTGGAAATGGGAACAACAATTGAGGTGATCAAATTTGCCAATGGCACAAAATTATTCAAAATTGTTAAATCACAAGAGCATTGTAAGAAATTGTAAGAGGACATTGCAAAACTAGAAGACTCTGCATGCAAATGGAAAATGAAATTTAATGTGGACAAGTGCAAAGTGATACACTTAGGGAAGAGTAACCCAAATTATGGGTACACAATGCAAGGTTCCACATTAGGAGTCACCACTTAGGAAAAAGATCTAGGTATCATTGTTGAAAATACGTTGAAATCTTCAGTGTGCAGCAAAAGCCAAGAAAGCAAATATAATGCTAGAGATTATTAGGAAACGAATGGAGAATATTATAATGCCTCTGTATAGCTCCGTGGTGCAACCTCATCTTAAGTATTGTGAGCAGTTCTGGTCATAAAAGATACAGCAGAATTAGAAAAGGTACAAAGAAAGGCAACCAAAATGATAAAGGGGATGGAACAATTCCCCTATGAAGAAAGGCTAAAGAGGTTAGAGGACTCCAGCATGGAGAAGAGACAGCTGAGGGGGAGGTATGATAGAGGTCTATAAAATAATGAGTGGAATGGAACAAGTAAACAATCAGTTGTTTACTCTTTCAAAAAGTACAAAGACCAGGAGACATACAATGAAGTTACTGGGTAATACATTTAAAACTGATAAGAAAATATTTTTTTTACTCAATGCATAATTAAGCGCTCAAATTTTTTGCTAGAGGATGTGGTGAGTGCTATTAATATAGCTGCTATTAGTGTAGTGTTCCTGGAGGAAAAGTCCATTAACCATTGTTAAGTTAGAGTTGCAGAAATTCACTGCTTATTCTTGAGATAAGCAGCTTGGAATCTCTCTACCCCCTTTGGATCCTGCCAGGTACTTGTGACCTGGATTGGCCACTGTTGGAAACAGGATACTGGGCTTGAAGGACTTTTGTTCTGACCCAGTATGGCATGTTCTTATAATGTCAGTGCAATACCCTATAAGCATTCCTTAGCAGAGGGGTTCCCAATCTTTTGGGGAGTATGAACTCTTTTCAACCTCCAGTGGCACCTCTAGATAGAAGAACCTTCTAAGTAACAAAAACCCCTAGCCAGTTTCAACCATCTAGTAAAACTGCCAGTAAAATTGTTAAAGAGCATCAACCAATAGAAATTCTATATGGGAGTGGGACAGAATACCAATATAAAATCTGCACCTCAAGTTCTACAATACCCTGCATTTATGGAAATTCCTCCAACAAATGGTGCAGAGTAGAATAAAAACATTTCCCCTTACCACTCATAAAAAAAAAATAGTAATCAAATTCTGGTGTTACCTCAGTAACAGCAACACAAACTCCCTCCACTACCCAGGAACATTGTATAATTCAAAATCCTGCAAAAAATGTACTCTGAACCTATAGGAAATCTGCTTTATCATAACACCCTAACTGCCAGACTCAAACAGTAACAACCCCTACCTATGAAAAGGCAACACTGTGAATATAACACCTTAGGGGTCTGCATACCACAGGTTGGGAGCCACTGCCTTAGGACATTCTTTTTCAGACATAAAAAAATGAAATACTGTAAAATTTCTGTGCTTTTTACGGTACCATATATTCAAAATTCTGGGTTATTTTAGAGAAAATATTGGGCTTTGATGCTGGAATTAATCCTACATTTATAACATTGTTATCAGTCAATCAGTTTTGAATTACAACATTTCAATTAAGACACAATTTTCAGGAACCAATTGCGTCTTATGTCTGAGAACTATTTGTACTGCATTTGGTCTGCTTTGCAGCTTTATTTTGGTTTATATATGTATTGCTAATAAAGTTTTATTTGAAGTATATTAAACTGATCCATTTATTTCAATGAAAATTTCAGTTGGTGGGATTTTATTTTAATAGACGAGCAATGGGAGAAAAAAATCTTTCTAATGTTATACAAAAGTCCTAGTCTGTTTTTCAGTCTTCCAGAGTGCTCAGCATATTTCTATGTACTATAATTGGATCATCTTATTGCCCCTTTCCATACAATAGGTCTTCCAGGTTACATATATCATCTGTTTAAGTACCTGTAAAGGTACTATTAAAAATATATTTTGTGTGTGGCTTATGCATGAGTGTATCTTGGGATAAGTGCATATGGGAATTCAGCCTGTTTTTACACCCCTCAGAATCCTGTTTTTTGCTGCACCTGCTCCTGTGGTTATAGCTGTGGCATGATAGAAATGCACACTTGGCACGATGGGACCTGCCCATATTATGGTAGCTTTGTATTTGTGTTCTCTCATGAGGTTTGGGGTTTTTTCCCCTTAAATCTGTATAGCCATTTCTCTTATGTTATGAACTGTTGAAAACATGTTTGTCTTTTTCTTAACCCTTTGGAGCCTGAAAGTTCTCAGCTTCTGCAGTTTTCAGCTAGTCATGATTATAAAAATGTGACTGCCACTGCAACCTGAACTAATTTTTGGTATGCACTAGACTTTTCATTCTAGTTAATCAGTGTTTTTGTGGAGAGGGCTTTAAAACAATTCAAAAAGTTTCTAAAGAATCTCTTATAAACTAGTAAGAGAGCTCTCCTCTTATTTTGTAACTTCTGCAGTTTAATGCATTCTCACAGGACAAACAGGATGGTAGTCCTCACATATGGGTGACGTCAGTGGACGGAGCCCTGTTACGGAAAACTTTTCTGTCAGTTTCTATAAAGCTTTGACTGACACTGGCACACTGAGTGCACTGAGCATTCTCAGCCTGCAATTATCCCTGTGACCACAGATGTCTCCCTTCAGTCTTCTTTTTTCCGCTCTGCAGTAAGCATAGCGGTTAGAGCTCTGTGAAAAATTCTCACAATTTTTCCTCACAGAAACACTTAAACTTTTACTTCACAAACGCTTTTCCCTGCACGGGTCTCCCTTCGCGTACATTTAATCGACGCTTGGTGAGTTACTATGCCCTGTTTTTCGGTCAGTTCCTGTTACCTCACTACGGTTCCCCAGCCTACCAACTGAATTGCGGCCTTCCCCTCTCCCTATGTTTTCACAGTTAGCCCCAACATAGCCTGCGAGTATCCTCCTGTGATCCTCTGCCTAGTTATTAGCGCAAGTGGGATAGGGACTTCCACGGTTACCGTTGCCACCAGGGCCTCTGTCGAATTATAACCTCGGTACCTTCGTTCAGTCGATGCCCCCCATTGCTATGTTGGTACCCCATCCAGGCCATCCTGCCTTTTTCGATGCCATCGACACCCCTCCCCCCGCGATCTATCGATGCCATCAATCCCCCGCGTTGATTCTTTCAGTGCCATCAATGTTTTCATCCATGGCACTGATTTTTCCATCGATGTCATCAATGCCCAGGTGGATGCCATCGATGCACACCTTGTGTCATCGGTGCCATCGATTGCCCTCGTTGATTCCATTGATGCCATCGACGCCCAGGTCTGTTCCATCGATTGCCGTCGACGCCCGGGTCGATGCCGTCGACACCTGTGGCCGAGCCATTGGCGCCCATGTCGTTTCTGTCTATTCCGTCGATTGCTGGTATCAATTTCCCGACGCCATCGATGTATATTCAATTCTTCGATGCCACATCGTTTCCATTGATACCTACGCCGATGCCATCGGTGCCTCCGTCACTGTTATCGTTGCTCTGCCCGGGCCATCGACGTTTTTTCATCTGTATTTTTCACAATACCCTCGAGGCCGCTTCTATGCCGCCATCGATACCGTCAATACTGTCATAGCACCTACACGCAATGCCCTCGCCTAAACATAGTGCTCCATGCTTTGGGTTCTTAACTAAAGCCCCGTATCAGCCTACGACACTACATAGTGCCAGGAGCAGTGCAGGCATGCTGACAATCCGTCGTCATTCGCCATCCAAGACAGCGAGGGCATCCACCTCGGCGCTGGGGAAAGACCGGGCCAAGCACCGTGACACTCATTGTCACTGGCACGGTGACCGTCCACCACCGACGCCATCCAAGACATCGGTGCTATCCTACTCAGTGCTGGAGAATGGCCGAGCAACATCGCTATTGCCACTTCCACTGTTCCACACAGTGCTGGCAGTCCTCAATGCACCAGAATGACCGGACCGAGTTCCGAGGAATTCTGCACTGGCGTCACGATACATCAAGCTGCTGCAACGAGGGCCGGGTTCATGAGTCATAATGGCTCCCCTGTACCCGAGGCGTGCCCCACAGACACCAGTGCGGGGTTCTGACCCACCACAAATTACTGTGGTAGCGCCAGACACGCTCAACCTGTCTCCTCTGTACTGCACTACCATACCAGGTTACAGAGTTGAGTCAGATGTTTACGTCCTTCAGACTGTCCCTCGATGCCTCCTGAAATCCACAGAGCCATCGATCTTCACCGGCTCGTCCTTCTCCGATCCACAACGAATAGTAAGTATTCTAATCCCGCTTCAGTGACAATCCCATTGAGACCTGTTCTCTAAATCGGGCCATATGGTTCGAAAGGTTCTAGGTCGTCTTGTGTGTCGGGGAAGACTATAGTGATAGGAGTATACTACCATCCACCTAGTCAAGATGGTGAGACGGACAGTGAAATGCTAAGAGAAATTAGGGAAGCTAACCAAATTGGTAGTGCAGTAATAATGGGAGACTTCAATTACCAAAGTACAGAAGCACCTTGCACATAGGTAATCCACAAAGTCAAAAGTGCAAGTAAATAGATCAAAGTCCCATTCACTTAATATGACAATTTATTGATCATGAATAAAGTTCATAGATTATTTAATTCGGCGACTCCATATCAATAGTGGTAAACATGAAGTTTTCTATGTCCCCCGACACGGTCCCGTGTTTCGCGGAAGCTGCATCGGGAGGGACCCAAAGGAATCATTCATATCTAAAAATGTAATATAACATAGTATAAGAAACGGGAACACACATGCCAACCGAGTAATATCTTTAAAGTACACCATACCCATTCCATTCTTCTCAGGAGCGCACTCCCCCTCTGATCTGACAGCCATTTAAAGAAAAGGCGCGAAGACTAAGTCTCGCGAGATTCAACAATCAGCAGGCACCTGTCAATAAAGACTGCCGAAGGAGATTAATAGAATAGGTGCCATTCAATATCTTTATTGAGGCCAGAAGGGGCTACTGTATTTAAAGTGTGGATCCATCGCTGCTCCTTCCGACCCAGCGCACCGGAGAAGTCTCCTCCCCGTGAGGGGGGCGAGACCACCTCTAATACGGAGTACGAGAGCGAGTCAATGGAGTGTTCAGCTTGGAGCCAGTGGGACACCAGGGGTTCATCGATTCTAGAGGATCTTATATTCGAACAATGTTCAATGACCCGTGTCTTTATCATTCGGGATGTTTTTCCAACGTATAGCAATGGACAGGGGCAACTTATCACGTAGATCACTCCTTTTGTACAACAGTCTGATTGGGAATATAGTTTGAATACACGTCCTGTCACAGGGTGTGTAAATATGGTGGCCAATTGTGTATGCCTGCACATAGTGCAGTGACCGCACGGAGTGTGTTGTCCGTATGTCTCAACAGGGAATTGAGACACTGGTGCTGTGTGCACTAAACGGTCTCTGAGATTGGTTGCACGTTTGAAAGTAAAACGCGGGGGACCCTGCATTATTGTGTTTAAAGACAGTGCTGACCAATGTCATTTAATCATCTTGGCTATTGCCCTGCCAACAATAGAGAAAGGGAGAATACAATTGTGGGTCACCTCATCTGATGACGTCGGAGATGTAAATAGCCACTCTCTTTGTGTATATAGGGCACGCTTGAAAGCCCTTTTAATGACTCGCATGGGGTAACCTCTTTCTGTAAAACGGTCAACCAACCCATTAGACTGAAAAAGGAATTCCTGACGTGTAGAACATATCCGCCGGAGTCTCAAAAATTGACCCGTGGGAATATTATCCCTCAATGCCCGCGGATGACAGCTATTATAAGCCAATAGAGTGTTGCGGTCAGTGTGTTTACGGAACAACGTGGTTTCAAAATGGTCCACCACCCAGGATACATCAATATCTAAGAAAGATATTCGAGAGGGATGAATGCAGTGATTGAACTGTATATTAGCATTAACTGTGTTGATCCAGTCCAAAAATAAATAAAACTGGACGTCTGTACCTGTCCAAACAATAAAAACGTCATCAATATAGCGCAGCCATACATGGATGAACTGGGACCACATTGAAGAATAAATGTTTAAAGTCTCATATTCGGCCATGTATAGGCACGTCAATCACTGCATTCATCCCTCTCGAATATCTTTCTTAGATATTGATGTATCCTGGGTGGTGGACCATTTTGAAACCACGTTGTTCCGTAAACACACTGACCGCAACACTCTATTGGCTTATAATAGCTGTCATCCGCGGGCATTGAGGGATAATATTCCCACGGGTCAATTTTTGAGACTCCGGCGGATATGTTCTACACGTCAGGAATTCCTTTTTCAGTCTAATGGGTTGGTTGACCGTTTACAGAAAGAGGTTACCCCATGCGAGTCATTAAAAGGGCTTTCAAGCGTGCCCTATATACACAAAGAGAGTGGCTATTTACATCTCCGACGTCATCAGATGAGGTGACCCACAATTGTATTCTCCCTTTCTCTATTGTTGGCAGGGCAATAGCCAAGATGATTAAACGACATTGGTCAGCACTGTCTTTAAACACAATAATGCAGGGTCCCCCGCGTTTTACTTTCAAACGTGCAACCAATCTCAGAGACCGTTTAGTGCACACAGCACCAGTGTCTCAATTCCCTGTTGAGACATACGGACAACACACTCCGTGCGGTCACTGCACTATGTGCAGGCATACACAATTGGCCACCATATTTACACACCCTGTGACAGGACGTGTATTCAAACTATATTCCCAATCAGACTGTTGTACAAAAGGAGTGATCTACGTGATAAGTTGCCCCTGTCCATTGCTATACGTTGGAAAAACATCCCGAATGATAAAGGACACGGGTCATTGAACATTGTTCGAATATAAGATCCTCTAGAATCGATGAACCCCTGGTGTCCCACTGGCTCCAAGCTGAACACTCCATTGACTCGCTCTCGTACTCCGTATTAGAGGTGGTCTCGCCCCCCCTCACGGGGAGGAGACTTCTCCGGTGCGCTGGGTCGGAAGGAGCAGCGATGGATCCACACTTTAAATACAGTAGCCCCTTCTGGCCTAAATAAAGATATTGAATGGCACCTATTCTATTAATCTCCTTCGGCAGTCTTTATTGACAGGTGCCTGCTGATTGTTGAATCTCGCGAGACTTAGTCTTCGCGCCTTTTCTTTAAATGGCTGTCAGATCAGAGGGGGAGTGCGCTCCTGAGAAGAATGGAATGGGTATGTGTACTTTAAAGATATTACTCGGTTGGCAGTGTGTGTTCCGTTTCTTATACTATGCTATATTACATTTTTAGATATGAATGATTCCTTTGGGTCCCTCCCGATGCAGCTTCCGCGAAACACGGGACCGTGTCGGGGGACATAGAAAACTTCATGTTTACCACTATTGATATGGAGTCGCCGAATTAAATAATCTATGAACTTTATTCATGATCAATAAATTGTCATGTTAAGTGAATGGGACTTTGATCTATTTACTTGCACTTTTGACTTTGTAGACTTCAATTACCCCAATATTGACTGGGTAAATGTATCATCGGGACACGCTAGAGAGATAACGTTCCTGGATGGAATAAATGATAGCTTTATGGAGCAATTGGTTCAGGAACCAACGAGAGAGGAAGCAATTTTAGATCTAATTCTCAGCGGAGCACAGGACTTGGTGAGAGAGGTAACGGTGGTGGGGCCGCTTGGGATTAGTGATCATAATATGATCAAATTTGAATTAATGACTGGAAGAGGAACAGTATGCAAATCCACGGCTCTCGTGCTAAACTTTCAAAAGGGAAACTTTGATAAAATGAGAAAAATTATTAGAAAAAACTGAAAGGAGCAGCTACAAAAGTAAAAAAAAAAATGTGCAAGAGGCGTGGTCATTGTTAAAAAAATACCATTCTAGAAGCACAGTCCAGATGTATTCCACACATTAAAAAAGGTGGAAAGAAGGCAAAACGATTACTGGCATGGTTAAAAGGGGAGGTGAAAGAAGCTATTTTAGCCAAAAGATCTTCATTCAAAAATTGGAAGAAGGATCCAACAGAAGAAAATAGGATAATGCATAAGCGTTGGCAAGTGTAAGACATTGATAAGACAGGCTAAGAGAGAATTTGAAAAGAAGTTGGCCATAGAGGCAAAAACTCACAGTAAAAATGTTTTTAAATATATCTGAAGCAGAAAGCCTGTGAGGGAGTCAGTTGGACCGTTAGATGATCGAGGGGTTAAAGGGGCACTTAGAGATGATAAGGCTATCGCGGAAAGATTAAATGATTTCTTTGCTTCAGTGTTTACTGAAGAGGATGTTGGGGAGGTACCCTTAATGGAGAAGGTTTTCATGGGCAATGATTCAGATGGACTGAATCAAATCACGGTGAACTTAGAAGATGTGGTAGACCTGATTGACAAACTGAAGAGTAGTAAATCACCTGGACCGGATGGTATACACCCCAGAGTTCTGAAGGAACTAAAAAATGAAATTTCAGACCTATTAGTAAAAATTTGTAACCTATCATTAAAATCATCCATTGTACCTGAAGACTGGAGGATAGTTAATGTAACCCCAATATTTAAAAAGGGTTCCAGGGGCGATCCGGGAAACTACAGACCGGTTAGCCTGACTTCAGTGCCAGGAAAAATAGTGGAAAGTGTTCTAAACATCAAAATCACAGAACATATTGAAAGACATTGTTTAATGGAACAAAGTCAGCATGGCTTTACCCAAGGCACGTCTTGCCTCACAAATCAGCTTCACTTTTTTGAAGGAGTTAATAAACATGTGGATAAAGGTGAACCGGTAGATATAGTATACTTGGATTTTCAGAAGGCGTTTGACAAAATTCCTCATGAGAGGCTTCTAGGAAAAGTAAAAAGTCATGGGATAGGTGGCGATGTCCTTTTGTGGATTGCAAACTGGCTAAAAGACAGGAAACAGAGAGTAGGATTAAATGGACAATTTTCTCAGTGGAAGGGAGTGGGCAGTGGGAGTGCCTCAGGGATCTGTATTGGGACCCTTCCTTTTCAATATATTTATAAATGATCTAGAAAGAAATACGACGAGTGAGATAATCAAATTTGCAGATGACACAAAATTGTTCAGAGTAGTTAAATCACAAGCAGATTGTCATAAATTGCAGGAAGATCTTGTGAGACTGGAAAGTTGGGCATCCAAATATCAGATGAAATTTAATGTGGATAAGTGCAAGGTGATGCATATAGGGAAAAATAAACCCATGCTATAGTTACACAATGTTAGGTTCCATATTAGGTGCTACAACCCAAGAAAGAGATCTAGGCGTCATAGTGGATAACACATTGAAATCGTCTGTTCAGTGTGCTGCGGCAGTCAAAAAAGCAAACAGAATGTTGGGAATTATTAGAAAGGGAATGGTGAATAAACGGAAAATGTCATAATGCCTCTGTATCGCTCCATGGTGAGACCGCACCTTGAATACTGTGTACAATTCTGGTCGCCGCATCTCAAAAAAGATATAATTGCAATGGAGAAGGTACAGAGAAGGCCTACCAAAATAAGGGGAATGGAACAGCTCCCCTATGAGGAAAGACTAAAGATATTAGGACTTTTCAGCTTGGAGAAGAGACGGCTGAGGGGGGGATATGATAGAGGTGTTTAAAATTATGAGAGGTCTAGAACGGGTAGATGTGAATCCGTTATTTACTCTTTCGGATAATAGAAAGACTAGGGGGCACTCCATGAAGTTAGCATGTGGCACATTTAAAACTAATCTAAGAAAGTTCTTTTTTACTCAACGCACAATTAAACTCTGGAATTTGTTGCCAGAGGATGTGGTTAGTGCAGTTAGTATAGCTGTGTTTAAAAAAGGATTGGTTAAGTTCTTGGAGGAGAAGTCCATTACCTGCTATTAATTAAGTTGACTTAGAAAATAGCAACTGCTATTACTAGCAACGGTAACATGGAATAGACTTAGTTTTTGGGTACTTGCCAGGTTTTTATGGCCTGGATTGGCCACTGTTGGAAACAGGATGCTGGGCTTGATGGACCCTTGGTCTGACCCAGTATGGCATGTTCTTATGTATGTGTCACATCGCTATTGCCAGCTATGTCAGACACAATACCAAGAGAAACCTCTCTGCCAATCATTTGGGATTGCATCAGGCCATCCTCCCATTGTCAGCAACGGGACTCTGTACTGATTAATTCTCTGGTTTCTGGTTCCTAATTAAGGACTGAAATCCCAGATGCAGTCGCTGATCTGCTAAACACAAGATCCAGCAAACACTACCTCAGTTGCAAATCCACCTCGATGCCTGGCAACAGGTCTCGACGTTTTCTTGTACAGAACACAAATGCGGGTAAAACCTTTACCTTTCACGCTCCCGTGGGAGATTACATGATATCCAGATTACATCAGCCTCGCCAGTTGGATACCTCCTGGTTTCTCAACTTGCCGGATATCAGAGCAGCCACCCCCAACCCTGCATCCAGCAGGGGTCCCCCTTCAGTCTCTTTTTTTTTTCCGCGCAGCAGTAGCCACGTGGTTTGAGGAGCTCTTCTTATATTCCTGACAGGAATTTCCTCACGGAATTTTTAAAAAACTTTTGACAAATTTAACCCCATCCGGGGTCCCCCTATCAATCATCGATACCCGCTGACGTTAGGTAAGGCTTTATCTCGTTTCGTGGTCGGTTACCAAAGGTTCTTCTTTTCAAGGCCTAATGGCCACCAACCGCACTGCGGTTACATTTTTTTTAGAACCATGGTGACGGGTTTTCATCAGTGCCCCGAAAACACCGATATGTCCTACTCCATCGACACCGATTCCCCTGTCATCGGAGGATGAGGAATCGTCTATGCCAGAACCGATTCTGGAGCCATCAGGGGTTCTTCCACCGAGACATCCATCAAAGTCGCCGATGGATGTCTCGGCGGAAGATGGATGGCATCTTCGGTGCCGCATTGACCCTCATTGGTGCCTCCTCCGATACCCTCGATGCCCCTTCCGATTCCATCAGTGCCATGACTTGATCCAGCTGGAATAGGCCTTTTCCTTCCATCAGGAGGTCCAACAGATGCTGGTGATCAGCCATACCAGCCCTGGTCTGATGATTCCTCAGATACCCAGGATTCTGATGACATTCCCTCGGAGCCATCTCCTCCTGAAGAAAGAAGGCGTTCCCCTCCAGAGGACCTGTCCTTCATAAGCTTTATAAAGGAAATGTCAGAAGCCATTCCCTTCAAGTTTCAAACAGAGGAAGACTCCAGGCACAAGATGCTTGAGGTACTCCAGTTTGTGGACGCTCCCAAGGAGGTTATGTCCATACCAGTTCACGAAGTCCTTCTTGAACTTCTCCAGCGTAACTGGGAACATCCAGGTACCGTACCACTGGTGAACTGGAAAACTGACGCTACCTACTTGGTTCAAACAGCTCCTGGGTTCCAGAAGACCCAGCTTTCTCACCATTCTGTTCTAGTGGAGTCTGCTCAGAAGAAGGCAAGGAGACCTCAGCCTCATTCTTCTACTCCAGGGAAAGAACAAAGGTTTTTGGATGCCGTGGGACATTGAGTGTTCCTTGGCTCCATGCTAATTTCATGTACAGCTGCCTACCCAACTATATATGACACAGTACACAAGAAACCTTTTCAAGATGCTGCAGGACTTCTCAGATTCCCTTCCAGAGCAGTTTCAGGACAATTTAAACTCCATGATCAAGAAAGGCCTCGATGCTGGCAAGCACGAGGTCCGCGCTGCATATGACATCTTTGACACTGCCTCTAGAGTGTCTGCAGCGGGGATTAGTGCTCGAAGATGGGCCTGGCTGAAGTCTTCGGATTTACGACCCGAAGCCAGGAGAGGTTAGCGGACCTCCCCTTTGCAGGCGATAATCTATTCGGGGATAAGATCCAGGAGACTGTCGCACAGCTCAAGGACCACCATGAGACATTGCGCCAGATCTCTGCTGTACCCTCGGAATTTCCCTCTACTTCTAATTGCTGTTCAGAAGAGAGGCCAAGAGGACAACTTATAAAGCTCGTAGGTATTCTCCTCCCCCATCTCGCAGTCGCCCAACCAGGCCACACCAAAAGCCTCAAGCCTGCCAATCCAGGCTTCAAAAAACCCAACCAGCTCCGCAGCCTGGCCCTGCTTTGGGGTTTTGACTCCCAGCTAGAGAGCATCTGTCAACTTCCACTACCATCTCTGTCAGTGGACGGCCGTTTGTGCCACTTTACCGAAACCTGGCACAAAATCACTACAGATCAATGGGTCCTCTGTAGTGGCTCAAGGTTACCATCTCAACTTCCTTTCAGAACTATCGGACTCCCTACCTCGGTCGGGGTGGGGTTTACCCAACCACTCACCACTTCTAGAGGAGGAACTAACAACCCTCCTCCGATCCCGAGCAATAGAACCAGTGCCCCTTCCACAACGGGGACAGGGGTTCTATTCTCGATATTTCCTAATACCAAAAAAATCAGGGGGCATTCATCCAATTTTGGATCTACGTGCCTTAAACAAACATCTACAGAAAGAAAAGTTCAGGATGGTAATCTTGGGCTCCCTACTCCCTCTTCTTTAAAAGGGAGATTGGCTTTGCTCTCTAGACCTTCAAGACGCATACACGCATATAGCGATAACACAGTCTCATTGAAAATACCTCCGTTTCCTAGTCTGACACTGACACTTCCAGTATCGAGTGCTCCCCTTTGGCCTAGCATCAGCACCTTGAGTCTTTACAAAGTGCCTGGCGGTAGTAGCAGCATACCTCAGACCAGCGGTTCTCAACCGGTGTGTCGCAACACACTAGTGTGTCGCCAAGCACCGGCTGGTGTGTCGCGTGCTCCCGGTCTCTCCCGCTGCTCTTTCTTCCCTGCTGCCGTTGCCGCCGGGCTATCAACACGTTCAAGCCCAGTGGGAACGGCAGCAGTGCTAAAAGAAGCTGTAGCACCTGCGGCTGGCCTTTTCTTCTTCCCGCGCCTGCCCCCCCCCCCCCCCCCTCCCCGTGACCCGGAACAGGAAGCGATACACGGTGCACGGGAAGGAGAAAGAGCAGTGCCGTGTGATAAAGTAGCAGCGGCGGCTGCAGCATCAGCCCCCGAGCAATTGAAGCAGACAGTAATCGGGAAAGGAGACAGCAGCATGAGCCTCCCGCGGCCGATGGGATTCTACTTTCTTGGCTTGCGGGGGCTGGAGGAGGAGGCTGCTGCAGCTACCATTTGTGCTCAGGGAGGGGCGGGGAAGAGGAAGTGAGAGAAAGAAGCAGCCAGCCTGCGTGTGATTGAGAGCATGTGTGTGAGTGAGAGAAACTGGTCAGAGAGCTGATGTATGTGTATATGTGAGAGACAATGAAAGTGACTGCTCAAGGAGATGACTGATGTGTATGTGAGAGTGTGAGACATTAGTCAGGGAGGTGACTGATGTGTGTGTGTGTGTGAGAGAGAGAAAAAGCACTGAAGTGAGAAATCTGGATATGTGAGAAAGCATGGGCGTAAGAAGCCTGCTGTTGGGGGGGGGGGGGTGGATGTGTGTGAAAGAAAGCATGGGAGTGGGAAGCCTCTGTGTGTGTGCATGCATGAGAGCGAGAGACTGGTTGGTAAGGTGACGGTGTGTATGAGAGAAAGAGACTGGTGTGTGTGAATATGAGAGAAAGAATGTGATTCAGGGAATGAGAAGCCTGTGCAGTGGAGAGCGAGCATGGAAATGAGAGAGAGACTGGTGTGTGTGTGTATGTATGTGTGTGTAACAGAAAGTGATTATGGGAATGAGAAGCCTGTGCATGTGAAGAGTGAGCATGGGAGTGAGAAACCTGGGTGTGTGTGTGAGACACAGCATGGGAGTGAGAAGCCTGTATATCTGAAAGAACATGGGAGTGGGAAGCCTGTGTGAGTGTGTGCATGAGAGAGATCAGGTGACTGGTGTGTGTGTGTGTGAGAGAAAGAAAGTAATTATGGGAATGAGAAGCCTGTGCATGTGGAGAGAACAAGCATGGGAGTGAGAGACTGGTGAGTGTGTGTGAGACAGAGAAAGTGATTATGAGAGTGAGAAGCCCGTATATGTAAGTAGAACACGGGAGTGGGAAGCCTGTGTGTGGGTATGGCATGAGAGAAACTGTTCAGGAAGGTGACTGGTGTGTGTGTCAAAGACTGTTTGGGAGATGATTGGTGTGTGAGAGACAGAAACTGGTCATGGGGGCATGACTGGTATGGTGTGTGTGTTAGAGAGACATGGGCATTAAGGAAGAGGACCATGAGTATAGAGCTTAGCCTCTACTGCTGCTTCTGCTGTGTGCTACGGCCTGCATGGAAGAGGAGTAGGAGAGCTGCTGGAGGGGGTAAGTAAAGGTGGCTTTTTAAGTTTATTTTTCTTGATTGACTGCCATTTTAATTATTTAATATTATGTGATGTGTCTGCTTTTTTTGAAATATTTTATTGGTGTTTGGAGAATTTTTAATAGTTTTTATGAGTTTTTAATTGTTGGATGTTATTCTGTTCATAGCTGTTTAGAAACATTTATTCTGCTTATTAGTATAGTTTTACAATTATTTCTGTGTGGGGATCTATAGCTGCTTGCTAGTTCTGTTTTCCTAATAAGAGGTGTATTGGTTTTTAGGACCTGATTTAATATTTATAGTGTTGCCTTTTCATAGATAGGGTTGCTTCTGTTTGAGTGTATTCCATAATACAGGTGTAACTGTGTACGGATTAGTTTATGTGCATTACTAGTGATCCTGGGAGTATGTTAGGTCGGTTCTGTGTCTGTTACCGAGATGAGATATTTTACTAGCATGTAAGAGTTTTATCAGTCTTATTTGTTGTGTTTTCTCAAGAGGACATGCATTGGTGGTAAACTGCTGTCTTTTCATAAGTAGGGCTATTGAGCCTGGAAGTAGAAGGAGTTTGAGTTGCTGTTACTGAGATGACACCAGAACCAGAATATCTTTTTTGTAGGGTGAGTTGTATGGGGAATGTCATAATTCTGCTTTACATCCATTATTGTGGGTCAGGGGGGTTCCCGTGGATGCAAACTGTACTTTTACATCTAGCCCCGTGACAATCATGGGTCAGTGTGTCACGCATGTGAGAACCATCTGCCAGGTGTGCCCCGACAGAAAAAAGGTTGAGAACCACTGCCTCAGACGACAGAGCATTCATGTCTACCCTTACCTCGACGATTGGTTGCTAAGGGCCCCATCCGAGAAGGAGGTTCTGACCTCCTTACATCTAACCTACAGCTACTACTATCTCTTGAATTTCTAGTAAACTATCCAAAATCCAGTTTAGTTCCATCACAGATTCTCTCCTTCATCGGAGCAGACTTAAACACCATACAGGCAAAAGCTTTTCTCCCAAGGGATCGTGTGCATATTATTGCAACCCTTGCGAAACTGGTGCAGACTCGTCGATCCACAACGACTCGTCATTTCCTAACCTTGTTAGGTCACATGGCATCTTCGGTTCATGTTACTCCAATGGCCCGTCTGGCCATGAGAGTAACGCAATGGATCCTGAAATCCCAGTGGGCTCAGACCCACCATCCAATGTCCAACATTGTCCACGTCACCAGACAGCTCCGTCTCTTGCTGGCTTGGTGGACTCAAGAGTCCAATCTCAAGGGACTACCTTTTCAATCTCCAGAATCTCAAATCACACTGACAATGGATGCTTCCAACCTCAGTTGGGGAGCCCATGTCAACAACCTGCAAACTCAGGGAACCTGGTCTGCAGCAGAATCGCAGCATCAGATAAATTTTCTGGAGCTCAGAGCAATAAGGTATGCCCTGATGACTTTTCGGGATTGCCTATCCAACAAGACAGTTCTGGTCCAAACAGACAACCAGGTAGCGATGTGGTACATCAACAAACAGGGTGGAATGGGCTTGTACCCGTTATGTCAGGAAGCAGCACAGATATGGGCCTGGGCTCTTTACCACTCTCTGTTCCTGAGAGCGACCTACCTGGCAGGCGTGGACAATGTTCTTGCAGAGGGTCGAACCTATCATCCCCACGAGTGGTCCCTAAACCCCACTGTAGCAGAGAAAATCTTCCAGCGGTGGGGCTATCCGCACATAGATCTTTTTGCGTCCATTCACAACCGCAACGTAGAAAACTTCTGCTCACTACATCTCAGCTGCAAGACACCACCAAGGGATGCTTTCACCCTCTCATCGTCAAAGGATCTCCTACATGTGTACCCTCCACTTCCACTTATCAGCAAGACTCTCGTGAAGTTACGGCAGGACAAGGGCTTAATGATTCTGATAGCCCCTTACTGGCCGCGACAGGTGTGGTTTCCCATCCTTCGCGACCTCTGTCCATCAACAAATTCATCTGGGAGCAGATCCGTTGTTGATAACTCAAAACAGCGGACTGCTGCATCATCTGAACCTCCAGGTCCTGTCTCTGACAGCCTGGTGATGAAAGGCTATTACTACAACCACTCAACCTCTTGGACTCGGTATCCCAAGTCCTAGTAGCTTCACGAAAGCCTTCTACTAGGAAATCTTATCATTCCAAATGGAAAAGGTTTTCCTTATGGTGCACATCAAAGGAAATAGATCCCTTTACCTGCCCCACAACAAAGTTCCTAGACTACCTCTGGCACCTGTCAGAGTCTGGTCTACAAACTTCCTCCATTAGAGTTCATGTCAGTGCGGTGGCCGCTTTCCATAACGGTATAGGGGATGTCTCGATATCGACACAACCCTTAGTGGCGCGCTTTATGAGGGGCTTACTACATCTAAAGCCCCCACTGCGCCCTCCGGCCCCTGCTTGGGACCTCAATGTGGTATTAGCACAGCTCATGAAACCTCCGTTTGAACCTCTCCACTCCTGCAAACTGCGTTATCGCACTTGGAAAGTGCTCTTTCTCCTAGCTATAACGTCAACTCGCAGAGTCAGTGAGCTACAGGCGCTTGTAACATACCCACCTTACACAAAATTTCTCCATGACCGAATAGTGCTTCGCACTCATCCTAAATTTTTACCAAAGATAGTATCTGAATTTCACTTGAATCAATCCATTATACTACCTACTTTCTTTCTAAAACCCCACTCACATTCAGGTGAGCAAGTGTTGCATTCTTTGGACTGCAAACGTGCCTTAGCCTTTTACTTGGAACGTACTGCAGCCCAAAGAAAGTCCACCCAGCTGTTTGTCTCCTTTGATAAAACCAAACTGGGAATTCCGGTGGGCAAGCAGACTCTATCCTTCTGGCTAGCGGACTGTATTTCCTTCTGCTAACAACAAGCAGGCCTTCCGCTACAGGAACATGTAAAAGCGCACTTTATAAGAGCCATGGCAACATCAGTAGCGCACCTCCGTTCGGTGCCTCTTACTGACATCTGTAGGGCTGCTACATGGAGTTCTCTCCATACTTTTGCAGCTCATTATTGCCTGGACAAGGCTGGCAGGCAAAATTCCATTTTTGGCCAGTCTGTTCTGTGCAATTTATTCTCAGCTTAATAAACAAAACTTCCTTCCAGCGACCCACTGGGAATTTCAGGCTGCCCTCTTAACCAAACCCACCCCTGTTGTTGTGCCTGTTGCATGTCATTGGGTGCTTTTCGTACATTTACTCGGGCATCCTCAGCTCGCTATTCTCCCATTTGTGAGGACTACCATCCTGCTTGTCCTGTGAGAAAGCAGAGTTGCTTACCTGTAACAGGTGTTCTCACAGGACAGCAGCATGTTAGTCCTCACGAAACCCGCCCGCCACCCCGCAGAGTTGGATTCATTTACGTTTTCTTATTTTATTTTTTGCACGTACTTTTTACTATAAGACGAGACTGAAGGGGGACCCCTGCTGGATGCAGGGTCAGTGCCTTGCTGGGCATGCCCAGTAGGTGCCAGTCAAAGTTCTAGAAACTTTGTCAAAAGTGTTCCGTGATTGGGCTCCATCCTGATGATGTCACCCATATGTGAGGACTAACATCCTGCTGTCCTGTGAGAACACCTGTTACAGGTAAGCAACTCTGCTTTCTAAGTGAAGCTCTCAAAGATTTGCAGTAGTTAAAATCTAGAGATTTGTTAGCGTTCAGACAGGGTGGATCCAGAACCTGTCTATCAGCAGATGGAGACAGAGCAAAGCTGACGTCATGATGTATATACCCCTGCACTGACAGCCTGCCAGTATTCTCCGTCTCCAGCAGATGGTGGACGTGCATCTCCCTACTGTGGATTGCTTAACGTTTTAAAAGGAGAAAAGAAGGAAATTTATTTGCCCCGCTCTCCTGTGGTGATTCCTTATAATCCCTCCCTCAGTCAAGAATTCCTGAGGTGTAACTTTTGGATCCCTCCCTCAGATGAGTGCCTTGGTCCGGTAGCTGATTTTCAGTTGACTTGGCCTTAGCTGTGTAAAAAAAAAAAAAAATCTGAAAGGTAAGCGGGTGCAGAAAGCCAAGCATGGCAGTGAAGGTATATGCCCTCTCCCAAGGCAGCTGGAGACAGACGCTACTCAGCCAGGGTGGGCTGAGCTCAGGTAAGGAAGTATTGGAGGGATTCCTCCACTCTCTGTGCTCGGCGCACCAATCTAACATTTATTCCTGCCTTTGGGGGAGCTTAGGGGATGTGGGCAGCCTGGCAGGTTGAGCAGCCTTTTGGCTAGGCCCCACTTGTTTGCTGTGTGGCAAGCTGCAGTAGTATTTTGCACATTTTTTTTTCCTGTGAATTAGGCTGCCCTCTTCAGTTCCATTGGTTCGTGCTAGTGCATCCAGCTGTGCATCCAGTTGTGTGCCTAGTTAGGGGCATCTATCTGGGCGTTCATATGCTTATTTATGTGCACAATCTGAGCGGCCTTGTGGGAGCTTAGTTTTTGGATGCTCATCAAGGCACAGTGTTGAGTGCCTAAATTTTGGACACCTAGTTCTTTGCAGCATGAATACAGCTGAACACACACTTCTCAGACGCCCAGTACGCTTGTTAGACTTCTCAGACGTCTGTCAGTATGCCTGTTAGAGCGTACTGACAGACTGATGGCGCCTATAGCAAAGAAACCTTAGCGCCTTTCCCTTTGTGCTACTTGACATATTTGGGCATCTCAGCCTGGCGTTTCCTCTAACTTGTGTCAGCGCTGCTTGGAAGCTCAGGGGGTATTGCTTGATTTTACTAAGCCTGGTTCTTCCCATGCAGGAAGAACCAGGCTTAGTAAAATCAAGACTGGGAAAAGCGCTCCCAGAAGGGTTGCCTGACTTTGGAGCTCCCCTAACTGGTTCTTCAGCAGGGGAAGGTAGTTCACTGGGCACAGGACACATGCCCCTTGGTTTTAACATGGATCCCTCAACCTTTTCTTGGGTAGAATTTTTTCAAGGACTGCAGTCTTTTCTTCAGGTGCAGTCATTGGCACTGGCCAATCTTAACAGGTCAGGATCGCAATCAGCGAAATCCCGCATGCCTGGTGCTGCGGGTAAGTATCGGAGTTTGCCTAGATCTGCTGCCTGTCTTCCCATATGGCGTAGGTGATGAAAGACTATCCTTACTCCCTGGAGATTGGGGAAATTCCTCCAGGATTGGAGCTGTATAAAACTATGTTGTGGTTCTTTCATAGGAGAAGAGTTACGGCTCTGATTTCCCAGACATTGAAGATGGTGGGAGTACCTGGGGCTGAATCCATTTCTAAGCCAAGGAGAGATCCCATTTGATTTCTTTGCATAAAGCCTCATATTTCTTCCCTATTATGGAGGCCATTCAAGAATTGATTGATATTGAATGGGGTACCCTGGAAACTAATTTCAATGGGGGATGAGTCTTGGAAGGACTGGGTCCCCTGGATCCAGCTGCAAGAGAGCAGTTGCGCTTTCCAAAAGTGTATACGCTTGTGTGTGCCGTTACCAAATGGATGTCTATTCCCGTAGAAAAAGGAGCTGCTTTGAAAGATGCACAGGATAGGAGAATTAAGGCTGTCCTTAAGCAGGCCTTTGAAGCAATGACAGTGAATTTGTAGATAGTTTCTTCCTGTTTCCTGGTCGCTCGCTCTTGTTTACTTCTTAGGAAGATGATGAATCTGGTGTGAATTCCAGGGCAGTGATGGAACCAGCCTTTTTGGCAGATGCAGGCTGCTATTTAGTCCACACTTCGGCCAGAGGGGTGGCTTCGGTAATAGCAGCTAGGCGTCAGTTATGGCTGAGAAATTGGTAAGCCAATGCAACCTCCAAGTCTAACCTTATGAAGTTACCATTTAAAGGCTCACTCTTTATGGGAGCGAGCTGGAGAAAATGGCGAATGAGTGGGATGGGCCCCAGGTTCCTTGGCTGCCAGAGGATAAGAAACAGATGCCGTGTTCTTTCAGCATGAGATGTCGTACTAGGGGATCCAAACGTTTTCGACCCTACAGAGGAGTGGCCTTTCAGAAGGCTCAACCTTTGGGTAGGTCTCAGTCCTTTCGTCCCAGGTAGTCCAGATGGGGCACAGGCTCAGGTAGTGGATCCTCCCAATGAAGGTGTTCTGACCCACCTCCAGGAACGAGAGAGGTTGTTTCTCTGTCGGAGGTGGGTCAAAATCACATCAGACCAGTGGGTTCTGGAGGTGATATGAGATGGCTATGCACTGGAGTTTCGCAATGTTCCTAGGGACGTGTTCATGATATCTCCCTGCAACTCTCCGCAGAAGAGACAGGCAATGGAGCATTCGTTGTCAAGACTCCTCAGTCTGTGGGCTGTAGTTCCAGTGCCCACGTCTCAAGAAAATACAGGCTGATATTCCATTTATTTTGTTTTGCCCAAGAAGGGGAGGGCTCTTTTCACCCCATCCTGGATCTCAAGGGGGTCAACTATCATTTGCGTGTGACTTATTTTCACATGGAAACCTTGCGTTCAGTGATAATGGCAGTATAGTCTGGAGTTTCTGACATCTCTGGATTTGTGCGAGGCGTACCTGCATATTTCTATCCGGCTAGAGCATCAACGATTTCTGCATTTCGTGGTTTTGGGATGTCCTTGTCAGTTTCGAGTCCTATACCTTTTGTGTGGCCATCGCGCCCAGAACTTTTTCCAAGGTTGTGGTGGTTGATTTGAGAGAGGATGGGATCCTGGTACACCTGTACTTGGATGACTGGCTCATTCGGGCCAAGAATCTAGAAGAGAGCCTCCAGGTTTCAATCAAGGTGATCTCCTTGTTGCAGGAGCTAGATTGGGTGGTGAACCGGTTAGATACGAAATAGGGCAGGATGTTCGTGAAAGAGGACTGTATTCATACTGATGGTGCAGGTGCATCTATTGATGAACACAATATGCCCGATGGTGTGGCCTAGCTACAGTTGCTCGGATTGATGGCGGCAACCCTGGAGGTGGTGCCATGGGTGAGGGCACTCTGCTGTCTCATTGGAGCCCATATTCTCAGGACTATTTGATTCGACTTCTCTTACTGATGGAGGTCTGCACTCACCTGCAGTGGTGGTTAAAAGTAGATCATCTGGGGGTCACGTGATGTGGTGGGCTCAGTAAGATGCGTGGCACAGAGCTCCGGGTGCTGCCTCCTTCATTTGAGCCTTTTTTATGCATTTGCCTTGAAATTTTATCCTCTTGTGGACTGTCGCTGTGGGACGTGGTGTAGTGCGCGCTGGTGTGATTTTGGAGAGTTTCGCCGCTGGAATGGCCTTTTGATCTGCGAAGAGAGAAAAAGATAAAGTGAAACTCATGTCTCCCAAAATGGCCGACAGGATGGGAGCCACGTCAGCAGAGGAACTAGACACCACTCTGGTGACTAAGCTCATGGAGGCTGTCGTAAATGCTTTGATAATCGTTTCTCACATATCACTACACAAATAGAGGAATTAAAATCATCCCTTTTGGACCTGGGACCATGACTTAATCACGCTGAAGGGAGAATCTCTAGCATGGAGGACGACATGCTACAGTTAAAGAAGCACGTGCACAACCTCAAAAAGGAAATGGTGGAAAAAACTGAGAAACTTGATGATTTTGAAAACCGGGCACTATGAAAAAATCTCTGCTTTGTTGGTATAGTGGAGAGGATGACTCGACTGTCAATTTGGCTAAATTACTGGAAAGACTGGCTGTTGAGGGAGCGGGGCCTTTCTGAAATCCAAGGTAAAATGATTTTTGAGAGGGTACATCGTATACAGCCTAAGATGCTACGGAGAACCAGGCCCAGAATTGTCATTGCTAAACTTTCACACTACTCATATAAAGGCATGATCCTCCAAGCCTTCCAGCAAAAAAAGCAATTTACTATAAAGATCAAAAAGTGCTTATCTTCCAGGATTTTTCCAATCGAGTGATGTTAAAACACAGGGAATTCTCTCTAGTTTGTTCCAGTCTGTTTCAGCATAATATTCAATTTACCTTGCAATACCCTGCTCAACTCTGAATATGGCACCAAGTTAAATGGCACGATTTTTGTGTAGCTGAGAAAGCACAGCAGTTTGTGAAACAACTACAGAACATGGTGACATAAGGAATAATGTCTTCCCTTCCATTACATTATTACGGACAGGAATAATCTCAGTTGGATTGTTCCTGAACCTTTGAATTTCCACGAGGAGACTGCGAACTGAACTGTTACTGCAGGGTTTGCTCTCTCAGGGGCTCAATCCAGCAAGTTTTATTTTTTTTCTATCTTATTTTTCTACTGTAGAACTTCCTGATGAGTGACGTTTTTGGTTACTTACAAGCCTATACTATTTCCTGATTTTTGTTTGCATAGGCTCGCTGGTTTTTCCGATGTATACCTGACCTGGTTTAAAGGTGGAGGTGGCACATCTGACTGATATCTTGCCTCTGATTGCAAGTATGGTTGTTTTGGGATTGGCGGTTTGGGGGTACTTTTATTCAGAAGTTCTTTTCGTGGATGTTGGCTATTTAGCACATTATTTTTCTCTTGGGATATGCACTCTGGTTATACATGACATGTGGTATGTGAGTTTGCTCTTGTAGTTTTTGGTCTCTTTTGGGAGGTGGTTTTACTCCTATACTATTTTACATTGAGAGTAACGTGCAATTTCACCCACTTAAATTTTGTTCACTCCTATCTCTACACTTTCTTTTCTCCAAAGGGGGGACACATAAATTCATTACTTGGAATGTAGCAGGCCTGAGTATGCCTGTTAAGCGAGAGAAGGTACTTTCCCAGTTAAATGGATTGAAATGTCATGTTGCGTACTTACAGGAAGCGCATATGACAGAACATGAACATGCTAAACTTAGAAAGTGTTGGGGGTCACAGGTTTTTGCAGCGCAGGGGATATCAAAGAGATGTGGAGTGGCTATTTTAATTAATCGTAATGTTGCTTTTTAACTTTCCCAGACTTACATTGATCCTCAAGGCAGATACATTAGTGGATCCCTATTTGGTAAACCAGTTAGGATGGCCTCCATATATGCCCCTAATAGATATGATCACAGTTTTTTCACCAAAATTATAACAGTACTGGACTTGCTGGGAAGGGTCTTTAATTGCATAGTGAATGGAGATCTAGATAGACAATCAAATTCTCCCTTTTCAGTTATGGGTGCTCATAAAGGTATTCCTTTTCTTTGTGACCAGTTAAACCTATTAGGCTCGTGGAGAATCTTACACCCAGGTGAGATAGGGTTCACTTACATAGCCAGGGCTCATGTCACTAAGACCAGAATAGATTTCCTGCTAGTTTCTATGACGTATTTTTCGTTCCATAAGACGCACTTTTTTTTCCCCAAAAGTGGGGGGGAAATGTCTGTGCGTCTTATGGAGCGAATATTAAAAAAAAAAAAAAACTACAACCAATGTTTTTTTTTTTGTCCCCATCCCAACCCTTTACATTTAATTAAATACAACCCCCACCCTCCTGACACCCCCCCCCCCCCTCCCCGCTAGGACTTGCCAAAAGTCCCTGGTGGTCCAGCGGGGGGGTCCGGAGCGATCTCCTGCACTCGGGCCGTCGGCTGCCAGTATTCAAAATGGTGCCGATAGCCTTTGCTCTTACTATGTCACAGGGGCTACCGGTGCCATTGGTCGGTCCCTGTCACATGGAACTTGCTAACCCTACTTTTTCTCCCTCCTCCCCTCTCCTCCCTGCCCTCTAAACCTAATCTAACTATCCCCAAATTCTTTTTTTGCGTATTTACTGTTCCTCTGGAGCAAAAGTAATCTCTGCGTGCCGGCAACAGCGTTGAATGGCGCTGTCCCGGCCCAGCCCACCCCTTTCTTTGGGCCCGGCACATCTGTGCGTAATAGGCCTGTTGTAAAATTCATGCGGTGCGCGCAAGGCCCGGCCATGTGCATAACCACCTGTAATTTACGCGTGTGGCCCTTTTAAAATTGGGCCATAAATTGGAGTCTTTGAACAGGCCCATAAATATTCAGGAAGTCCAGCAAGTGATTGCAGAACTTTTTTTGCTGAAATCTACTGGCCCGGATGGCCTAATGGCTCAATTTTATAAAACTGTTTTCACATTTTATAAAAATGTGAAAGCAGCTATGGCTTTCAAGATGTTATTTGATACCATGGTACAAGTGGGGCGGATGCCTGACTCCCTTAAGAGTGCTAACATTATAGTTTTGCCAAAGCCTGGGAAAGATCCCTTGCTGGTTACTTCCTACCCATTTCCCTCTTAAATTTGGATATCTAGCTTTATGCTAAATCGCTTGCCAATAGACTCAAGATAATTTTACCTAATCTTATTTCTAAAGGGCAAGTGGGATTTGTATATGGTAGAAGGGCAGTCTTAAATGTAAGAAGGGTGGTTCCGTTGCTGGAAAATTGGCAAAGATTAGGTGTTACAGACCCTGTCCTAATAAATTTAGATGCAGAAAAAGCGTTTGACAGTGTCTCCTGGACATTTTTTAAATGCTTATTACCCATCTTTGGATTTCAAGACTTCATATTTGAGGCCATTCAAGTTCTTTACTCAAATCTGGGAGCCAGGGTATGGGTGAACAACTCATTTTCTTTGTCCTGTTCTTTAACCAGAGGTACTAGATAGGGCTGCCCTCTGTCCCCTTTGTTATTTATCTTAACATTTGAGCCCTTAGTGTTGACTCTAAATGATACGATAACTGAAGCAGAGGGCATGACTAATTCTCCCTTTCTTAAGATATATTTGCAGATGATATACTACTTTTTTCCCGTTGGTAGCAGGGCTGAATTAGCCATGCTGTCATGGGAACTGTCCAGCTGCGGATTCCCGATGACTGCCTCAGGGATTTGCCGCCCAAGCCGGCCCAGGAGATACCACATGGTCTGCCGAGCGCGACTCTGTCATGTGACCACGTGACTAGCGCGACTGGGGGATGCCCAATCCCCCAATAGGCCAATCCGCCCCTGGAACTGTCCATCAGGGCCCAGGAGGCAGAGCTTCACTAGTAAAGTATAGAGCTTTGCTCTGTGCAGCTGCGCGTGCTTTCCCACGCAGAAGAACAGATTCTCCTCAGTCTGTTCTTTCCGCGCACGGGATCCCACATGGGACTTCATTTTTTCCTCAGCATAATTGAAACATATCGAATCCAAGGCTTTCGGGCTTTAAGAAATGTTCGTGTAGAAAGATCACGTCCATCAAAAGAAAAAAACCCCGACGGTAAGGAAGTCAGCGTCCATAGATCTCTACACCTCCGGGACTGGAGGTTATGTCGGCCACAAGCATGAAAAAGGCCAGCAAGCAAAGGCCTCAAAAAAGGCATAGGGGACCCATCCACGACAACCCTCCAACGTCGTCAGCGTCTGAGACGCACCTCTTGGGACAAAAGCAGTCGAATACGGGGGGGAAAAGCGTCGCAAAAAACATCACATGACGCAGCAAAGCTGAAATGCAGCTCAATACAAGCAGTGCCAGGATCGGCGTCTAAAGAGTTGGAGTTGGCACAGACAGATTTAAGATCGATGCATGAAGTGTCGGAATCGGTGCACGTTGCTTTGACATCAGCGCATGCGTCGGGATCGGTGCATGAAACATCAAGAGCGCCACATGAAGCGTCAAGATCGGCGCATGTAAAGAAAACGTTGACGCATAAACAAGCAGGAGACTGAGACACGCAATTAAAGAACCCACAATCACGGAAAACACTATTTGCTTCCCAGGGGAAACAACAAACAACTCCTGCGTCGACCACATTGAGCAAACCGACAATGATGCATCAAGAAAAATCACCACCAGGGAGACACCACTTCCCCAGTGATCGAATACACTCAGAAGAGGAGTATTTGCAGATCACGTCACACTCTTCAAGGTCATCATGTTCTTCTATAAGAGTAGGTTCAGATCCACTTCCAGACATGTCATAAGTGACAACATTTCACAGGAACCTCAGCGTAAGAAGAAAAGGGAGAGAGTAACCCATGAGTTGCACTCACAACGTACTGAGAGAATAGAGGCTATCCCACTTCGTACCAAACACCACCTCGAAGGTTAAAAACGACCTCAAAACCACAAATGCTGACACAAACGAAAGAAGCGTTCACTCAACTTTCGTCAGCGTTGTTTGGCTTCTTCGAGGTCGTGCAATCGACGTTTGCATTACCTACCTCCCCAACTGGTGGAAGTGAACCACAACATAGTTCCACACCCTCCTCCCCAGGAAAAGTGACGACAACGCCTCCAAGAGATCCAACTCATCCACGGTCAGTCCAACGACCACCTGAACGTGAGCCTCTCTACATAACAGAACCTAATTCCCCCTCAAACGTCCCCATCGTCATCCACTGGATTTCCATCTGATCCTCCGGAGGAGCCCTCTGAGCCATACTCGCCACTGGAGGATTTATCCTACCCGAAATTCCTTGAGAAGGTAGGATCGATGTTGTACCTTGAGATTCAAAAGACGCCTGATCCAAGGGCAGAGTCCTTAGGATTACTCAAAATATTTGACATGCCAGCTGAGCCCACTTCTCTACCTTCGCATAAGGTCTTAGACTCAGTCCTCGAAAAGTCTTGGGAGACTCCATTCTCGATTCCACCTGTATCCAGAAAAACAGACTTGAAATTCAGAATGAGGCAATCTCCTTTTTACTCTGTCTAGCTGGTGGTAGAATCAGCGATGCAGAGAGCCAAAAGATCCAAATTACACGCATCAGTACCGCCGGGTAGAGAACAAAAACTACTCGAATTTGCAAGTAAGTCATTTCAGGGGGCAATGCTGACTGCCCGCATCCAGCAACATCAGTTTTATATTGTTCAATATCTTTGAGTGTGTACAGCAAATGAAGGACATTCTACCTGATCCAGAACATCTTTCGAATGAGTCCAACAACCCGATTCGAGACATGGAGGAGGTCATTAGGCACCTTCTATGCACGAATTATGAATCATTTGAATCTTCATCCCGAATCTCGGCATCGGCCATAGCGGCGAGAAGGCTTGCTTGGCTTCGCTCAAGCGCCATTCACGAGGGCATCCAGTCAAAACTCGCAAATCTACCCTGCAAAGCTGATAACCTATTTGGGGATAAGTTTCAGGAGACTGTGGCCAGTTTAAAAGAACAAGTAGTGGCTGTCCAGTCCCTGACTCAACCCTCAATGTACCCTCCACAAAGGAAATACTGTAACTCCCTATGTAAGCAGTCATACCAATGTAGAGTGATGCAATAATACCAATCGTATCAACCTCAAAATTATAGCCAACCACAATGTGTGGTCAACAACAACAGCATCAGAATCAACAAAGGAGAGGTCGCCCAAGAGGGCAATGTCCACAAAGTCAGCAAACCACGTCTTCAACAAATACTCCGTCATCTTTTTAAGGACACAGCCACCACTACTACCTCCACACCCACTGGGCAGGATTTCAGCCCACCTAGCAGAATGGAAGGCAATTAGCGGGATCAGTGGGTTCTGGAAGTGGTAGAAAAAGAATACCAACTACAGTTCTCATCGAAAACTCGGCTTCCTCATCAACCTCGCAAGTTAAAGCAACAGCATCAACCCCAATTACTGAAGGAAATACTATCCCTTCAACAACAACGAGCATTTCACTTAATTCCACCTCATGCCCGACACAGGAGTTTTTATTCACCATACTTCCTAATTCCAAAGAAAACAGGAGGTCACAGACCAATTCTTGATCTCCGGGAGCTGAACAAACACTTGCGCAAGGAAAAATTCAAGATGGTATCATTAAAAAATATTCTACCACTTCTTCATCCCAGGGACTGGATGTGCTTCATAGATCTCAAGGATGCATACACCCACATACCAATCAACCCCTCTTTGTGGCGCTACCTATCCTTCCAATTTCAGAACAAGCATTATCAATACAGAGTCCTGCCATTTGGTTTCTCGGCGGCCCCCAGGGTCTTTATGAAATACATGGCAGTGGTGGTGGCGGCACATTTACACCATATAGGTATCCATATCTTCCCATATCTGGACGATTGGCTATTAGTAGCATCACATCCCCAGACACTTCGGCAACTACAACAAACGATTCAATGCTTGGATCAGCTGGGGATAGTAGTCAATTATCCAAAATCCATTCTCGATACAACACGTTCTTCAATTCATTGGAGCGCGATTGGATACCCTAAAAACAAGGGCGTTCTTACCGCGGGTCAGAGCAGTGGAAATGCGACGTTTACTGCGCTCTCTACGCTTTACCCCACAGCCGACAGCACGCCAGATTCTCACGGTCCTGGGACACATGGCAGCAGCCATTTATACAGTACCCAACACAAGATTACACATGCGCAGGTTACAATGTGGATTGAAAAGACAATGGAGGCAACACTCGCAACCTCTGGTAACCAAAATATCCCTCACCACCGAAATGACAAGGGACTTAGACTGGTGGCTCAAACAGAGAACATTGTCAAAGGGAGCTTTGTTCAGTCCACCTCAACACAATGCAGTCCTGACCACCGACGCCTCTCGCAAGGGTTGGGGGGCACACCTGGACCATTTTCAGACTCAAGGCTTATGGTCCACCCAAGAACAAAATCTTCAGATCAACCTACTGGAGTTACAAGCCATCAAAAACGCGATTCATACATTTCTACCTCACCTGCAAGGTCGAAGAGCTATGGTCTATACCAACAATCAGGTAGCCATGTTCTATATAAACAAACAAGGAGGGTCCAGTTCGTGGATGCTATGCAAGGAAGTGATTCAGATTCTGGAGCATGCACATCGTCATTGCATACAAATCCAAGCAACCTATCTACCAGGAGTGATCAACACTCGGGCAGACAGGCTAAGTCGGATCTTCTACCCTCACGAATGGGTATTAAATCAACAAGTAGCATTAACCATATTCAACAGGTGGGGACTTCCAACCATAGATCTCTTCGCGACAGAACACAACACGAAAGTTCCGCGTTTCTGCTCTGTTTGGAACAGCAATCGCAGAGTAGCACAGGATGCATTTCTGATTCCTTGGACGGAACCACTCATGTATGCTTTCCCCCCAATTCCGCTAATCACAAAGACCATACAAAAGTGCATGCAAGACTCAGCACAACTGATTCTAAAAGCACCAGCTTGCCCAGATAACCATGGTACTCTTACCTTCTTCATCTTTCAGTAGAAGAACCGATCACACTGCCAAATCAAATAGACCTCCTAACACAAGAAAGGGGGTCTCTTCTACACCCAATGCAATCGTCTCTTCATTTAACAGCATGGAGGTTAAGAGGTACTTCTACACTCCAGAAAACCATCCACGACAAGAAGTTACAGTTTTAAGTGGAAAAGATATGCCACCTGGTGTTGCAATAAGGGCTTCCAACCTATGGATTGTGCCCCGGAAAGTTTACTGGCCTATCTCCATACCCTGAATACAGCCGGTCTAGCTACATCATTGATTCGTGTGCTTCTTAGTGCTATAGCAGCGTATCACAGGACATATAGGGGTCATCCCATATCGGTCCATCCAATGGTTTTCAGATTTCTCAGAGGTCTCACACGCTTATGACCGCCGATTTCAAAACCACCAGTACCATGGGATCTCAACCTCGTTTTGGAACATCTCATGTTACCTCCATTTGAACCAATTGAATCCGTTCACATCAAATATCTCACGTGGAAAGTAGTCTTCCTCATGGCAGTGACGTCGGCACACAGGGTCAGTGAACTTCAAGCATTGGTGCATTACAGTCCATACCTACAGTTTTACCATAACAAGGTGGTACTCCAGACTCACCCATCTTTTCTTCCAAAGGTGGTGTCTCATTTCCATTTAAATCAGTCAATAGAGCTACCCACATTCTTTCCTAAACCGCATCAGAATGAGCGAGAGAAGCTGTTGCATACGTTAGACTGTAAAAGAGCGTTGGCATACTACAAGTCTAGGACACAATCAACACCTAGATCATCACAATTGTTAGTCTCGTTTAATCCAAACGCACCAGCACTTCCGGTAGCAAAAAGGACTATATCGAGTTGGATTGCACAATGCATCCAGTTCTGTTACCAAAAAACATAGAAACATAGAAATGATGGCAGAAGAAGACCAAATGGTCCATTCAGTCTGCCCAGCAAGCTTTCACACTTTTTTTTTCTCATACTTATCTGTTACTCTTGGCCCTTATTAGTAACTTTTTGGTTCTAGTTACCCGCCATTGATGTAGAGAGCAGTGCTGGAGCTGCATCTAAGTGAAGTATCTAGCTTAATTGGTTAGGGGTAGAAACTGTCACAATAAGCAAGCTACTCCCACGCTTATTTGTTTACCCAGCCTGTGCAATTCAGTCCTTGTTGGTTGTTGTCTGAATATAAATCCTCTCTTTCTTTATTCCCCCCTGCCGTTGAAGCAGTGCGCAGCGCTGGATATGTATTCCAAGTGAAGTATCAGGCTTAATTGATTCGGGGTAGTAACCGCCGTAACAAGCAAACTACACCCATGCTTATTTGTTTACCAAGACTATGTAATTCAGTCCTTGTTGATTGTTGCCTGAATATAAATTCTCTTTTCCTCTTTCCCCCCTGCCGTTGAAGCAGAGAGCTATGATGGATATGCATTGAAAGTGAAGTATCAGTCTTATTTGGTTTGGGGTAGTAACCGCCGCAACAAGCAAGCTACTCCCCCACTTTTTTGTGAATGCAAATCCTTTTTAGAATGCAAATCCTTTTCTCAGAGGTCTCACACGCTTACGACCGCCGAAAAGTAATTCTGTCATCTCATCCGAACGCACATCAGGTGCGAGCAATAGCCTCCTCTACGGCGCATCTCTGCCAAGTACAACCTATTGACGTTTGTAAAGCAGCGACATGGTCATCCTTGCACACATTCACGTCTCATTACTGTTTAGATCAACAAGCTGTAGATGATGCAAAAGTAGGAAGAGCCATTCTACACTCTATTGTTTCATAATTCTCTACATGACTATCCACCGACTAGATCACGCCAAAAAAGAAAAGAATAAAACAGGAGATGAAAACATAACTCGTGAAACAGTATGTGGATTTTCAGCATGATCAGGAGCTTGGGACTCCCATGACAGCATGGCTAATTCAGCCCTGCTATCAACGGGAAAAAGCAAGTTTGCTTACCGTAAACGGTGTTTCCATAGATAGCAGGATGAATTAGCCATGCTGACCCACCCCACCTCCCTGGATAGTCATACAGGATTTTTTCTACTTAATCACAGACTGAGAAGAATCTGTTCTTCTGTGCGGGAAGGCACACGCAGCCGTACAGAGCAAAGTTCTGTATTCTACTAGTGAAGCTCCACCTCCTGGGCCCTGATGGACAGTTCCCATGACAGCATGGCTAATTTATCCTGCTATCTACGGAAACACTGTTTACAGTAAGCAAACTTGCTTTTCTGCCTAGGGCTCAGGAGTATTTGTCCCGAAGATTGGAGCTGTTTACCTTATTTGGTAGTATTTTGGGATTACGATTCAACCTAGATAAATTGGAGGTTTTAAATCTTTCAGACACTTTACAATCGTTATGGCAACATTTTCCCTTAAAATGGGCTAAGGATAAACTTAAATATCTAGGTTTATAAATCCACAGAGACCCTAATATGTGGTACCCCTTGAATATTGCTCCCCTTTCTATCAGGGTTTCAAAAGGCATGTGAGCAATGAATGCATTTTTCTGTTTCATTCATGGGTCGTATAGCACTCATAAAAATGATGCTCCTTCCTAAATTTTTATACTACAAATGCTCCCGATTCTCTTTTCCCACAAGGATGTATTGATTTCCCGAATTTGGTTGAAATTTGTTTGGAAAGGAAAGAAATCAAGGTTGTCTCGCAAAAATCTCATGGTACCAAAAGAGGTGGATTTCCCAATATTCACTTTTATAATATCGCTTGTAACTTACGGCAAGTGGGGGATTGGTTGGGTAATGTGGGTTTATATAAGAATCTGGGTTTAGAAAAAACTTTGGTTGCCCCCTTTTCTCTGGTGTGTATGTTCTTCATGCCCCAAGGTGTATTCCCTTCCCTCCTATTTGCTTAAATCATTATAGATTAAAGCTGCAAGGGATGCTTGGAAACCTTTACGAGCCCATTTGTCCTTACCATGGGGGAGGTCGTTTTTATTGCCACTCAGAGGTAATCCTTATTTCCCTCCTGGAAATACATTAGCTGTCTCTAGGGAACTTGAAGGGAGTCAGAGAGCATTGATATTGCCTTTTATTAATTTACAAACTAAGAGGGTTCATTCATTTCCTTACTGTGTCTCTCATTTGGGGTTTCAGTTGCATCATTATCTCGCTTACTTGCAAATTCGAAATTATATCCTGTCAATTTCAATCTGTCCAATATACTTCTGGGACTTTTCAACTGTTTTATTTATGTGCTAGTAAGAAACATGCCTTGTAAGGATTTTAATCATTCTATCCAATCATATGGGTTACTGATTTCTTTAGCAAAGGCCTGGTGTACAGACCTATGGATTAACTTAGAGGAGGACGACATGTTTGTCAGTTTGTTATATCATTCTTCTGAAGAGGTAATGTTTAGGGATCTGCATGATTTATTCTCCAGACCATGCCTTCAGGGCTGGGATCACCAAACATAATAAGTATCTTAAATGTGGACTTATGGCTGCAACTTTAGGCCATGGATTGTAGGAGTGTCCTCTTATTCAGGTGTTCTGGGGGGATATTCTTGGTTAGTGGTGGAGCACTTCTATAGAAAGCATGGCTGAAATTTGCTTACTAGGCTTGCATCCAGAGAATGAGCAATTGGGAATAGCAGGCAACCTTTTTCTTTATAAATGTTGTTTAGTGGGGAAGCAATGCATTCTCTTGTGGTGGCTGGAACAATCTGCTCCCACTGGGGACCTTTGGTTTAAAAAATTGGTTGACTTATTATGCTTGGAATCCCAGTCCATTAGGCTGAAGTCTTTTTCATACTTGCAGCGTTTTCTTACAATTTGGTCACCTTTTATTTTAACTTTGCCTAATGATCTCAGAACTGTCACTCACAATATAGATCACTATCAGGCCGATACAGTACAGCGCGCTCCGGCAGAGCGCACTATTAACCCGCGATTGGACGCGCATTTTCGACGCACTAACTTTATCCCTTATTCAGTAAGGGGTAATAGCGCGTCGAAAACGCGCGTCCAACACCCCCCCCCCCCCCGAACCTAATAGCGCCCGCAACATGCAAATGCATGTTGATGGCCCTATTAGGTATTCCCGCGCGATACAGTAAGTAAAATTTCCAGCCAAGCCGCACATTTTACTTTAAGAAATTAGCGCCTACCCAAAGGTAGGCGTTAATTTCTGCCGGCGCCGGGGAAGTGCACAGAAAAGCAGTAAAAACTGCTTTTCTGTGCACCCTCCGACTTAATATCATGGCGCTATTAAGTCGGAGGCCCCAAAAGTTTAAAAAAAAAAAAAGTAAAAAATTTAAAAAAAAAAAAAAATTTTAAATGGGCCCGCGGCTCGCGGGTTGAAAACTGGACGCTCAATTTTGCCGGCGTCCGGTTTCCGAACCCATGGCTGTCAGCGGGTTTGAGAACCAACGCAAGCAAAATTGAGCGTCGGCTGTCAATCTCGCTGACAGCCGCTGCTCCTGTCCAAAAAGAGGCACTAGGGACGCGCTAGTGTCCCTAGCGCCTCTTTTTGCCACGGACCCTAATTTAAATAAATTAATTTACTGTATCACGCGCACAGGAGAGCGGGCGCTCGCCTGCTGTCCCACGATTTTTACTGTATCGGCCCGTTTGAGAAGATGATCCCAGAGAGAAATCAGCCATTATTGACCATGTAATACTATCTTTTCTGGAGGTTTTATTGTATTAGCTGTCTTTTCTATCTGGGGGTAAGCTTACCCTATGTATTGATATTCATGTTCTTCTGATTTTCATGTCCTTTGTTTTGTTATAATATGATGTGCTGGCTTTCATATCTGTTCCTGCTGTCATACCAGGGTTGGGGAGGGCATGGGGAAGCTTGTTTCAGATAACACTTTTGTGATGGAATCTGTGTGTTTATTGTATTTACTGTGAAACTCAATAACATTTCTTTGAAAAGTGGATCTTCTAAGAAAGGGGGTTTCCCTAAGATCACCGGACTGGCTAGTACTCATGACAGATGTAATCCTCCAGGGTTGGGGAGCTCACTGTCAGGAGCTAGCAGCACAATGATGCTGGAGTGCAGAAGAGTTCCTCTGGGACATCAATCAGCTGGAAGCCTGTGCGGTCCAGTTGACGTGCTTGTGGTTTGGTGACCATTTGCAGGGTCGAGCAGTCCGGATACTACTTAATCACAGAGCAGTCCGGATACTACTTAATCACCGACAATGCAACAATAGTGGCTTAATTCAATCAGCAGGGAGGAAAGAAGCCAACAAGTGTCGCAGGAAATAGCTCAACTTATGGAATGGGTGGAAGTGCATCTTCAGGAGATCTCAGCCTTGCATTAGAAACCTTGCATTAGAAACCTAATCTAGATCCTAATGACCCAAACAACTACAGACCGATCGCCAACCTCCCCTTCATAGCCAAGATTATGGAGAAATTGGTGAACACCCGACTCTCAAACTACATTGAAGAAAATAACCTCCTATCCCCATCACAATACGGATTCCGCAAAACACTAAGCACGGAGTCCCTCCTCATCTCCTTAACAGATTACCTCATCCTGGGCCTCGATAAAGGTCAAGCCTTCTTACTGATCCTACTGGACCTTTCTTCAGCCTTTGACACCGTCAATCATTCCCTACTCATTAACCAGTTAGCCTCTATAGGTATCTCAGGCACAGCACTATCTTGGTTCATATCCTTTCTCAGTAACAGAGGATACAAGGTCAAGATCCAGAACAAAGAATCCTCTCTACACCCGTCGTCAGTAGGAGTCCCACAAGGGTCCTCCCTGTCTCCTACTTTATTTAACATTTACCTTATACCGTTATGCCAACTACTCACCGACCTCAACCTCAAACACTTCCTTTATGCGGACGATATCCAGGTCCTGATACCCATTAAGGATTCCTTCGCAAAAACTCTGGCTTACTGGGATACATGCCTTCAAAAAATTAAACTCCTCCTCACCAGCCTAAACTTGGTATTAAACTCCGGCAAAACTGAACTACTGCTCATCGCCTCAGAGAACAACACCATTACCTCTGCACAGCAAGCCACGCAAACAATCACACAAGTGAGAGACCTAGGAGTCCTAGTTGATAATCGCCTGAATTTCAAAGCCACTATTAACAAAACCACCAAAGACTGTTTCTATCAACTACAAGTGCTGAAAAGAATTAGACCTCTTTTCCATGCCCAAGATTTCAGAACCATTCTGCAAGCAATCATTTTTTCAAAATTAGACTATTGTAACACCATCCTACTTGGCCTTCCCGCTTCATACACCAAACCGCTTCAGATGGTGCAAAACGCAGTTGCACGAATTCTGACAAATACCAGGAGAAGGGACCACATAACCCCCATTCTAAAGAGCCTCCATTGGCTACCTATACACTTTAGAATAATATACAAGGCCATTCTTACCACATACAAAAACATCCACCAACTGGCTCCCATTGACCTACAGATCCCTCTCCAACTACACAATTCGTCAAGACCGACAAGAGATGCTTACAAGGGTTCGCTACAGGTACCACCGTCCAAATCTACCAGACACAGCACACTAAGAGACCGAGCTTTCTCTACAGCCATCCCACCGTTATGGAACTCCATCCCCTCAGATCTCAGAACACAACCATGCATCTCAACCTTCAAAAAAAGACTAAAGACCTGGATATTCATACAAGCCTTCCCAGAAGCCAATTGATCTAATACTTCCAAGCCACCCCTAATCTCCATCTACACTATGGTTGACCTTATCTTCTATCGTTTTACTTGTGTGAATTAATAACCTGTCCTTTCTCTTCCTTCTAAGCCAAGTTCTTATCACCTTGTTATATGTAACTGCCTTTTCAGCACCATTGTTATAGTTATGTTTACTTTGCACCCCTGTTTTATGTGAACCAGCATGATGTGACTGATGTCTTGAATGCCGGTATATAAAAATCTAAAATAAATAAATAAATAAATAATATTGCAGGAAAAGACAATGTAAGAGCTGACTTTCTCAGCAGACAGAGTCTGGATCCAGGAGAATGGGAATTGTCAAGCGAGGCATTTCTAGACCTGCTGGCTACTTCTCACAATGCGAAGGTTCCTCACTTCTTCAGTCGCAGGAGAGATCCAAAGTCCTTGGGCAGGAGTGACTGGAGGGCAAGCTGCTGTATACTTTTCTCCTGTGGCCCATGTTGGGCAAAATGATTTGGAAGATCAGAGTCACGGGGATGGTGCTTCTGGTGGCACCATATTGGCCCAGGAGACCATGGTATGCAGATTTGCGAAGGCTCCTGGTGGACCCTCCCCTCCGGTTTCTGGCACACAGGGATCTGCTATGGCAGGGGCCTGTTCTTGAAGATCCGACTCAATTTTGTCTTATGGTATGGCCCTTGAGAAGGCTCACTTGCTTGAAGCGTGGGTATTCTACTGCGGTGATTGTCACCTTGCTGTGAGCGAGAAAGTTCTCCACGTCCTTAGCCTATGTGCAGATTTGGCGAGTGTTTGAAGCTTGGTGCGAAGATTGAGAGGTTCTTCCTCGTCAGTTTAAGATGCTGCTCATTTTGGATTTTTTGCAGGATGGTTGGCCCTTAATTCATTAAAGGTACATGTGGCAGCTCATGCCTGTTTCTGAGGTCAGGTGAATGGTGGACCCTTGTCGACGCATCCAGATGTGGCTCATTTCTTGAAAGGAGTGAAGCATCTTTGTCTTCCCTTGCAGTTTCTGGTGCCCTTGTGGAGTCTTAATCTAGTTTTTAATTTTTTAGTGGGCCCTACTTTTCAACCAATGCGTAGCCTTTCTTTGAGGTTACTGACCTTGAAAATATTGTTTCTTGTGGCAATTTGTTCTGCACATCGAGTATCCGAACTGAAGGCTTTGTCTTGCCTGGAGCTGTTTCTACGAGTGACTCCGGGAGTGGTATAGCTGCGTACTGTTCCTTCCTTTTTGCCAAAGCGGTCTTGGATTTTCACTTGAATCAGTCATTTCCCTACTGTCTCTGGACAGGGAAAGAGATGCGGAGGAATATTGCCTGTTACGGCCCTTGAGGTATTGGAGTTTTCTAAACCTCTCAGGAAGACAGATTGCCTGTTTGTTCTCCATGGTGGAAGTAAATAGGGCAAGCCAGCTTCACGGGCTACATTAGCCTGCTAGATTAAGGTGATAGTCACGGCCGCGTATGTGAATGC
Organism: Rhinatrema bivittatum; assembly: GCF_901001135.1. Lineage (NCBI taxonomy): Eukaryota > Metazoa > Chordata > Amphibia > Gymnophiona > Rhinatrematidae > Rhinatrema > Rhinatrema bivittatum. The sequence goes on along the minus strand of NC_042622.1, from coordinate 200,897,728 downwards.
TGATCAGCCGTTGCCTAGTCAGGTTAGTGCTTATTTCACTAGGGCTTAGGCAGTGTCATGTGCGAAGGTTAGATTGTTGTCTCCCATCGACATTTGCCGAGCCGCAACGTGGTCCTCTTTACACACCTTTTACAGGCATTATCACCTGGATGTGCAGGCCTGGGAGGATGCAGCCTTCGCACATGCAGTTTTAACTGGACTGCGGGCAGCCTCCCACTCTGCTTGGGAGTAACTTTTGTACAACTCACTGGTTCTGAATCCACCTGTCTGAACGCTATGGAGAAATTGCTACTTACTGATATTTTCCTTTTCTTTAGTACAGACAAGTGGATCCGCCTTCCTGCCCTTGGCTGCCAAAAGGTTGTACTATGGCCCTCCTGTATGGTTGCTTGTTCCAGGGAGTACTGTTGTGTCGATCCAGTCCCTGGATAGAGTTATTGCACTCCTTGTCTGAGCTTAGTGGTTTCCTCTTGGCTGAGTACTGGAGTGTTTGTTAATAATCACGTTTTTGTTAGTTTGTCCACAGTAAGCTTTTGCAAGGAACACTGGCAGGCTGATGACAGTGCAGGGGTATATATACCGTGATATCAGCTTTGCTCCATCTCCATCTGCTGATAGAGGTGCATTACCCACTGGTTCTGGATCCACCTGTCTGTACTAAAGAAAAGGAAATTATCAGGTAAGTAGTAATTTCTCCATATAAGCAACAAATTTGAAAACGTCTGCTATGCTTGCAAAATTGGACAGATTGATAGAGCTCTTCATGTCAGCTTTTCTAGTGTAACTAGCTTGTTGACTATAAGCAGGAATTGGCCTGCCCTCTGATCAGACCAGAGATGTAGTAGCAGTTTGGAGGCAGAAGAGGTTAACAGTGAGTGAGAATATTGAAGCAGCAGTGCCTCCAAAACATTCGGTGGTTTCCTCATGCCCAGTCCCTGGGGAAGAATTGCAAAGGGGTGATGCTTGGGAGCATATCTGATTTCCTTAACTATAGCTCTGGTTTTAAGTTTAATGGTGTGTCTTTTTTTAAAAAAAGAATGGAAGGAGGATGTTTACATTTCCTGACTTTCCTCCCTTTCCCAGCCTCCTAATCAGCTGTAAATTTAAATTCATTGGTGAGTAGATGCATTGCTGCTTGAATGTCTTTCCAGTTATAGCTATTTTTAAGTTAAAAATGTTAAATTAAAATTGTGTATGTATTGTTGAAAAGTCATTTTGCAATATTGTCCTCCAGAATATACCATGTGTGACTATAGGCTAATCAAAGCTGACTCCAAAGAATCAATAGAATAGACATCCAAATAACATGCTTTTTATAATTTGACATTTTTTTAAAATGTGCTTTTTATCCACAGAACAGGTACAGTGCAGGCAACAGTAATGATTGTTCCCACATTACCTTACCAGAGTAGCACTGGAATCAATACTGCTGCTATAAGTGTTCAGACTCACAAATACCCACCACATATTGACCGATCTTTTTTCTGACTTGATGATAATCTTTAGAATGTAGGTGTTGATTGTGGCATTATGTGTGAAGCTTCATAGAGTCCAGTTTTGAGAAAATACTAACACACATACCTTAATGAATATCAGGATTTTGGGTGCAACTGGCAACAGACATTAGTGAGCTAGCAGCTCACCTTGCTACAGTAGAATACAAAAAGTCAGGCACTCCAAGATGGGGTGATGCCACACTCTAGTAATTGACAAGACATTGATCTACTATTTGGGATCTGCTGGGTACTTCTAGTAATCCAGATTGGACACTGTCAGACAGGATGCTGGGCTCAATGAACCTTTAGACTGACTCAGCATAGCACATCCTATGTTCTTAACCTTGACCCCACCTTCACTGTAGCTTCAATTGGGTATCTCCACTTATTTGACTGATAGTCCTTATTCCATCTGCCTGGAAGCTAATATTATAATGGAATAACTTTTTTTCCCCCATCAATAAGCAGACTGAATTAGCCATGATATGTGACTGACATCATCTGGTGGCACCAAACGAATTCAGTCATTTTTTTTGTCCGAGCACAGCATGGATGTGTACTCAGTCTCTCCAGATAATTTTTTCAATATCTATAACATTTTTTGTTCTTTTTTCACTTTTGTTCTTCAGTTTCTTCTTCTTTAGTTGCCTTGATGCATCTGCAACTTCCAAAACACTTTTCAGTACTACAAAAAAAAAACTTCATCAGTTTTGCCTCATCAAAACGTCTGGCAATAAGAAATCTATGGTGGGAAGGTACAAGAACTGCATCTGCAATAAGGTGTTGTCCCTCACTGACGGGAATGAATTATACCAAGAACAGTGCATTGGCACCATCGACACTTTGTGCATTGTCTCAGTCGACATATGGTGCATCGGTACTATCGATGCTCAGCGCATTGATACCCTTAACTCATGGAGCACCACTCATGCTGCATCTGCACACTTGCATCTCAATACATTGCTTCTGCTTGGCACTCGAATCTTAACAGCACATGGCGCATCGGCACCACTGATGCACGGTCCATAGACGCACTGTGCATGAACGCACAGCACTAGGGTCCTTTCAGTGCAAACAATGCAGATAACACATGCATTATTGACACACTATTGCTTGGTGCCATCTTCATCAATGCACATGATGCAAATCGGCTCAAAGCATGCTTCCTCAGAGACCTCAAAGCACCCAGTCTTATCGATGCATAAGTCTGACATTCATATATCGAGCCTCAGATCATGCAAAACTACCAACACAAACTTATGCTAATCAGCAGCAAACAGGAGCAGAAGGATATGTTATATATGCCTCCTTCCATAACTAGAGTGCTTTCATCTTCCAGTCTTCTGGCTCAGGGCTTCTGTTTGGAGACACTGGACCCCATCTGTTCTCTGGTGCCACTTACCTCCAGTAGACCACCTTTATAAGAACAGGAACCCATTCTTGTCTCAGAAGATGCTCCACCCATGGCACCACTCAACCAGATAGCAGAATTGATGGAGTTTCTTTACCTACTTTGACTAAGGAAATAGAAGAAACCTTCTATCTTTTCCTTTCCAGCTTTGCTTCAGCTGTTCCGGTTTCCCGTATTAGAGTAAACATGTCAGAACCCTTGCTAAAAGATTCCTCCTCTTGCTCAACTGCAGCAGGGTCCACTCGATCAGAGGTTGTAAACCAGGGATTATCCCCTCAGATGCAACCAAAAGAGTCTCCCGATTTACCGTCTTTATCATTGAGGTCTGGACTAGTGTTCCTACATCCTTAGGTTCATAGGAAGGTTCAACAGGAATACATTCTGATCACAGGTTTCTTGACAGTTTTGAAAAGAAAGTGTTTCAGAGTTAATGCTAACTGCTGATATCTCTGTTCACCAATTTCAAATTATATAATACCTACATGACTGTATACAAAAACTGAAGCCTACCCTTCAGTCTAATGAAGAGAGAAATTATTCTCAACCACTCCTAGATGTGGAGGAGTACATACTGTAAGGATCTGTTGCTAAATGTTCCTCCAGCCTGCAAGTGACTCTACGAGCCACTTGAACTGTCTAGTCCTCTCGGCTCTGTCCACCCCACCCCCCCAGGTGGCCAACTTGTTTCCTTTATAGACTTGCAGTTATACTGAGACACTCTCAGCAGTCAGTTGCCAGAGCTTGGTCCTACCTTCTGGTCCTTGTACTCTGCCTCCATTCCTGTATCCAGAAGACTACATTACCTTCAGCTTCTGCCTTCAGTGCGCCTCTGTGTTCTCCTCTCTGGGTTCCTGGATTTCTGGGCTCCGTACCTTGTTCTAGGCCCTTCTCTCCTTGTCTGTGTTGTGGGCAACCCCATTTCTCATGCTTTGCCAGCCACCAGCAAAAGGAGGACTCAACCTGAAGAGAAGGTGATTGGCCTAGGCCAATCACCTTCTCTTCAGTTCATCTGGTGTCGGTGGCCTGGATTTGACTTTCCTTGGATTAGACCACTCATTTCTAGGGCAACCCTCAGACATGCAATACCTTCTTCACTTGGTCTAACACTCATTTGATACCATATCACATACCTCGATTGGTGCTCGATGTGTGGCCCGATTCCAAGCCAGCAGTATTCATGACAACATCCATGAAAGTTGGCAGATGTGCTTTGTCTAGGCACCAACCTATTCATAGAAGAACCAAGAGAAACTGTAGCCCCGGGGGGTGCTATTGTACATTTATGGTGGCAGATGCATTTTGGTAAGGCTCCAAAGATCTGAGGCAGTTCTCTTCTAGTTCCTCCCACTAAAGCTGAGATAAGGGCACCTTAAACTTAGGTACGACATTACTCACCAAGCTTTGTGAGCAGCAACTGTCCATTGCATGATGAGCTGCAGATGTGCTCAAAGCATGCAAGACAGGCCCATAATAGATTACTACCATGAGACAGGAGACACTGAAGGCTCTAGCACAAGAGGGAAGGAGAAAATAGGTGGCAGTGAAGGCCTGGTTACTGCTCTTCTTCGAGATATGATGGCACAAATCCTGGCTGAAATTCAGAGCCTACAGGCTAAAGTAACTAAAGAAGTGGGCTCTGTAAAAACATCGATAGTTGAGATCAAGGAGCACATAGATAATGTGATGAATTAGAGAACCATGTCTCAACAATTGAAGATTGGGAGTCCTCTGCAGCAAATGTGCTGACAGCACTAAAATATACAGGTGAAAAATCTTGAAGAGAAGGTAGTAGATCTGGAGGACAGATTCTGCCGTGCTAATGTGCGGATAGTGGAGTTCCAGAGAAGCTGTGGAGGGTCAGCAGGTAAAAAAGTTTATAGAGCAATTTCTTCATGCTGTACTGTACCCAGAGGAGGGAGATCCATGTTTAAAAATTGATAAGAGGTCAGTCACAGGACTTGGCCATTCCAGTAACAACATGGTTTGGAAGGACTCCTCATATCCACAAGCAACTGCAGTTTAGTTCAAGAAGGGGGAGGTTGGTTAGAGGTTGTGGTGTTTGGTAGTCCACCATTAAAGAACGAGAGGATTTCAGGAGAGCTATGTAAAAGATACTCAGTTATTGAATGTCACTGAAGAATATGAGATGTTATGTCTAATAGTTTGTCTTGTCTTGAGATAAATATAATTTCCTTTATTGTGAGGGGAATAGGCACATCTATAAAATGCAAATGCATACTAAACTACTTGAAAAAGAGAAATGCAAAAATAGCCTTTCTGCAGGAGATGCACTTAAGTGATTTGGAACATGCTAAATTACAGTGGGAATGTGTAGGACAGGTATACTTAAGAACATAAAATATGCCATACTGGGTCAGTCCAAGGGTCCATCAAGCCCAGGATCCTGTTTCCAACAGTGGCCAATCCAAGTCACCTGGTACCTGGCAAGTACCCAAACATTAAATAAATCTCAAGCTACTATTGCTTATTAATTAATAGCAGTTTATGGATTTTTTCTCTAGGAACTTATCCAAACCTTTTTGAAACCCGGTTACACTAACTGCTGTAACCACATCCTCTGGCAATGAATTGCAGAGCTTAACTAATTGCTGAGTGAAAAAGAATTGTCTTCGATCTGTTTTAAATGAGCTACTTGCTAACTTCATGGAGTTCCCCCTAGTCCTTCTGTTATCTGAGAGAGTAAATAACCAATTTACATTAACTTGTTCAAGTCCTTTCATGATTTTGTAGACCTCTATCATATCCCCCCCCAGTCTTCTCTTCTCCAACCTGAACAGCCCTAACTTCCTTAGCCTTTCCTCATAGGGCCAAAGCCACTAGTTCATCCAGCGAGTCAGGTGTCTCACGAGCGGCAAGTTCGTCCTTCAAGCGGGTATTCAGACCTCTGAAGAAGAGAGTTTTCAGTAGGGATGTGAATCGTTTTTTGACGATTTAAAACGTCAGATATTTTTTAAATCGTCAAAAATCGTTAAGAGTCGCGATACAATAGAAATTCCCCCGATTTATCGTGAAAAATCGTAAATCGGGGGAGGGCGGGGAAAACCGGCACACCAAAACAACCCCTAAACCCACCCCGACCCTATAAAATTAATCCCTTACCTTCTCCCACCCTCCCGAACCCCCCCAAAACTTTTTACGAGTACCTGGTGGTCCAGTGGGGGCGCGGGGACCGATCTCCTGCTCTCGGTCCATCGGCGCCATTTTGGCTGCCACTCAAAAATGGCGTCGATGGCCCGATTAAAAAAAAAACCCTCCCGACCCTTTAAAAATGACCCCTTAGCTTCCCCCACCCTCCCGATCCCCCCCAAAACATTTTAAAATTACCTGGTTGTCTAGTGGTAGTCCCGGGAGCGATCTCCCGTTCTCAGGCCGTCGGCTGCCATTCATAAAGATGGCGCCGATGGCCCTTTGCCCTTACCATATGACAGGGTATCTGTGCCATTGGCCGGCCCCTGTCACATGGTAGGAGCACTGGCTGGCCGCCGTCATCGTAAAGATGGCCAAACAAAACAGAAAGCTGGAGAACTGCTCTGTCCACTTCTCAACCTCAGGTTGACACGAAATGCTTTCCTCCTCATATGATACAAAGGACTCATATACTTTTCCATCAATAACTTTGATCACCAGATCAAGCTCAGTGATCCTCATAGTTCCAGCGTGGCCTAGACAAAGCTCGTTTGCATATCTCAAATAGCTTCCAGCAGTTCTCTCATCCATCTGGGAACAGACCCTGCCTTGCTCACTCAAGACAAAGGAACCATGTTCTATTCAAACCTTCAATCTCTGAATCTTACGGCTTGGATGTTGAACACTCAGTAATTGCAGGTCTCTCTGCCTAGAGATAGAAGAAGTTATAGTTTCAACTAGGAACCTATAAACTAAAAAAAAGCCTATGGCTTTAAGTGGAATGCTTTGGAGCTATTTTCTTGCAAGCCCAAGCATTTGCTAAAGTACATACTCATTCTTTCCAAATCAGGCCTCGCTATATCTTTGGTAAGGGGTGCAGCTCAGCACCTTAGCAGCATTGTCATGTAACAGTGGAAACTAAACCCATCTCACCTCACTCGGTGGTGTCAGAATTCATAAAAAGTTTGCGGCCTGTTAAACCTCCAGTTCTGTAGGACTTTAATGTTATCCTTTCGCAGCTGCCTTTTGAACCATTAGAATCAGCTTCACTTAAATTCTTGATATGGAAAGTGGTGTTTCTTAAGACAGTAATAGCAGTCAGAAGAGTCAGTGAACTCCAACTACCAGTTCATTATCCACCATATTTGCAATTCTTTCACAATAGGGTGATTCTCCACACTCGCCCAAAATTTCTTCCAAAAGTTATCTTGGCTTTCCATATTAGTGAATCCATCGTATTGCCTGTCTTTTTTCTGAGACCACATATGCATGAAGGAGAGAAAGCCCTTCATATTTTGGATTGCAAATGAGCCTCAGCCACATCATTAGGCTTCACAGCTCATCATATCTTACAATCTTAATAGACTTGACATACCAGTCACCTAACATGCTTTGGCTAACTGGATAGCAGGCTGCATTCAGCAGTACTACACAGGCGCAGGTTTGCAAATCATAGACTGTCAAAGCTCATCAAGTTAGAGCTAAGGCGTCCTCCATTGCTTATCTCAGAGAAGTGCTTCTCGAAGACATTTTCAAAGCTGCAATGTGGTCATCCGTACACACTTTTATGTCCCACTACTGTCTAGACCAGTGCTTCTCAACCTTTTTTCTTCTGGATGCACCTGATAGATAATGCTTACATGCATGACACACTGAACACTTGACCATCATGGGCTATACTCTGCATCTACCCCCCTCCCTGATCCCCAAACAATGGATGCAGAAGGAGATTTCCCCATATAACTCGCCACATATAAAAAAAGATATTCTGGTGTTCTCGGTAACAGAAACAAAAACTCCCTTACCACCAGATGCACTGTAAATATACAAAATCTGAAAAAAAAAACCCCACTCAGCACGTGTAGCAAACCTGCCAGACCATAGCAATACTAACTCCAAAAACTCAGACTGCAATATCCCTATCTTTGAAAAGGCAACAGTACACCACCAGTGCATGTCCTATTGAGAATGAGAAAACACAACAAATAAGACTGATACAAATCCCTACATACTAGTAAAATGCCTCACCTCACTCACACATACAGATCCAAACTTCACCAAATGCAGAATAAAAGACCACAAATTACAAATGTGGAGACAAAAACTGGAATGGTAACCTCAAAAAGCCATTCTGCATGCAGTGCAAAACTGGAGAGCTAGAAACAGAAATACATTTCCTCCTATACTACGCAAAGTATAAAGAGAGAAGAAATGAACATTCCCAAAATTGACACATTATGTCTCTTGCTCCCTGTCACCCTCCTCCATGCCTCCATCATCCTTCCCTTCTCCCAATTACTCCCTTTCAAACATCTGCTCACACTCACATCCCTGCCCAGCATTTCTGACCCGCCACATCATCTTCCCTGTGCACCCTCTCCTGCTTGACTCTCCCTACCTCCTTTATTCCATCCCCGTCCCTGCCCAGCTATCCCGACCCTTGTTTCCCACCCCTTCCTGTCCAGCAGCCCCCACATTCCCTCTCCTTTCCACTTCTATCTGCTCAGAATGCCCAATTTCCTTTCCCCCAACCTCCACAGGGTGAAGAGACCAGCAGCAGCATCACTCCCAGACTCAGCAGGGTAAGATAAAGTTTGTGTCCCATCAAGTTCAGAACAGCAGGAGCTGGCAATGTCTCGCTCTGATCTGGATGAAGGAGGAAACAGCCTCCCACTGGGCCAGAAAGAGGAGAAGGAAGTGAGAGTAGCCTTCGGTCGGCCTAAAATAAGAGAATGAAAAGAGGAAAAGTATTAAAGAATGTTGGTCAATGCTATTGTCCGTTATTGTAGCCTTGCTTAACCACTGCTGAAAACGTACTGTACATTAAATACATTAAAAACGGTACAGTACGTATTCAGGAGCGGTTAAGCAAGGCTACTACTGCTGGCTAACTTTTCAGGACAATAGCATTGACCAACATTCTTTAAAACTTTAATACTTTTCGTCTTTCTTTGTCATTTATGTTGCTAGTGTTGGGGATTGCTCCTGAGGCTGCATTTTTTGTTTAGTAGTGAGCCCTAATACATGAGAAGTCAACCAACTCCCACCCGGGCTGATAAGGAGGCAGCAGCCTCCTGCTGGCCCTGCGACACACCTTCCAGGACCTCGCGACACACCAGTGTGTCCCAACACACCTGTTGAGAACTACTGGTCTAGACAATCTCTCAAGGACGGACAGTAAATTTGGGCAAGAAGTTTTGTGTAACCTGTTCTCGCAATAGTCTACTTGCACTGTGGAATCCAGGTTGCTTACTCAGTAAACTCTCTGCTGCAGCTCTTAGCTTGGGACTCCCCACATGTCGTGGCTAATTCAATCTGCATATCGATGGGGAAAAGCAAGTTTGCTTATTTTAAATGGTGTTTTCTATAGATAGGATGAATTTAGCCATGGCGACGATATCCACCCACCTTCCTGGAGAGTCGACTTCCTTTGCTAGGATTAGCTCACATATCAACTGAGGAAACTCACGAGGCAATGCCCATGTGGGAATTCCCACAGATGTTCAGTAGAGCTCGAAGATCTACTATCTAGGAGAGATGAGTCTCTTCAGGGCTGACAGATGAGGCTGCCCCACTTCATGACTAATTCACCCTGCAATCTATGGAAAATACCATATATGGTAAGCAAACTTGCATTACATTCTGTATCTAGAATTTGTGTTAATGTGCAGCTGTCCTTGAGTTTTTTTTTATTGATTTTTATTTGCAATTGTTTTAATACGGTAGTTGTATGCCTTAATGAGTAAGCTTTTGAGTTTAGGAATTCGATTTAGATGAACTTTTAAATAAATTCATGATTTTTTTTCTTCCAGATTTTTCATGAGAAACTTGCCTCCTTTCCTGTGCCCCTCCCCCATTCCCCTTGGCCTCCATTTTGCACTCTCATGTATATATTTAGCACATTGTTTTATGATCTACTTTGGAGGTTTTGTTTATAGACTTGGAGTATTGCTTTTTCTATGCTTTAAAACAATATCTTTCTAGAAATGGAATGCCTGGCTCCCTGTATTTATTGTTTTCTTTAGTGTATTCTTTTAGCATGCACATTGGGGATAATTTTTAAAGGGACATCTGCGCAATAAATGCTATTTTCTGCACAGAAGTAGCCTTTAATAAAATTGCCCATCCAGTAATGTGAATAAATGTGCATGCGTATGTCATATTTGTACGTAAGTTTACCCAGACAGAGTGGAGACATTTCTGGGGCAGAGTTGGGGAAGGGTTTAGACTTAAGCGCATACTTTATAAAATCTGGAAATTTGCACCTAGGTTTTCAGGAAAAATGTGTGTATATCAAATAGCAGGAATAACTTGTGCAGGGTACTTTTGGTGGAATAATTTTCAAAGCAAACTTGTGCATGTAAATCACATTTGAAAATTGATGTAACGTATGCACGTTTTTACTGATATTCTTATGCAGGCTTTTTGAAAATTACCCTTTTTCTGTTTTTCTACAGCTGGATTTAATCACAGACCTGTTGGGAACACCATCACTGGAAGCGATGAGAACAGCTTGTGAAGGCGCCAAGGCACACATACTCAGGGGTCCTCATAAACAGGTAGCCCATTTTAACCCAAGTTCAAGTTGTAATCTGATGCTGCTGTTCCTTCCTTGTAAATTAATTACTCATAGATTATATACCTGTTTCTGTCCCTAGGATTTCAAATTGAGCCTTATTTGTCAAAGTTTCCCCCACTAGCACAGAAAAGGAGAAAATGATTGATAATTTGGGACCCATATTTTATTTTAGCTTTTATAACACTTACAGAGCAGACAGCTCTTTATAAAAAGTATTCTGCTCATTTACTGTCTGTAGTACTAACAGCTACTGAAGAACTCTGAGTTCCTATCATATGAATTTTAAAGACCAAAGTCTAATAGATGTGTTGGTGTTGTGAAATACAATTTTTATAGGTAGTGACAACCTGTGTTGAGATTGTCAGAGTCTTTTCATAAATTTGCATTTACAGTATTTTAATACTATTGATGTACATCATAAATGTAAGCAATACCAGCTGTTGAGTAAAGATCATTTCAGAGCCTTGTCTTGTGCAGACAATAGAAACAGCTAGCCCTGTGTATAGAAATACAAGAGATGTTATATGTTTCATCCAGATGTTTGTGCTTTGAGAATAAAATGAGTTTGTGTGTTCCATAGGTACATTAAGTCTGCCTGGTGAACACTAGAGCTCAGCTATTCTCAGGTGCTAGTCCAACCCTTTAGAATTCTCTTCCATTAGATCTATATCTGGAAGTTGACCATCTGACCTTTTAGAAAAAGATCAGAACCATTTTATTTTCCCAGCATGCATGTGAATGGTATTGAAATGAAGTTCTGGTCTCAGGTATTAAGTTGAGGTTTTACGTTCTAATTCTGTCTCATTTATGTTTTTAGTTATACAGGAGTAACAAGGTGCATCTGCATTTTTTAATGTTTTGCCTTTCTATATAATTTTGTTTGTGTACATTTTTTTGTAAACCACTGCGATCATTAGAGTATGCAATCTAAAAGTAATTTAAAATAAATGTTTACATCTTATTATGAATGTAATTTTAGATTCCACTAGGAGCAAATATTTTGAACCTGTATAAATAAATATTAAAACATTAAGATATAGAGCCATCAAATGAGATGAACGGCTGCCTGGTGCGCCTCACCAGGAGATGCCACACTTCCACCACTGCTGTAACTACAGTGATAGCAGAAGTAAGCTCCTGAATAGCCACATCATTAGGAGGGGACTCTCTCCCCCAGTCTCCTGGGCCAACTGGCTACAGTATCAGAGGAGGGACATCCCCTGGTCAATTGGGATGCTGATTAGCCTGGCAATGGTCTTGGTGAATGAGCTTAAAAAATAACAAAGAAAAGAATTTATTTCTTGTGTGACTATGAATGCGTATTGTATATGGTAAATACACGTGCTGCCTGCTCCAGGTTATAGAATTGCTTCAAAGTGTACGTTTCCTATCCAAGCAATTTAAAATATTATATGACACATACACCGTCTTCCATATGGCAGCAGGTGTTTCTAATGACTTGTACTGTGTCCTTTTTGCATCCAGATATAGGTGAAATGTAAGGTATGGTATAAGCTATAAAAAATCAAATTTTAAAATTACTTTTAAAAATCTTAAAAATGTGAATACTGATTTAAATATATACCCTATTGAGAGACAAAAAATATTTCAAAATAACATTTGTTTTAAAATGCACTGTAAAAGGGATCATGCTTCAAAATGTGTATTATTGAAACTGTTCTCCTGAAGTTTCTCAGTCTGTGTATTTATAAATAAAGTATAAAACACAAGAGGTAATAGAATATTGTTCAAATCCAGAAATTAAAGCACAGTCTTGAAATTTCTAATTCATTTATTTTATGTAGTAATAAAGGTCAGGAGACAAGCTGCGTATGGTATTTTATTGGACTAATTTAATATGCTTGTGTCTAGCTCTCAAGTATTATGTGCCCTTCATCAGGTCAGTGTAAAGTGAGTTGAAGATATCACCAAAGTATACAAGTAAATTGTTGGCTAGTTTGCAATATCTGTATGTGTTGTATAAGTTGTAAATACATTTAGAAAAAAAATGAGGGAAGGAAAATGAATCTGAGCTTACTTTACTGTAGTATTTTATAAAGTTTGTTTTAAAAAATATACTTATTGCACTTTATCTAGTCAGTCCAACACAGTTTCTGATTCACTGAATGTAATTTTTTCCATTGGTCTTCATTCATTCAGTCATGTGAATTTTCAAAGAAGTTGTGCATGTAAATGCAACCTACTATTATAGCAATTTTCAAAAACCATTTACCCACATTAAATGCACTTAATTGATAATTCAGTGGTGTACCTACTGTAGCAATTTTCAAAAGTTCACTTGCATGGACAAAGTGCCTTTACATGTGTAAAACCCAGTTCTAAGGGTGTAAATACTTTTGAAAATCAAGCCCACTCTGTGCAATATTTGTTTTGTCTTTTTTTATTATTCCACTTTTAACAAATGAGCTCTACTCATAGAGGAGCTGACTCCCATCCTAGGTTGGGGGAGAGACCACAACAGTGGAGGTACTACATCTCTGGGGAGAGACACAGAGGCTGGTGGGAGGGATGGTGAGTTCAGTTTAAGCCAGGAACAGTCCTCCCACCAGCCTCTCTTTTTGGTGGCTTTCTAGCTGAGCAGTAGGCCAGGCAGCCACTAGTGCAGTGCTATTTGTTGATTCAAAAACTTTGTATTAGGAGGTCAGTTAAGCTCTCCTTGACTTTATCAGGTTTCCTAGTGCACCGTGATCTTTTAGCAGCATGGGATATCCTGTCAGCAGATAACTAGTATGGGAGAAGGGCTAATGAAGTTCTTGGGAGCATGGGCGGGCTTAGCTCCTTCTGCTGCAGACATTCTTAGCAGCAAGCTCTTCCTCTCCTTTATGCTGTTTTCTGTGTTCCAGGGCAAGGGGTTTTGGTGCTGCCTGCTGTTAGGTGATGCTAGATGGAGGTGCTCACTCCAATGCTGGGGGCAGTCTGTGTGTGTGCGGAGCCTGAGAGCAGAACAGTGATTGATTTCTTTTTCAGCATGCAGTCTAGCTGACACAAAAAAAATAGTAATAATAATGGTTAACATAAGAACATAAGAAAATACCATACTGGGTCAGACCAAGGGTCCATCAAGCCCAGCATCCTGTTTCCAACAGTGGCCAATCCAGGCCATAAGAACCTGGCAAGTACCCAAAAACTAAGTCTATTCCATGTTATCATTGCTAATGTCAGTGGCTATTCTCTAAGTGAACTTAATAGCAGGTAATGGACTTCTCCTCCAAGAACTTATCCAATCCTTTTTTAAACACAGCTATACTAATTGCACTGACCACATTCTCTGGTAACAAATTCCAGAGTTTAATTGTGCATTGAGTAAAAAAGAACTTTCTCCGATTAGTTTTAAATGTGCCCCAAGCTAACTTCATGGAGTGCCCCCTAGTCTTTCTACTATCCGAAAGAGTAAATAACCGATTCACATCTACCCGTTCTAGACCTCTCATGATTTTAAACACCTCTATCATATCCCCCCTCAGTCGTCTCTTCTCCAAGCTGAAAAGTCCTAACCTCTTTAGTCTTTCCTCGTAGGGAAGTTGTTCCATTCCCCTTATCATTTTGGTAGCCCTTCTCTGTACCTTCTCCATCGCAATTATATCTTTTTTGAGATGCGGCGACCAGAATTGTACACAGTATTCAAGGTGCGGTCTCACCATGGAGCGATACAGAGGCATTATGACATTTTCCGTTTATTCACCATTCCCTTTCTAATAATTCCCAACATTCTGTTTGCTTTTTTGACTGCCGCAGCACACTGAACCGACGATTTCAATGTGTTATCCACTATGACACCTAGATCTCTTTCTTGGGTTGTAGCACCTAATATGGAACCCAACATTGTGTAATTATAGCATGGGTTATTTTTCCCTATATGCATCACCTTGCACTTATCCACATTAAATTTCATCTGCCATTTGGATGCCCAATTTCCAAGTCTCACAAGGTCTTCCTGCAATTTATCATAATCTGATTGTGATTTAACTACTCTGAACAATTTTGTGTCATCTGCAAGTTTGATTATCTCACTCGTCGTATTTCTTTCCAGATCATTTATAAATATATTGAAAAGTAAGGGTCCCAATACAGATCCCTGAGGCACTCCACTGTCCACTCCCTTCCACTGAGAAAATTGTCCATTTAATCCTACTCTCTGTTTCCTGTCTTTTAGCCAGTTTGCAATCCACGAAAGGACATCGCCACCTATCCCAATACTTTTTACTTTTCCTAGAAGCCTCTCATGAGGAACTTTGTCAAACGCCTTCTGAAAATCCAAGTATACTATATCTACCGGTTCACCTTCTACCGGTTCACCATCTACCGGTTAGTTTTATGTAACTCTGGTGCACGAGGAAAGCGGTTTGAATCCCTGTACTGAGGTTCCCAGAGGGCCTGGCTCCGCATATGAAGCATTTTTGTTTGCTGCTTGTTCTGATTTCTTTAAAAAAAAAAAAGAGAGAGAGAGATGGTACTTAAAGAGGCAGCTTCAGGCTGCCTTGTAAAAAAAAATTAAAAAACAGCAGCGAGATTTAGGGATCTTTTCCATTCTTGCACAAAGATGGCTTGGGAGGGGAGGGAGGAGGTAGGTATAAACAGGACAATAAAAGAAAAGAACAAGGGATGTGCTTTGCCCAGGTATGGCTGCTGCTACCTCCCCTTCCCTCAGCTCCCAGTGGCTTAATCATTATAGGTCTGCTTTTCAATTTTAAAGCAAGGAGGGGAGGGACCGGGATAAAGAGGGCAATTCAAGCTACCTTCTCCTAGATTGTCTGGAACACTGCACTGATTAAGATGATTAAAGTGAAGTACTTCATATTAGTAATTCAGTGGTGCAGATGTCTAGTGCTGTGAATATGTTCCAAGAAGACATGGATTTGAGTCCACACTCAGCTCAAACAAGTAGAAATTAATTATGAATTTATTTTGTGTACCTTTATAGGTTGAGGTAATAGCAATACGCTATGTGGAATAGCTCACAAGGGGCCAAGTTTGTGGGCATGGCCCTCTCCCCCATTATGTGTCCCTGGGGTGCAGTATTATATAAAAATAAAAATTGCTGCTTGTGGCTTGGAGGCATTTAGGCCTCCATTAAGGTTTGAACTGATCTAGTGGTATTGAGCATTCAACTGTAGTAGTGGTGTGCAATTCCTGGTGAGTGAGGCCACAGAGAAAACTTCCCTTCAGGTGGCCAGCAGCTCTCTGCAGACAAGCAGTGTGGGCATAGGTCCCTATGCAATTACCCTTGTCCACATGGCTATCACTCATGATGTGGACGGTAACATAGTTACTTGGTAAATGTTGATAAAGACCATTGTTCACCCAGTCTACCCAGCAATTTATTATGATGGTCATCCCCAAGCCTTCTGTTAAAGGTGGTAGATGCTGCTCTGTGCAGGTTACCCTATGCCTCCTGTTAAGAGTAGTAACTTCCATTTTTTGCAAATTACCCACATACAGAAATTATACCCAGAGCTAACATAGGTTACTCATTTTCCCCACTTGGCTGTACATTTATGGTCTAGCCCCATATCGGGGGCCAGATTTGGGCAGCTCTGGCTCTATCCCACAACTGTTTGAAGAGACAGGGAGGCCCCCAATTGGGGGAGGCTGTAGATGGGCCCTAAGCAGTGCGGGTGCACAGAAGCATGGGGTACTGTATATATGCAGCTCTGTAGGAATGTGGAGCCTGGTGCGTGATGGCACCAAGCTGTTTGTCACAATTTCTTCTTGACTTCTGTTGTGGTTTTTCTCCTAGGACAAGCAGGATGGTAGTCCTCACATATGGGTGACATCATCAGATGGAGCTTGGCACGGAAAACATGCCCAGCCTGCTGCTATCCATGCGTCCACGCGAGTTCCCCCTTCAGTCTCTTCTTTTCCACACTGCAGTAGCCTCGCGGTTGTGAAGCTCCAAACCCTTGAAATGGTGTTTTGCATTTTTCGGGGGGGGGAGGTTCTTTCTGCGTCGGGTCCCCCTTCGCATTCGGTTCCCGGTAGGTACCCTTGACTTTTGCCTCTACAATTCATGGTCGATTCCTGACCATGAATTGTGGAGGCACTGAGAGGAGAGGATCACCTTGCTGGTGGCTGAAAATAATCAGTAAGTTTTTGCTTGGGACATTGTCTTTTTTAAAAGTATTGGGGCAAAGTTAACTATTTGGTAATATTATTTTGTGTGTTTGTGCTTTTAATAGTAAGGCAGCAAATAAACAGAAGTTAGACTGTATTTTTAAATAGTCAATAAGGCAGCTAGGAAGAAGTAGTTAGTGTTTGTATAATAAAAAAAAAAAAAAGTAGCCAGAAGCTAGAAATAAGCTAGGAGCAGTGTATACGTAAGTAAAAAGGTTGAAAAGTTCAGTTACTCACGTTGGAAAGGTGTTGAGGTAGTGTGATTTGGTTTGATTAGGAACCAACATTTGTTAATCAAGAGAGCAGTGAGTCACTCTGGCTGACTAACTGAGGTTAGTCTGTATTTCCCAACCCTCCCACCCCTAGCTCATCCTTTAATTTATAGGCAGATGCCACTTTAAAAAAAACAAAAAACAGCTTATTAAGAGTTTGATCATTCCCGTGTAAGCCACATATAGTGAATTCACTAATACATTTAAAGGACATTAATTAGACGCATTCCTACTCCCATAACAACCTAAAACTTAAGTAGGAACTGAACAAAGTTGAGATGAAGGCAGCAGTCCAGCAGCAAGAAGGGGACTTCCCAGTCTTTTGCATTGAGTTTCACATGTATGATTTTTTACCCGCCAGTGAGAATATTGTACATGTGCATGCAATGCAAAGAGCTCCTGGCTCTCAGAGAATGAGTCCGATCTCTGGCGGCTAGAGAGGCAGACAGAGAGGAATATAGATGAGACCTTCAGGGACATAGTAGCCAACTCCCAACTTCAGACTGGCAGCCTTGGTGCTGCCTTGGAGGAAGAAGGTCTCATGATTGACGAGCATCAACCTGATGCAGCAGGAAAGGATCCTGCAGCAAGGACCTGCTCTCCAGGTGATGCATTGTCCTTTCGCACCGAGGATATCTCCCCAAGGCCTACTGCCCAGGAGGGAAGGGTTAGGTCGGCCGTCATAGTTGGTGATTCGATTATTAGGAATGTAGACAGCTGGGTGGCTGTTGGGCGTGAGGATCGCCTGGTAACATGCCTACCTGATGCGAATGTGGCGGACCTCACGCATCACCTAGATAGGATTTTAGACAGTGATGGGGAGGAGCCGGCTGTCATGGTACATGTGGCCACCAACGACATAGGAAAATGTGGGAGGGAGGTTCTGGAAGCCAAATTTAGGCTCTTAGGTAGAAAGCTTAAATCCAGAACCTCCAGGGTAGCATTCTCTGAAATGCTCCCTGTTCCACGCGCAGAGGCAGGCAGAGCTCCGGAGTCTCAATGTGTGGATGAGACGATGGTGCAAATAAGAAGGATTCAGTTTTGTTAGGAACTGGGGAAACATTTGGGGAAGGGGGAGTCTCTTCTGAAAAGATGGGCTCCACCTTAACCAAGGTGGAACCAGACTGCTGGCGCTAACTTTTAAAAAGGAGATAGAGAAGTTTTTAAGCTAGAACAAAGGGGAAAGCCGACAGTCGCTCAGCAGCGCATGGCTCGGAGAGAGGTGTCTTCAAAGGATACTAATGATGCATTAGAATTAGGGCATCCCGACAGTGAGGTTCCAATTATAAGAAAAGTAGTCCAAGTGCCTGTAACTAAAAACTCAGCTGAGCTAAGAAATTCTAACTTATCCCTATCAATTAAAAAGCAGAATGAAAATACAAACAAAAAACAAACTTTGAAATGTCTGTATGCTAATGCCAGAAGTCTAAGAAGTAAGATGGGAGAATTAGAATGTATAGCAGTGAATGATGACATAGACTTAATTGGCATCTCAGAGACATGGTAGAAGGAGGGACAACCAATGGGACAGTGCTATACCAGGGTACAAATTATATCGCATTGACAGAGAGGAGCACCCCGGAGGCGGTGTGGCGCTTTATGTCCGGGATGGCATAGAGTCCAACAGGATAAACATCCTGCTTGAGACTAAATGCACATTTGAATCTTTATGGGTAGAAATCCCTTGTGTGTCGGGGAAGACTATAGTGATAGGAGTATACTACCGTCAAGATGGTGAGACTGATAGTGAAATGCTAAGAGAAATTAGGGAAACTAACCAAATTGGTAGTGCAGTAATAATGGGAGACTTCAATTACCTGATTCACAACTCTTATCAAAAGGGAGCCCTTAGTTAACCACCGCAACCAAAATCAAAAAATAACAAAGTGGAACTCAGGCAACTTTTTAGTAGTAGCTTAAGAAGGTGTCAGCAAGCCTGACGTTGTGTGACTTCTTATCAAAGACACCAACCGGTCTTTCAATCATTCACCTTCTTTGAATTTTAATGCTTTCAAAAATATTTTTATAAACTTTTTTTGCTTTATATTTAAAATAGTCCTCCATTCATAAAAAACCAGACTCTTGAAGAATTCTCCTTTTACATAAGATAGCCCAACACAGCCAGTGTTTCACTGATTAGCTTCTTCAGGGGCAAGTAAAGAACATATAAACAAGAGTCTTTATCCCGTTCAAAAGGACGTAGCGTCTCAACCTTTTATCAACCGGAACAAGGAGGAGGACTACTAAAAAGTTGCTTGAGTTCCATTTTGTTATTTTTTGATTTTAGATTTCATTTACCCCAATATTGACTAGGTAAATGTATCATTGGTACATGCTAGAGATATAAAGTTCCTGGATGGAATAAATGACATTTTTATGGAGCAATTGGTTCAGGAACTGACAAGAGAGGGAGCAATTTTAGATCTAATTCTCAGTGGAGCACAAGATTTGGTGAGACAGGTAACAGTGGTGGGGCCGCTTGGCAATAGTGATCATAATATGATCAAATTTGAATTAATGACTGGAAGGGGGACAGTAAGCAAATCCACGGCTCTCGTGCTAAACTTTCAAAAGGGAAACTTTGATAAAATGAGAAAAATTGTTAGAAAAAAACTGAAAGGAGCAGCTACAAAGGTAAAAAGTGTGCAAGAGGCGTGGTCATTGTTTAAAAAAAAAAAAAAAAAACCCATCCTAGAAGCACAGTCCAGATGTATTCCACACATTAAAATAGGTGGAAAGAAGGCAAAACGATTACCGGTATGGTTAAAAGGGGAGGTGAAAGAAGCTATTTTAGCCAAAAGATCTTCATTCAAAAATTGGAAGAAGGATCCAACAGAAGAAAATAGGATAAAGTATAAACTTAGGCAAGTTAAATGTAAGACATTGATAAGACAGGCTAAGAGAGAATTTGAAAAGAAGTTGGCCGTAGAGGCAAAAACTCACAGTAAAAACTTTTTTAAATATATCTGAAGCAGAAAGCCTGTGAGGGAGTCAGTTGGACGATTAGACGATCGGGGGGTTAAAGGGGCACTTAGAGAAGATAAGGCCATCATGGAAAGATTAAATGATTTCTTTGCTTCGGTGTTTACTAATGATCAGATTACAAAGAGATCTCAAAACATTTAAAAAGAGGTTAAAAACCTAGTTTTTTAAACAAGCCTATCACAAAAAGAATAGAGAATAGAAAATAGAAGGGAGCAGGCGGTAGAACACCCGCACATAACACTTAAATCGATATGTGCGCTTTTATTATTTTATCACACTGTTAACATAGAAGACATATTCAATTTATAAACTAAACCTGTAATCTAGAATTAAACCTGTATAAAAGGACATGATTTATCACTTTCACCAAATAATATTGATCACAAAATTGTTACCGAATCTTTATGGCACCTATGTAGAATGTATGTTCCAATACATTAACCAACCTTAATTTGTGCCTTCCTGTAAACCGTTGTGATGGTATTTAAATTAACGACGTTATAGAAAAGATTTTAAATAAAATAAATAAAAGAGTATGTTGGGGAGATACCTGTTCCGGAGAAGGTTTTCATGGGTAATGATTCAAATGGACTGAACCAAATCACAGTGAACCTAGAAGATGTGGTTGGCCTGATTGATAAACTGAAGGGGTAGTAAATCACCTGGACCAGATGGTATTCACCCCAGGGTTCTGAAGGAACTAAAAAATGAAATTTCAGACCTATTAGTAAAAATGTGTAACCTATCATTAAAATCATCCATTGTACCTCAAGAGTCGAGGATAGCTAATGTAACCCAATATTTAAAAAGGGCTCCAGGGGCGATCCGGGAAACTACAGACCGGTTAGCCTGACTTCAGTGCCAGGAAAAATAGTGGAAAATGTTGTTTCTAAACATCAAAATCACAGAACATATAGAAAGACATGGTTTAATGGAACAAAGTCAGCATGGCTTTACGCAAGGCAAGTCTTGCCTCACAAATCTGCTTCACTTTTTTGAAGGAGTTAATAAACATGTGGATAAAGATGAACCGGTAGATGTATTGTACTTGGATTTTCAGAAGGCATTTGATAAAGTTCCTCATGAGAGACTTCTAGGAAAAGTAAAATGTCATGGCGATGTCCTTTGGTGGATTACAAAGTGGCTAAACAACAGGAAACAGAGAGTAGGATTAAATGGACAATTTTCTCAGTGGAAGGGAGTGGGCAGTGGAGTGCCTCAGGGATCTGTATTGGGACCCTTACTTTTCAATATATTTAGAAAATGATCTGGAAAGAAATACGAGTGAGATAATCAAAATTGCAGATGATACAAATTTGTTCAGAGTAGTTAAATCACAAGCAGATTGTGATAAATTGCAGGAAGACCTTGTGAGACTGGAAAATCGGGCATCAAAATGGCAGATGAAATTTAATGTGGATAAGTGCAAGGTGATGCATATAGAGAAAAATAACCCATGCTATAGTTACACAATGTTAGGTTCCATATTAGGTGCTACCACCCAAGAAAGAGATCTAGGTGACATAGTGGATAACACATTGAAATCGTCGGTTCAGTGTGCTGCGGCAGTCAAAAGAGCAAACAGAATGTTGGGAATTATTAGGAAGGGAATGGTGAATAAAAGGGAAAATGTCATAATGCCTCTGTATCGTTCCATGGTGCGACCCCACCTTGAATACTGTGTACAATTCTGGTCGCCGCATCTCAAAAAATATATAATTGCGATGGAGAAGGTATAGAGAAGGGCAACCAAAATAAGGGGAATGGAACAGCTCCCCTATGAGGAAAGACTAAAGAGGTTAGAACTTTTCAGCTTGGAGAAGACGGCTGAGGGGGGATATGATAGAGGTGTTTAAAATCATGAGAGGTCTAGAACAGATAGATATGAATCAGTTATTTAGTCTTTCAGATAATAGAAAGTCTAGGGGGCACTCCATGAATTTACCATGTGGCACATTTAAAACTAATCGGAGAAAGTTCATCTTCACTCAACGCACAATTAAACTCTGGAATTTGTTGCTAGAGGATGTGGTTAGTGCATTTAGTATAGCTGTGTTTAAAAAAAGGATTGGATAAGTTCTTGGAGGAGAAGTCCATTACCTGCTATTAATTAAGTTGACTTAGAAAATAGCCACTGCTATTACTAGCAACGGTAACATGAAATAGACTTAGTTTTTGGGTACTTGCCAGGTTCTTATGGCCTGGATTGGCCACTGTTGGAAACAGGATGCTGGGCTTGATGGACCCTTGGTCTGACCCAGTATGGCATGTTCTTATGTCCCATTTCTGGGTCCCCGTCTGTCATCGACTGCACACCGGCCTTTTTTCAATGGCGTCGTCTGGTTTTCGACGGTGCCCCCAATGCCCGTGGAACATGCCCATCATGGATCCACACAAGGTATGCATCCTCTGCCTGGGGGCCTCGCACAACGTCCAAGGGTGTCGTTTGTACATCCAAACGACACCAATAATCACCAATAATCACCAATTATACCAATAATCACCAATAATAATAATTATTATTAAATATAATATATTATATATATATTTAATATAATATATTTAATATATATTAATAATATAATATATTATTATAATATAATATAATAATATTATATTATTAATATTAAGGCTCGATTCAGCCTTCTTGTTCTTGGTTACACTTGTTTATCCCCCAAGTTTCATGTAAACCGGCCTGATGTGAATTCTATTCGTGAAGTCCGGTATAGAAATATATAATAAATAAAATAAATAAAATCCAGATGACCTTCAAAGGGCATCGTGCTCGCCTGGACAAAATGGAGAAAAATTTTGGCTCTCTAAAACTGTCCACTTTGGTGTCGGTATCCTCCACCCCTAAGGACTGCTGGGAACCGTCTCCGTCTCTCCCCCTGGCGTTTCCACTCTTCAGTACCCCTAAGGATCGCGGAGAGGGAGATCGATCCTCTGTGGTCTCTCCCCTCCCCCTAACCGCACGGTCATCATTGTCCTCTGCGCCGGGGAAAGACCAGGCTGAGCGCCGGAAACCCAGGAAGCATCAACACAGGTCACCGTCCCGACACGGTTCCGGTCCAGGACGGCATTGGCGGCCACCAAAGCAGTAGCCCAAGGTGTTCCCCACTGGCAACGGTTCCGAGTGCCATGCCCCCCTCATGGTTCTTCCGATGGTGTGCCGGCGACGCTTCATCCCCCTCCATCAGTCCTCACCACGCAGGAATTCCAGGAGGAGTTGAACCACAGGGTGCAATCGGTGGTGCTCAAAGCGCTTCAGAGCATCAAGCTGCCAGTGCCACCAACCCCCATACCAGTGCCTGAGCCCTCTGCTTTCCATGCTCCCGCCCCTGCTGGAGTGTCTGGACGTCCTTGGCACCCTACCGACACAACTGGTGCCAGAGAGGCCCCCGATGCCCTCCACCAGAGCAATCCCAATTCCTCGGAGGAGGATGAGGCCACAGGGACCGGGCGCCCATGCCTGTGGCTCCCCGGTGTACCATGGCTAAAGCCCCCCTCGATGCCCGAGGGCCCATCGATGTCTAACTTTGGGGCCCAGGCCTGGCACCCCCTCCTGGTCCCCGCCCTTGGTGTCCAGACCCTAGTGAGGAGAAGGGGCCCCTATGATCCATGGGGCGATGACTCCTCGGATGCATCGTCCGATTTCTCCAACAACCCCTCTCCGCATGTGGGAACACCCGGAGTCGATGGCCCTGGTGAACAGGAAAACTGATGTGACTTACCTGGTTCAACAGACAGTGGGCTTTGAACGGGCGGCACGTACCCCACCAATCTGCGGTGGTGGAGTCCACACTCAAAAAGGCCAGATGCTCCAGGACACATGCTCACATGCTTCTGCCCCCCCCCCCCCCCCCCCCCCCCCGGGGCATGAACACCGGGAGCTCGATGCCATTGGGAGAAAGATGTTTCAGGGGGTGATGCTGGTGACCCATATTGCGGCCTACCAGCCGTACATGACCACAACTTGTGGAAGCAGGTCCAAGATTTTGGGGAGAACCTCCCCCAGCAACAGCAGTAGTCCCTGACTGCCCTAGCTACGTTGGGCCTGGAAGCAGGTAGACACGAGGTCAGGTCAACCTACGATGTTTTTGAGACTGCAGCTCATCTAGCTGCCGGGGGCATCTGTGCCAGGCGGCTGGCTTGGTTCAGAGCCTCCAACCTCTGCCCGGTGGTACAGGACAGACTGCGGACCTCCCCTGCAGAGGAGTGAACCTGTTCGGGGACAAGGAGAAAGAGGTCATGGCGCAACTGAAGGATCAGCATGAGACTCTTCAGCAACTCTCTGCCAGCCCCTCCGAGGGCCCTTCCACCACCAGGTCTTCTAGGCCGGGCCCTCACAAGCCCTTTTAACGGCCGAGGAAATACTTCCTTCCAGCTGCCTGCAATTGGCCACCTCGGCCCAGTCCCAGAGGCCGACAGCAGTAGGTACCAAGGCCCCAACCAGCCCCCCCAGCAGACCCCATCCACTAGTTTTTGACTGGCAGCGAGGGGGCCCGAGCCAAACGCCAGTTCCCATGGTGGCCGATCCCCAGTCAGTGGCAGGCTACTCCGCTTCGCCTGCCGCTGGGAAGCGATCATTTCAGACAGTTGGGTCTTAAGAACATAAGAAATTGCCATGCTTGGTCAGACCAAGGGTCCATCAAGCCCAGCATCCTGTTTCCAACAGAGGCCAAAACCAGGCCACAATAACCTGGCAATTACCCAAACACTAAGAAGATCCCATGCTACTGATGCAATTAATAGCAATGGCTATTCCCTAAGTAAAATTGATTAATAGCCATTAATGGACTTCTCCTCCAAGAACTTATCCAAACCTGTTTTGAACCCAGCTACACTAACTGCACTAACCACATCCTCTGGCCACAAATTCCAAAGTTTTATTGTGCGTTGAGTGAAAAAGAATTTTCTCCAATTAGTCTTAAATGTGCTACTTGCTAACTTCATGGAATGCCCCCTAGTCCTTCTATTATTCGAAAGTGAAAATAATCGAGTCACATCTACTCGTTCAAGACCTCTCATGATCTTAAAAACCTCTATCATATCCCCCCTCAGCCGTCTCTTCTCCAAGCTGAACAGCCCTAACCTCTTCAGCCTTTCCTCATAGGGAAGCTGTTCCATCCCTTTTATCATTTTGGTTGCCCTTCTCTGTACCTTCTCCATAGCAACTATATCTTTTTTGAGATGCGACGACCAGAATTGTACACAGTATTCAAGGTGTGGTCTCACCATGGAGCGATTATAGAGGCATTATGACATTTTCTGTTCTATTAACCATTCCCTTCTTAATAATTCCTAACATTCTATTTGCTTTTTTAACTGCTGCAGCACACTGCCTTAACTTCAGCAGGCTCCCAGAGACCACTCCCCCATTACGTTGTGGGATTCGTCTGCCCATCAGGTCGTCCTCCAATCGGAACTTTCCACCCTCCCAGCGGCGGGCGCAATAGAACCGGTTCCCCGCAGACAGTGGGGGCGAAATAGAACCGGTTCCCCGCAGACAGTGGGGGCACGGCTTCTACTTGAGGTATTTCCTCATTCTGAAGAGGAACGGCGCCCCGCACCCCATCCTCGACCTCAGGGCACTGAACCGTTTTCTCGTATGAGAAAAATTCAAGATGGTCTTTCTGGGCACTCTGATTCCGCTCCTCCGAAGAAGAGACTGGCTCTGCTCCCTCACTTGAAGGAGGCTTCCACCTAAATTGCAATTGTCCCCAGCCATAGGAAGTACCTCTGCTTTCTGGTGGGAACGGCACATTTTCAAAGTACTGCCCTTTGGGCTGGCATCAGCCCCATGCGTCTTCTCAAAATTCTTGGCGGTGGTGGCTGCCTTCCTCAGGCGTTGCTCAGTCCACATCTTTCCATACCTAGACGACTGGCTGATAAGCAGCGATTCACATTCCAGGGTCATGAATGCTCTAGCCTTGACGGTCAACACCTTAAAGACTCTGGGATTCGTTATCAACTTCCCCAAGTCACACCTCAATCCATCTCCATGGCTAGACTTCATCAATGCCAGGTTGGACATGGCACAAGCGAAGGCTTTTCTGCCCAGGGATCAAGCGGTCGCCCTCTCCTCGTTAGCTACCTTTGTTCACAACAAAGCGACGGTAGCAGCCCATCTGCTGCTCCGCCTTCTGGGCCATATGGCTACCTCTGTCCACGTGACCCCCTTGTCCTGCCTCCGCATGAGGGACCTGCAGTGGGCCTTGCGGTGTCAATGGCGGCAGGCATCCCAGGATTTGGAAGCGCCAGTGACGGTCACAGACCCTCTCTGTCTCTCCCTAGCCTGGTGGGAAGCCCTGTCCAATCTGGAAATAGGATTCCCATTACAGCCCACCCTCCACCCCAGGTGACCCTCACCACGGACACCTCACCTCAGGGGTGGGGGGCCCACACGGACGACCTACATATGCAGGGCCTTTGGAAAGCGGCTGAGTACCGTTGCCAGATACATTTTCTTGCATTGCGGGCGATCCGGTATGCCCTGTGGCCCTTCCAGGACAGGCTCTCCTCCAAGGTCATCCTCATCAGAACGGACAACCAAGTGGCAATGTGGTACATCAACAAGCAGTTGGGCAAGGGCTCCTTCTCCCTCTGCCAGGAGGCATTGCAGGTCTGGAATTGGGCCCTCTCCAAGGTGATGTATCTGTGAGCCACATACATGCTAGGCCACCTAAACATGTTGGCGGACCGCCTCAGCCGGTCCTTCCAGCCACACGAGTGGTCCTTGAACCCGGCAGTAGCAGCCAGCCTATTTCCCGCTGGGGCATGCCAGATATGGACCTGTTCGCCTTTCCCCACAATCACAAGTTGAGCATGTTCTGATCCCAGGGAAGGGTCATCCGGCCTGTGACACTTTCTCCCTTAACTGGGGACAAGGCCTCCTGTATGCATACCCCCCAATTCTACTCCTCTCGAAGACTCTTATGAAGGTGCAAGAGGATGGTGGCACCCTCCTGGCCAAGGCAGGTGTGGTTTTCTCTGCTCCAGGACCTGTCCATGAGCGCACCAGTTCCGCTGGAGACGGCCCCCAACCTCCTATCGCAGAACCAGGGCACCTTGTGCCACCCGAATTGAGTACATGAACCTCCTGCCCCTGCAGCTCTTGGACGGGGTCTCCAGGGTCTTGATTGAATCCCAGAAACCTTCCACATGGAAGTCTTACAGCTTAAAGTGTAAGCGTTTCTCCACCTGGTGCGGGGGCCACAGATTGGACCCTTTCTCCTGTCCTCTACCCCACCTGCTGGATTACCTGTGGCACCTGTCTGAGCCTGGCCTTCAGACCAGCTTGGTCTGAGTACACCTCAGCGCCTACCACCAAGGGGTCATTGGGACACCCATTTCAGTCCAGCCACTGGTCGGGCGCTTCATGCGGGGCCTAGTCCAACTGAAGCCCCCGCTTCACCCACCGGCAACCCCGTGGGATCTCAATGTCGTCCTGGCGAGGCTAATGCAGTATCCATTCGAGCCTCTCGAATCCTGTGACCTGAAGTTCTTCACCTGGAAATTTATGTTCCTGATGGCAATAACGTCCACTTGCAGGGTTAGTGAGATCCAGGCTCTGGTTATGTACGCTTCCTACACGAAATTCTCCCATGATCGTGTAGTGCTGCGCACGCATCCAAAATTTCTGCCCAAGGTGGTGAATGCTTTTCACATCAACCAGTCAGTCGTCCTTCCCATAGCCTCATTCTCACCTGGCAGAGCATGCTGTCCACACTTTGGACTGCAAGCTGGCGCTCACTTTGTACTTGGATCGTATAGCGAGCCATAGGTAGTCTACCCAGCTCTTTGTGTCTTTTGACCACAATAAGCTGGGAGCAGCAGTGGGGAAGCAGACCCTATCCAACTGGCTAGCGGATTGCATTACCTTCTGCTATGAGTAGGCAGGCCTCCAGTTTCTAGAAACTTTGACAAAAGTTTTCCATGCTGGGCTTCATCTGATGCTGTCACTCACATGTGAGGACTAACATCCTGCTGTCCTAGGAGAACACCTGTTACAGGTAAGCAACTGCGCTCTTTTTTTTTTTTTTTTTTTTTTTCCATTATCTCTGTGGAGAGGCCATTGCATACATCCAGGACTGAATTCAAATATGGCTGCCAGTGATAGTAGCTTCTGATTACATATGGACAAAAAAAAAAGATAAGGACCGCAAAGCCCATTTAAGTTTTCCCCTTCTGTCAGCCACATCTTCTGGGTCTCCAACTGAATGTTATGGTATTTTAAGGCTGTTCCTGTTCTCCATAGAATTTCAATTGATGCCTACCATCAAATCAGCTGCCTCGTGGAAGAGCTGTATTCCAATGGCATACAGCTCTTCCACTAAGATTAGATGCTTGTTGCCTTCCAGTCGAAACTCAAATTTCTAAAACTGTCTATTGCCTTTTTTCACCAAGCTCATCACATCCAGCTACCTGTTCTTGGCCCAGTGTGCCTGTACCACATGCGTGAGAGGGGTATCTGCTCATATGAGATCCTCCATTATTTCTTGTACTGCTACCCGTATTCTTGCCTGGTCATGCTCGTATACAGTTCTGGTGTGAGTAAGGTAGTTGCTTAAATTGGATCCTCTGTTACCCCTTGAGCCTCTCTACAAGTCCTTTTCCTGATCCTACTTATGTACTTGCAAACACACTTGCCATTTCTTCCTATTTTCATTCTCCAGCCAAAAGGGATAAAACAGGTCACTCTCCCAAGTGGATTCTGCAGTCCCCAAAGCAAATCTCTGGTAGAGTCGCCTCCATTCTCTCAGTTAATGACTGACTGTTCTCAGCTTCCATGTTGGGGTGCATTAGGAGCTCTACTTCCATCATGCGTATGCCAGCAGATTTTTCTGCATTATTGTTCACTTTTTTTTCTGTCAGCACGGCATTTAGGGCATCCTGGCAGTGGGTGCATGCTGCGACTTGATTTTGGCAGTAGATCAGGAGTGACATGGCTGATAGACAACATTCACATGTCAATGTTCGTGTGCAGGGTGGTGATAAGGTTATTTATTGCAATTGAGTACAGGTCTGCAAGTGCTCACCCTACTTCCAGCACACGTATGTCAGCATTTCTGCACGCCATCTTTTCTTTTCTTTAGCAGGTCATTTATGGCATCCTCATTGAGTCCTTTCAGCCTCTGTCTTATACCCAGGCTGTGAGAATCAAGGATAATGTGCATTAAGCCTGAGATATGAGTATGAGCTATGGCAACCAAATGCAGCAGCCAAGATAACTGAACCAGCCGTCTGCACCACTATGGCTTTCCACCTTCTACCTCATTTGTATGTAGTCTTATTTCATATATAACCTAATTTGCACATTTCTGGCATTGGCGTGCAGACATATTAAGTACGTTTATTAGCTGTATTTCTATTACATATGCATTCTCTCCCTACTTATCAAATGATACAGGCAGTTTTTTGAATCATTCTATCTTCATGCCTGATATTTAGGCTATTGTGGTCAATTTTACTTGCAGGCTGTAGTTGAATAATTCTCTTTCACCTGCATAAAGGCTGTTCAGGCATGCCCAATCAGGCATGTACTGGGGCAGCAGAGACAGCAAACAAAATTTTCTTACTCTCATGTGACAGCCAACAGTGGTAAGACTTATTGAAATATTTACTGTTCCATTTCAGTAATGGGGGCCCAGAGTATTCTTAGCACAACAGGCATTGCGTCAGTCTCATAATCTGAAGGTCTGTCCCCCAACTGTTTGAGAAGACAGGGAGGCAATCCTCAGAAGGCAGTGGTCAGCTCTATCATCTCTATCATCTTCACCACTTGTATGTCAACATTTATCATATATCATTCTTTGCCCTTCTTTTAGCGGGTCAGTTATGGCATTCAGACCCTCATCACCTTCGGCCTCAGACAGCATGAACGTCTGGTCCCAACGCACCAACAATGTTCTAAAATGACTGTCAACTTTGGTCTGTAAGTTATTTATTGTATCTAGGGCATTGTTCTTTCAGGTGCCCATATGATTCTTTTGCAGTGCCATAAAGCATAATTGCTTATCTCATCTTCCAAAAAGATTGCTGCAGCCTCTTAGTCTTCACTGTTGTACAGGTACTCCTATGGATGGAAGACAGTGAAGTGCTAGCCTGTCCTGTGTCTCTGCCAATAGCATTCTACCTGTTCAAGGCTGTACATATAATATATCTCTGTAGACAAGTTGTGGGACAAGTCCCAGTTGCCCCTTACATGAGCCATTATCTTAGCTAATGGCGGTTAATATTAAAGCAGGGCAGTTCTTTGAGCTTGTGCAGCTTTGGTGCAATCTTGTGATTAGTTTTCATTCTAACACTTGAATTTAAGTGGAATTTGTAACCATTCTTGATCTAGTCTCTAATGCAGGTAGGCAAACTTCAGAAGAATCAGGCAGGCAACCCAGTAGTGCCATGGGCAGGTCACTATCTCTGTTTCCATCGTGCATTTCAATCTCCCTGTGTTCGATGATATGGCTATAAGTTCTTTGGGAGATCTGGTGACTCTTGCAACCTCACACTAAACAATAGCTATTTATTCTTACTGTAAGGCTCCAGACCCAGCCCTATGCGATTTGGCAAATCTATTCGCATGCTTCACTTAATCTAGGCATCTCACGCTGCCTTATCAGAATGTTACCGATTTGGGTACCATAGGCTGTGTCAGTAGCGAGAGTTACTAAAGGGGTTCTGTCTGTGTTGATGGTCTGTCTGGCTGCTCACCACCAAGAGGGTGGCAGAAATGCTAGTCCAGTGGTTGCTGATACCCTATGGCAATGTCTCTACTATCGGCCCTGCCCATATTGTTCATGCCTTGCTATGTCCATGCAGAAACATTTGTTTGTAACTAATAACCCTTTTTGCCTTGATTGAAGGAAATGAATAATTGTGAAGACCTTTTTTGATTTCTACAAATAGAATAATAAAGCTCTTCTCCTAATGTTATACTCAGCCCAGGATAACATTTCAATCCAAGGTGAAAAACATCAAGTCAGAGCTACTGCTATTTCTTTAGTGCATCTTTGCTCTGTTTCCATAGAAGATATTTGGTCTTCTGTCCACATATTGACTACTAATTACTGCCTAGAAAATGCTTCACATCAAGGCAACAGTTTCGCCAAGAAGTTCTCAAAAACTTGTTTAATTCCTTTAACTCTCCTTCCAACATCTTCAAACTTGGGTTGTGTGTTATTCAATACTATATTAAGAGCATCACAAATACTTTCATCCAGCCTTCAGCCTGAGAGTCCTCATTTGTGTGGTTGATTACGGTCCTGTTTGCCCACAGAGAAAGCAGAGTTGCTTATCTGTAACAAATGTTCTTCTAGGACAAGCAGAATGGTAGTCCTCACATGTGGATGACATCATCCGATGGAGCCCAGCAGGGAAATCTTTGGCCAGCAGATTGAGCATGCCCAGCCTGCTGCTGTCTTTGCGACCACGCGAGGTCCCCCTTCAGTCTCTTCTTTTCTGCGGTGCAGTTGCCTCACAGTCCATAGAGCTCTAACATTTTGATCCTTTTCCTCAGTTTTTTCGAGTTGCCTTCAATTTCTCGTGAGGTCCCCATTCATGGTCAGTGTCCTCCCAATACGGTAGATATTTTTTCAGCCTTTTTCCTCATTCTTGCGGTCGATTCCCAACTCTCCACTTCCCGGTGCCCATCTGACATCGACCGCATGCCGGGCCTTTTGCATGGTGTCGACCAGTTTCATCGGTGCCCCCAAGGCCTGCGGACTATGTCTATTATGGACCCGCATGAAGTGTGTATCCTCTGCCTGGGGGCCTCACACGATATCTGTGGGTGTCTGTGCGATCAGATGACACCCAAGGGGCGTTGTGCACGCCTCGACAAAATGGAGAAACTTTTCGGGACCCCGAAATCCTCCACTCCTGCATCAGTCGCTTTGATGCCCAAGGATCACGGTGAGCCATTCCCGTTTCTTGCTGTCCCTTTGATTTCCACCCCCAAGGATCGGGCTGCGGGAGATTGATCCTCTGTGGTCTCTCCCTTCCCCCAGACCTCAGGGTCATCATCTTCCTCTGCACCAGGGAAAGGCCAGGCCGAGCATCAGAAGTGATCCCGGAAGCACCGGCACCGGTCGCTCTCCTGACAGTTCCAGTTCCAGTTCCAGAGCAGCATCAGTGGCTGCTGAGCCGCTGGAGCATCAGTGGCTGCTGAGCCGCTGGAGGCCCCATCCTCTGATGCCCCCAGTAGCCCGAGGCATTCCCCACCGTTACTGGTGCTGGGCGCCATGCCACTTCGGGAACCCGAGGATGAGCCAGCGACTCCTCGTCTCCCTCCATCAGTCCTGACCACTCAGGACTTCCAGGAGGAGTTGGACTGCTAGGTGCAATCGGCAGTGCTCAAAGAGCTACAGGGCATTGAGATGCCGGCACCACCAGCCCCCATACCTGTACCCGAGCCTCCGCCATCGATGTTAGCATCCTTGCTGGAGCGTCTGGATGTCCTTCTCTGTGCCCTACCAACGCAGCCGGTGTCCGAGGGGTCTTTGATGCCCCACCAGCCACTGATGCCCTCCACCGGAACAATCCCAATTCCCGGGTCCGAGGAGGACAATGAGGCTGGAACTTGGCCTCCTTGCTGCCAGACACCTCCGGCTTGCCATGGCCGATGACTTGCCCTCGATGGGGGAACCATTGGTGCCATCGGTGCCCCTGCGCCCTCCGAAGCCCTCTGAGCCCAGGGTCGATGCTCCTCATGACCCTTGTCCTCGGCGTCTGGGCCCAAGTGAGGAAGGAGGGCCCTTATGATCCTTGGTGTGATGACTCCACAGACTCTTAGTCCAAGTACTCTGATGACCCGCTCTCGGAGCCTTCGGCCCCAGAGGAGCGGCGTTGATCACCGCCTGAGGACCTGTCGATTGCGGGGTTTGTTAGGGCTATGGCGGAGGCCATCCCCTTTCAGCTCCTTATGGAGGAGGATGCGCGCCACAAGATACTGGAGGTGCTCCAGTTCATTGACGCTCCTAAAGAGATCATGGAGGTTCCGAACCATGACATTTTTAAAGGAACTCCTCCTTCGCATGTGGGAGCACCCCACTTCCGTCTCCCCAGTAAGCAGGCCGATGCCATCTATTTGGTGCAGCAGGCCCTGGGGTTTGAAAATAGGCAGCTCCCCCACCAATCGGTGGTAGTGGAGTCTGCCCTAAAAAAGGCCCAGCTCTCTCGCACACATGCCTTCACTCCTCCAGGATGTGAGCATAGGGACCTTGATGCCAAGGGGAGAAAGATCTTCCAAGGCGCCATGCTGATCACCCGCATTGCGGCTTAACAACTCTACATGACTCAATATAACCGCAATCTCTGGAAGTGAGTCCAGGATTTTGCAGAGGGCCTTCCCCAGCAGCAGCAGGACATGCTTGCCGCCATTGCCTCGCTGGGGCTGGAAGCAGGGAAACAGGAGGTGCGCTCCACCTATGATGTTTTCAAAATTGCAGCTCGCTTAGCTGCCGTAGGCATCGGCGCCAGATGGCTGGCTGGCTTGGCTCAAGGCCTCTGGCCGGAGGTCCAGGATAGGCTCGCCGATCTCCCCCTGTACAGGTGAGAACCTATTTGGGGATAAGGTCTGGGATGTGATGGCACAGCTGAAGGACCATCATGACACCCTCCAACAGCTATCTGCTAGTCCCTCAGAAGGGCCGTCCTCAGCCAGGAAATCCTCCAGGCAAGGCTCTCGTAAGCCCGTCTACCAGCAGCAGAAGTATTACCCTCCAGCCACTCGGACTTGCAT
Source organism: Rhinatrema bivittatum (assembly GCF_901001135.1). Taxonomy (NCBI): domain Eukaryota; kingdom Metazoa; phylum Chordata; class Amphibia; order Gymnophiona; family Rhinatrematidae; genus Rhinatrema; species Rhinatrema bivittatum. The sequence continues at coordinate 200,863,965 of NC_042622.1, read as the reverse complement.
GCCCCAGACTAGTTCTAGGGGTCGCCCCCACCGTCAGCGGGCCCCCAGACCCCAACCAATGCCCCAGCAAACCCCAGCCATGGGCTTTTGAATGGTGGCCAGGGAGCAAAAAGTCAACTGGCAGTTCCTGATCCATCAGTCAGTGGCAGGCTCCTCAGCTTCGCCTGGTGCTGGGAGGCGATCATGTCGGACCACTGGGTCCTTTTCATTGTCTGCCAGGCGTACTGCATGCAATTCAGCCGGCTCTCGGAGACCTCTCCCTCATCTCCATTGTGGGGTTCATTCGCCCACTTGGTCATTCTTCAACAAGAACTCTCCGCCCTTCTTACAGCGGGTGCAGTGGAACCGGTCCCTCGCACACAGCAAGGCCGCGGGTTCTACTCGAGGTATTTTCTCATCCCAAAACGGAATGGCAGCTTGCGCCCCATCCTCGACCTCAGAACATTGAATAAGTTTCTCGTAAGAGAAAAACTCAAGATGGTCTCCCTGGGCCTGCTGATCCCCGCTCCTCCGAAGAGGAGACTGGCTTTGCTCCCTCGACTGGAAGGAGGCATGTGCACACATTGCGATCGACTCCAACCATAGAAAGTACCTCCGCTTTGTGGTGGGAAATGCACATTTTTAGTACAGAGTGCTGCCCTTTGGGCTGGCATCATCCCCCCGCGTCTTCACCAAATGCTTGGCGGTGGTGGCTGCCTACCTCAGGGGTCGCTCGGTCCATGTGTTCCCATACCTGGATGACTGGCTGGTTAGGAATGACTCCCGCTCCAGAGCCTTCTGGCCCTAACCGTTCAGACTATGCAGACTGTGAGGTTCGTTATCAACTTCCCCAAGTCGCACCTCTGTCCATCCCTGCAGCTGGACTTCATAGGCACCAGGTTGGACACGGCACAAGCGAGAGCTTTCCTGCCTAAGATTCATGCGATTGCCCTCTCCTCACTAGCCACCCTCATCCGCAACAGCAGAAGGGTGTCAGCCCATCTCCTACTCCACCTGCTGGGCCACATGGCGGCCTCCATCCATGTGACGCCCTTAGCCCGCCTCCACATGCGGACTCCTCAGTGGGCCTTGCGGTCTCAGTGGCAGCAAGCATCCCAGGATCTAGAAGCTCTGATCAGTCACAGACCCTCTCATACTATCCTTGGCCTGGTGGGAAGCCCTCCCCAATCTAGAACATGGACTTCCCTTCCAGCCCGCGCTGCCTCAAGTGACCCTCACCACTGATGCTTCTCGTCAGGGATGGGGAGCCCACACAAACTGTCAGCACACTCAAGGCCTTTAGACCACCACCAAAGCATGCTGCCAGATAAACTTTCTGGAGTTTCGGAAGATACAGTATGCCCTGTGGGCATTTCGGGATCAATTGTCGTCCAAGGAAGTCCTGATCAGGACGGACAACCAAGTCGCGATGTACATCGACAAACAGGGTGGCATGGGCTCATTCCTCCTTTGCCAGAAGGCAGTGCAGGTTTGGAACTGGGTCCTCTCCCAAGGGATGTATCTGTGGGTGACCTACCTGCTGGGTCACCTCAACACACTGGCGGACTGCCTCAGCCGGTCCTTCCAGCCACACGAGTGGTCCCTCAACCCTGCAGTAGTGGCCAAATTATTCCGTCGCTGGGGTACACTGGATGTGGACCTGTTCGCCTCCCCTCTCAATCAAAAGATGAGGTTTTGCTCCCTGGTAGCGGGGAACAGCCATCTGGTTTGCGATGCTTTCTCCCTTCACTGGGGGCAGGGTCTCCTATATGCATATCCACCTCTCCTGCTCGGTGCTTCCACTCCATGAAGTTAGCAAGTAGCACATTTAAAACTAATCGGAGACCATTCCTTTTCACTCAACGCACAATTAAACTCTGGAATTTGTTGCCAGAGGATGTGGTTAGTGCAGTTAGTGTAGCTGGGTTTAAAAAGGTTTGGATAAGTTCTTGGAGGAGAAGTCCATTACCTGCTATTAATCAAGTTGACTTAGAAAATAGCCACTGCTATTATTAGCATCATGTTACAGTCTGGTTAGTGGACCTAAGATAGTGTAACAGTCTTACCTTGAGTTGCCCTTGAACCACAGCCAGATACCCAGTCAAGGGTGTAATCCAGTACCCCTGGGGTGGTCATTTGAGGAAGAAGGTCCAGACCACAATCTGGTCCTGGCGGCAGGTAGCCAGCAAGGGAGAGTCCAAGACACAATCCGGTTCAGAGAGGCAGGCAGCAAGCAAGAAGGTCCAGGGCACATCCGGGTCAGAGAGGTGGGCAGCAAGCAAGAGAAGGTCCAAGGTGCAAACCGGGTCAGCGAGGCAGGTAGCAAGCATGAGAAGGTCCAAGGTACAATCCAGGTCAGTGACGCAGATAGCAAGCAATCCGAGGGTAGCACCAGTACAAGCAAGCCTGTAGCCAAGGCAAATGCTGTACTGGAGCGAGGTGTTAAAATAGTCCCATTTCCTGCGCTAATGCGGGGGACCTCCGGGGGAAGCAATGACGTGCCGCGGTGGGAGGAGTCATGATGCGGCGTGCGTCCATCTGCGCTGCAGCTAGGGAATGCCGCCGAGGAACGCGGCCACCGGCCCTGACGGGAGGAACTGCTGCAGCAAGTTGCTGAATGGTAACACATCAGTAGCATGGGATATACTTAGTTTTTGGGTACTTGCCAAGTACTTGTAGCCTGGATTGGGAACTGTTGAAAACAGGATGCTGGGCTTGATGGAGCCTTTGTCTGACCCAGTATGGCAATTTCTTATGTCCTCTCGAAGACTCTGTAGAAGCTTCAGGATGGCGGGGGTCCATGATTCTTGTGGCACCCTCCTGACCTCAACAGGTTTGGTTTCCACTCCTCCATGACCTGTCTGTGCATGTGCCCATCCTTTTGGGGACGGCACCCGATCTCATATCTCAGCACCAGGGCACTCTGCGCCATCCAAACCTCCGGGCGCTAGCACTCACTGCTTGGATGTTGAACAAATGATCCTCCAGCCATTACAGCTTTCAGACTGTTTCTCGGGTCCTAATCGAGTCCCGGAAACCTTCCACTAGGAGGGTCCTACTCCTCAAAGTGGAAACGCTTTTCCATCTGGTGCAGAGGGCATGAATTGGACCCTTTTTCATGCCCTCTCCCCTGGCTGCTGGACTACCCGTGGCACCTCTCTGAGTCTGGGCTGCAGACCAATTCCATCAGAGTACACCTCAGCACTGTCAGTGTGTACCAGCGAGGTGTCACTGGCACACCTGTTTCAGTCCAGCCCCTGGTTGGCCGCTTCATATGGGGTCTCCTCCAATTGAAGCCCCCTCTTCGGCCTCTGGCAGCCTCCTGGGACCTCAACGTGGTCTTGGCAAGACTGATGCGGTCTCTCTTTGAGCCCCTGCAGTCCTGTGGTCTGAAGTTCCTCACCTGGAAAGTCATATTCCTGGTGGCGATCACTTCCACTCGCGGGGTCAGCGAGTTTCAGGCCCTGGTTACATACACACCATACATGAAGTTCTTCCACGACCATTTGGTCCTGTGTACGCATCCAAAATTCTTGCCCAAGGTGGTGACTGGTTTTCATATCAATCAGTCAATTATTCTACCCGCCTTCTTTTCGAGGTCACATTCCCACCCAGGGGAATGTGCTGTCCATACCCTGGACTGTAAACGGGCACTGGCTTTTTACTTAGACCGCACAGCAAGCCACAGACAGTTCACCCAGCTCTTTGTGTCTTTTGACCCCAAGAAGCTGGGGGCGGCGGATTGCATTGCCTTCTGCTATGCACAGGCAGGCCTCCAGCTGGCTGGCAGAGTGAAGGTTAATTCATGTGGGATATGGCAGCATCGGTGGACCATATGTTGAAATTTGCCGGGCTGCGACCTGGCATTCTCTCCACACGTTCTCGGCTCACTACTGTTTTGACAGGGATAGCTGTCAGGACAGTGCCTTAATTCAGTTCATCCTGCACAACCTGTTCCAGACTTGAACCCAGCTCTCTTCTCTTGTGCTCCTTGTGGCACCAGACCACCTCCTGTTTTTCCCGCAGCACCACGGTTGTGTTGTGCCGTTGGCACCTTGTTCGGCCACTGTTGGTCTCTCTGGTTTAAAGGGGAGCGGTCTGGTCTGGAGCTTTGTACTCACCCACATGTGAGGACTACCATCCTGCTTGTCCCAGGAGAAAGCGCAGTTGCTTACCTATAATAGGTGGTCTCCTAGGACAGCAGGATGTTAGTCCTCAGGAATCCCGCCCGCCTCTCCACGATGTTGGGTTCACCTTCGGTTTGTTGTTTTATTTTTTCTGCTCGTTTCTTTGCTATGTTACAAGACTGAAGAGGGATCTGCATAGTTTGCAGAATTTTGCAGAATTTAAGTTTTTGTGCGCAGAATTTTAAATTTTTTTGCGCAGAATTCCCCCAGGAGTAATATATTTTAGAATGTTGAGCACTCTATATACCTATCAACACATATGAGTAAACCAGTTGCACATTAACAAAATTTGTCTGCTGTTTAAAAGCTAGACCCTCAAATAGCTATCAACAGCTTTCAGATGATAAAAATAAACTATGGTTATTGCCTCTTAAATGTTAAGATGAAGTGCCTGCAATCCCCCTCTACCCCTTCCTCTCCTCCTGGTCCCACCCCTGCCACCCTAGCCTGCTATTTGCCTCTCTGCCTAGCCTTCGGCCACTCCTGACGGTTCTACTTCCCTTCCTAATCTATCTGCTTACTCCCCTTTCCCCCTGGCTTTCTTTTTCCCCCTTTCCCCCCTCTATCCTTATGATGCTCCTTTTCCCTGCAAAACATGACACTTGCACTAATGTTATCCTATGATAATCCTGTAAATAGCACCAGCTCCTACTTATTTGCTTTCACTATTCTCATCTATCACCCCTCCTTCCCCTCCGCCATGTCATTTCTACTTTATTCTCGTCAGTGTTATAAATACTACCCCCCTCTCTGTGTAAAACTTTCAACTTTAACTTCTTTCCTGCCCCCTCCTCCCTTTACCACTCCTTGACCTTTTGTAATTCCGTAATTTCCTTAGCCCCTACACAATTGTATTCCCCCTTCCCTGTAACCTTCCTACATCTCCTGCTCCCTCCTTCCCTCCTTTGGGATCCCCTCCCACCCCTTTGCTATACCTCTTAACCTCTACTATATTGCCCTTCCCACGGCCTTTCCCCTCCAACCTTTGTCTTTGCTATCATATTAGTCTCTGATTTATTGTGATTACTCTCGTATTGCATCGATCCCTGACTTACTGTTTGCCTGTTATATTTTGCCTGTTACTGTTTTACTTCACCTCCCCCCTCCTAGTTGAATCAAGTTCGCTGTAAAGCATTGTTATGCTGCATTATTTGTTTTCTGGAAACCGATGTGATGTTCCCAACGAATGTCGGTCTTTAAAAATGTTAAATAAATAAATAAACAGCCAGCAGCTGTGTTTTAGGATTTAGATTCTAAAAGATTGAAATACATTTTTATGGACTCTTTCCTGTGCTCATACACAAAGATATATCAGTTTATTAGGGATGTGCAGACAAAAAGTTTATGTTCATAAGTCCATAAGTCGAAAGGGGGGGGTCAATTTCGGTCAATATGGACATATGTAGAATTCCATAAGTTGAGTCTATGTCCATACGTGCACCGATTCCCTAAATAAAAATTTAAACCCCTCACCCTCCTTAATCCCCCCCCCCCCCCCAAGACTTACCAAAACTCCCTGGTGGTCCAGCGGAGAGTCAGGACGCCATTCCTGTATTCCTTTGCGAGGAGCACGTGACGGCTTCACGTCGGAGTGACGCGGACGTCACGTGATTCCCCGCGCGTTCGCTCCGGGACCCTCGTTGGACCCAACCGGAACTTTTGGCCAGCTTGGGGGGCCAAGCTTGGGGGGCCAAGCTGGCCAAAAGTTCCGGTTGGGTCCAACGAGGGTCCCGGAGCGAACGCGCGGGGAATCACGTGACGTCCTCGTCACTCCGACGTGAAGCCGACGTCACGTGCTCCTCGCAAAGGAATACAGGAATGGCGTCCTGACTCTCCGCTGGACCACCAGGGAGTTTTGGTAAGTCTTGAGGGGGGGGGATTAAGGAGGGTGAGGGGTTTAAATTTTTATTTAGGATCAACAATCGCGATTTCCAACGTATTCAACATAGCTATGTTGAATAAGTTGGAAAGCCGATCGTTTTCGCCTCATCACTTTTTTAAGTTAAAAAAAAAAAAAAAAGTTGTGTTTTACATATGCGGTCAAAACGAATGCACACCCCTACAGTTTATCTTCTTATATTCACTCCTCATGGCTTCCCTGTGAACACAAACATTCAGAAATGTCATAGTTTTTTGTAACTTAAACCACACCGTAGTTCAAGTCAACACATTACTTGACACAGAGTAGCATTGAAGCAGCTGTGAAGAAAGCTGTATCTTCATAATCTGGCATAGGAGGAAGGCTTTGGCTGTGATCATAGCATAACTATATCTCCAAAGAGATCAGGTGGTAGGCTGTTAATCTCCCCCCTCCCTCATATTCTACAGGTTTTTAATCTCAGATAAAAGGCCAAGAAACATAGAAACATAGAAATGACGGCAGAAGAAGACCAAACAGCCCATCCAGTCTGCCCAGCAGCTTTCACACTTTTTTTTCTCATACTCTGTCACTCTTGGCCCTTATTAGTAACTTAAGTGACTTCCTCTCACAGCTCAAACCTTACACTTGATCTGAGCAAGACCAAGAAGAGATCAAAGTTACTATATTTGATGTACTTTGTATGTGGGAGAAAACAGAGAAGAGTATTGGAGAGCATGCCTGATGGCTTTTAGAGCTAGATGAATAAAAGTGAATTAAAAAATAAAAGAAATCACTACTATAAAAAATAAATGGGCCACATGCCTTGCTGGGTACTTTGTTCTGCCTATCTGTTTTTTCATCCATTTGGCTGTTAACTTTTATTAAAGTGAAGATATATGTGAACCCATGGGCTTGTCTCAAAGGAAATGGACATGAGGGCCTTTCTTTAATATTATTAAACTGACCCATATGCTGCCTGTTGTCAGTTTTCTGAGCATAGAGATGTTTCATCAAAACAAAGACTCGAGAAATAAAGGAGGGCATTTACTGGGCATTTTGCCAAAAGAACAAAATCTCTTCTATATGAACAGACACCTTATCAAGAACACAGCAGTGTCCACAAAACAAAATGCTGAACAAGGAAGCCATTTCCTGAAATGTGACATAACCAGGACAGTATAGGCTTCTTGGGTTGTGTTTCCCATCTCCATGGTACCAAAGACTAAAAGAAATCTGAAAATTATAAATTTTCATTTAAAATGGAATATACAGCTTCATATTTGTGTTTTTCATAATGGTCACACACACACACCCTCTCCTGTAAGCACAATAGTCCTGTTTCTCTGAGCTTGTCTTCTGGATCTTTTAGTGCAAAACGTGGAAAATCATACTATCTCCCATCTTCTGCAAAAGTCAAACACAACAACAGTTCTAATATAAGCAAAGCTTTTTTGGTGAGACTAACATAGAAACATAGTACATGACGGCAGACCATATATCTAGTCAGCCATCCACATTTCCTGTTCAGCTTTATAGTTTCATCCACTCTGCTTCTCCCAGGTTTTCTTGCATTCTGATACTGTACTTATCTTTACCACATAAGAACATAAGAAATGCCATGATAGGTCATACTATGGTCCATTGAGCCCAGCACCCTGTCTCCGATAGCGGCCAATCCAGGTTACAAATACCTGACAGATCCCATAAAGTAGATCCATTTCCTAGCATTCAGACAGGTTAATCCACACTATTGGGTTATGCACCTCTACCGGCAGATGGAGACGGAGCAAAGCTGATGTCACATTACATATACCCCTGCATCAGCACTAGCCCACTAGTATTCTCTGTCTCCAACAGATGGTGGACTTGCATCTCCCTACTAGGGATTACTTTAAAAAAAATAAATAAATAAAAAAAAAAAAAATTTATATATATATATATATATATATATATATATATATATATATGTAAAAAAAAAAGGAGAAAAGAAGGAAATTGATTCACCCCACTCTCCAGTGGTGATACCTTACTGTCCCTCCCTTAGTTGAATTTTCCTAAGCTGATACCTGCAGATCCCTCTCTCAAACAAGTGCCTTGGTCCCGTAGCTGTTTTTCTGGCGTGGACTTAGCTATAGAGAGAAAAACAGCTGAGAGGCTAGCAGGTGCAGGAAGTCGAGCGCAGCGGTGAAGGCCTTTGTCTTCTCCTCCCGCAACCAGAAACCAACTCTATACTTAGCCGGGACGGGCTGGGTTCAGGCAAGGAATAAAAAAAAAAGAAAAAGGAAGGAAAAGTGACTGTTTCCATTCCCCTTCTGGTCTCTGAGCCTTGGCGTGCCAATCAGACGTCCTTTCCCACCTCTGAGGAAGTCATGGCAGTTTGGCTAGGCCCTGCTCTCAGGCTTTGCCCTGCTAGGCCCTGCTCTCAGGCTTTGCTTATACACCACCTGGTAAGGTGCGGTAGCGTTTGTGTGCTTTTCTGCACATAAGTCTGCCACAAAACACTGTCCAATGTTGGCTTGCTCTTGTGCACCTGGGTATGCGCCTAAGTGTGAACGCTTGGATGGGCGCTTAGGTTGACACCTACCTGGACCGCATGTTGTGCACTTATAATTTTTGGATGCTTATTGGTCAGTATTGTACAGGCCTTGTTTTTGGCCGCCCTATCCACGCTCACTTGTACAGGCACGCAGCTGGGCGCACAATGGTCAGACGCCATGGGAACGTGCTGCTAGCGGGCATTTACTTTCATGCTGTTTGCCAAATTCAGGCATCTCAGCTTGGCATCCCCCCCACTAACTCGTATTAGTGCTACTTGGAGGCTTGAGAGTTTTCTCCAGCTGTTTTTTAACGAGCCTCCCCCCTTCCCAGAGGTCTCTACACCCTGGATGCGGGAATGGGTCTGGAGGGGGACCTGCCAGATGTCACCTGGTTTTTGGGGCTCCCCTAACTGGATCGTTGGGGGGGAGGGAGGCTTCTCAGTGGGCGTAGGACTGATGTCCCTTGGTTTTCATATGGGCCATGGCAGCGTTCACGCGCTTTTCTACGCGCAAATCTGCCGCAAAATAGCTTGGGTTGAGTAGCCGTTTGGCTAGGCCACACTTGCAGGTATTTGCTCAGTTGCTGATGTGGTAAGCCTAAGAGTTCAGGATCGCAGTCTGCCGCAGGTAAGAATCTGAGTGTCTCTTTCCTACTTCGGGTCACACTGGTAAGGATCCAGGTGGCATGGATGGTGAAAGCAGCCCTTACTCCCTGGAGGATGGGAAATTTCTCCAGGGTTGGAACTGTATAAAACAATGTTGTGTTTCTTTCATAGGGATGGGTTGCTAGCTCAGATCGCCTAGGCACTGAAGATGCTGGGGGAGTCAGGTGCTAAAGCCAAACCAGAATTCCATTTAGATTCCTTACACGAAGAATTAAGGATGGTATTCAAAAATTGATTGATCTTGAGTTGGGCGCCTCAAATGCTACTTTTACAGGAGTCAAGCCTTGGTAATGCTGTACCCCCTAGATCCGGCAGAGAGAGAGAGCAGTTGTGCTTTCTGAAAATTGATACACTGGTATATGTGTCACCAAGCAGGTGGCTATTCCTGTGGAAGAGGGAGCAGCTTGAAAGAGGCGCAGGATAGGAGAATTGAGGCTATCCTTAAGCAGGCCTCGAGGTGGTGGCAATGAATTGCAGATGGCCTCTTGCTGCACCCTGGTGGATTGCTGTTCCTTGCTCTCTCTCAGGAAGTCGATGAGTCTGATTTGAGTTCAGGGCACTGTCCTAAGGTCTTTCCACTCTGGATGAGCCTGATCTCGTCCGATCTAGGAAGCTAAGCAAGGTTGAACATCAGCTATGGCTGACGAATGGGTGCCGAGACAGTCTAAAGCGTACTCTTATGAAATGGCCTGTTTAAGGATCACTGGTTTGGGAGTGAAAAAAAAAGAGATGGCCAATGAGAGGGATGAGTCCCAGGTTCCTCAGTTATCAGAGGATTAAAAACAGGCGCCAAGGAATCGTCATGCTATGTTGTGCTGGGGGTTTTCAAACATTTTTGACCTTACAGTGGAGCGACTTTTCAAAGTTATTGACCTTTGGGTAGGTTCAGTCCTTCATTCCAGGCAGCCCAGATGGGGTGCAGGCTCAAGTGGCGGTGCATCCCTGAACCCCTCAGTGAGGGTGTGCTGACCTAGGATCAGGAGGTAGAGAGTCGCCTATCTCTCCACTTTATCAGAGGTGGATCAAGATCATGTCAGACCAGTGGAGTCTGGAGGTGATAAGAAATGGCCGTGTTCTGGAATTTCTTAGCATGCCTTGGGATGTTTTTGTGATGTCTCCCTGCAGCTCTCCGCAGAAGCGACAGACAGTGGAGTGTAAGTTGTTAGGACTCCTCAGCCTGCAGACTGTGATACCAGGGCCCATGTTTCAAGATAATTTGGGCTGATATTCCTTCGCCATATCCTGGATCTCAAGGGAGTCAACTGGCTTTTGCAAGTGACTCATTCCCATATGGAAACCTTATGCTCACTGATAAGAGCGGTACAGTCGGGGGAGTTTATTAAGTCTCTGGGTTGTCAGAGGAGTATCTGCATATTCTCATCCAGCTGGAGCATCAACAGTTTTATGTGTTTTGCTGTTTTGGGATGACATTGTCACTTTTTGAGCGCTACCTTTCAGTTTGGATACCGCACCCAGAACCTTCTCTAAAGTCTTGATGCTGGTAGCAGCAGTGTTGAGAAAGGATGGCAATCTGATCCACGCGTACTTCAATGATTGGCTAATTTAAACCTAGAGCTATGAAAGAGAATTTTCAGGGCCCACACAAGGTGCTCTCCTTGCTGCAGGAACTAGATTGGGTGGTGAACTTGGCCAAGAACAATCTACAGCCATCCCAGACACTGGAGTATCTAGTTCATTTTAAACATGAAACTAGACAGATGTCCCTGTCAGGGGTCTACATTCAGAGCCGATGGTGCAGGTGCGACTATTAACAAACGATATGCCCGGCAGTGTAGTCTTTTCTTCAGGTACACGGGTTGATGGCAGCCATCCAAGAGATGGTTCCGTGAACAAGGGCACATTTGCATCCTCTTCAGCACACGCTGCTTTTGCATTGGAACCCACAGTCTCAGAATTCCTTGATATGATTTCAGTTACCAGTGGAGATCTGCATCTGACTGCAGTAGTGGTTGCAAGCAGATTATCTAATGAGGGGCATTCCCCTATGAGCACCGGATGGGCTACTGTGCACGAATGATACGAGCTTCCAGGGTTGGGAGCTTACTGTCAAGAGTTGAAAGCCCAAGGACGCTGGAGTACAAAGTACCACCTCTGGAGCGTCAATCGGCTGGAAGCCCATTCTGTTTGGTTGTCATGTTTGCGATTAGTCGATCACTTGCAGGATCGAGTGGTACGAATAATGTCAAACAATGCGACAACAGTGGCTTACATCGATTGACAGGGATAGGAGGTGATATCCTTTTGTGGATTACAAACTGGTTAAAGACAGGAAACAGAGTAGGATTAAATGGTCAATTTTCTCAGTGGAAAAGGGTAAACAGTGGAGTGCCTCTGGGATCTGTACTTGGCCCAGTGCTTTTCAATTTATTTTTAAATGATCTAGAAAGGAATACGCAAGTGAGGTTATCATATTTGCAGATGATACAAAATTATTCACAGTAGTTAAATCACAAGCGGATTGTGATACATTGCAGGAAGACCTTGTGAGACGGGAAGAATGGGTATCCAAATGGCAGATGAAATTTAATGTGGACAAGTGCAAGGTGTTGCATATAGGGAAAAATAACCCTTGCTGTAGTTACACGATGTTAGGTTCCATATTAGGAGCTACTACCCAGGAAAAAGATCTAGGCATTATAGTGGATAATACTTTGAAATCGTCGGCTTAGTGTGCTGCAGCAGTCAAAAAAGCAAACAGAATGTTAAAAAGGGAATGGTTAACAAAACAGAAAATGTCATAATGCCTCTGTATCGCTCCATGGTGATTCCACACCTTGAATACTATGTACAATTCTGGTCTCCGCATCTCAAAAAAGATATAGTTGCGATGGAGTAGGTACAGAGAAGGGTGACCAAAATGATAAAGGGGATGGAAAAGCTCTCCTATGAGGAAAGACAGAAAAAGATTACGACTATTCAGCTTGGAGAAGAGACGGCTGAGGGGGGATATGATAGAGGTCTTTAAAATCATGAGATGTCTTGAACGAGTAGATGTGAATCGGTTATTTACACTTTCGGATAATAGAAGGACTAGGGGGCATTCCATGAAGTTAGCAAGTAGCACATTTAAGACTAATCAGAGAAAATTCTTTTTCACTCAACGCACAATTAAGCTCTGGAATTTGTTGCCAGAGGATATGGTTAGTGCAGTTAGTGTAGCTAGGTTTAGAAAAGGTTTGGATAAGTTCTTGGAGGAAAAGTCCATTAACTGCTATTAATCAAGTTGACTTAGGGAATGGCCTCTGCTATTACTGGCATCAGTAGCATGGGATCTTCTTAGTATTTGGGTACTTGCCAGGTTCTTGTGGCCTGGTTTGGCCTCTGTTGGAAACAGGAAGCTGGGCTTGATGGACCCTTGGTCTGACCCAGTATTGCATATCTTATGTCTTATGTTCTGGTAGTTACATTTACATATGTAACTCCTTTTGAAAATTACCCCCAAAATTCCTAAAGTCAAATTTGTGTCTCTGTTGACATGCTGAAAATGCTCAAATCATGTTCATTTCCTTAGGCTTGGGAAGGGGGAGAACAAAATATTCTGTATTAAGGAAAGGGAAAATCTTTTATTTACCAACTAAATGGATCCCCCGTTTCGCAGCCGCCTCACACAGGGCACCAAAACTGTAGGAGGTGCTAGTAAACACTGAATACCAACAGCCAATAAGAGAAAAATAAATCTTCAGTTTTATTTTAAGATATATAAGGAACAGTGTAGCTTACCAAACATTGCAAGTCTGATCAGTGCAATCTCATTGTGCTGTAATTATCTTTATATTCTCCGCCACCAACTAATCTGTCTCTACAGAAAATCCCTCAAAGCACTCTTACATGATAAATACCTATTTACGTGGGTAAGTCCCTTTCAAAAATTGTCCTCACAGGAATGGTAATTTTCAAGTGGGTGCACATATACATGTGTATATGGGTACGCAGCCAGATACGTGGCAATTTTATATCCTGCGCGCATGCTATAAAATAACCCTGGTGGGCATATGTGTGCTCCTAATTTTACAAGTATGTGCACACAGCCATGTAATGTCTACTTTGAGCCGCGCAAGTGTTTGTCCACCAGTTTGCCCAGTCTGCAGTTAGGTCCTCCAAACTCCCCTGGTTAACACAGACCCCTCAAACACCGCAGAGATGCCTGGAAATAGTTTTATTGAGACTTAGACCTCCTCCCTAGCAGAAGTAACTTTATACTTAATAATACTTGGGTGCATGCCCAGGTGTATAGGTACTTGCGCGCACATCTCTTGACCCTGCCCTGGAACGCCCAAGCGCTGCCCTTACACCCACATTCCACCCCTTTTTTCCTTGATGCAAGATATTGGTGCATCGAAGCTTATGCGACTATATGGGCGGCTTATAAAATGCCTATGCACACCTCCTGATTTTGGCACCTGTCCGGATTTTAAAATTCACCTTATAATGTATTAATTTATTAACTCATGTGCCTAATATAATTCCTCATTCTCTGATGGCATTTAGTTATTTATTTTCCGACCTCCAGCTTAGTGAGAACCAGAGCTGAGATTATGGCACCATGAGCCTTCATTTGCAACTCCCTAGGAAATTTTCCTCTATTTTATAAATACACTTTTCTCCCCACCATCCAAAAAAAAACTATCTAGTCTGATCATTGCAGTGATGGTCCTACTTATCCATGTCACCACTTACATCTTGGGTGCCCAAGGTACAAATCAGAAAGGTTTCCTGGCATTCTCCTATCACAGTGTAATTTTTTAAAAGTCTTCAAGGACAATGGTCCTCATCACAGGCCTCAAGCCTTACTCAATGTTGTATATATACAGCAATGTAAAAAAAATTTTCACATACCTAGTCATTGTAAATATCCTGAAAAACAGAGAAACAGATTTGAGGACTGAGTTGGGACCCACTGATGTAAAAGAGAGATAGTATAATTAGGGTCTTAAAAAATCCATGGAAAATCATTAAGACTGGTAAATGTCACAAATATGCATTTTGCTATTGAGGCTTTTTTTATTGTAAAGTGATACAATAAGAAGAATAATGTTAGACTCAATGGACCACTAGTCTTCAGCCTAAAACAATTGGAAATGCTCATAACTAAGAGCTGTCTTTGCAGAAAAATATTTGCCTGCCATGGGTTGAAACTACAGATTTGCAAAAATATAGGAAACTCTATCTCAACATAAAGCATTGCCAAAAAAATAAAACTTATCATTGGTCTTCAGAAAAGGCAGCATTTCCAGAGCTGCAATGTGCCGTTTCTTCCACAGCTTCTGTAATAGGTTAAACTTGTTACAGTTAATTGGACCAGCTACAAAAAGCTGTTCCCACTGATAACTTGTAATCTAGACCTTCAGTCTCCAAGGCTCTTTTAAAAGAAATATAACTGTATAAAAAGAAGAAATTATCTAACTCTACAACCAGGGGCGGATTGGCCTATCGGAGGATCGGGCTTCCCCCGGTGGGCCGGTCTAGCTGGTCATGTGGTCGACCGTGTGGCTCTTCCTCAGCCCAGCCTCGGCGCCTCCCAGCCAGCCCCCACTGGAGACCAAGCCGGCGGAGGCCGAGGAAATAAAAATTGAGGCCGGCGGAGGCCGAAGAAAAGAAGATCAGCCAGCCCCCGCCAGAGACCAAGCCAGCGGGGGCCGAATAAATTAAAATCGAGGCCGTCGGCGGCGGAGGCACAAGAAAAGAAGATGGGCGCCTCCCAGCAGCCTCAAGCGGGGGCTGGCTGGGCAGCGCCCATCTTCTTTTCTTGGGCTCCTGCCCCGCCGGCCTAAATTTTAATTTCTTCGGCCCCCGCCAGAAACCAAGCTGGCGGGGGCCGAAGAAATTAAAATCGAGGCCGGCGAGGGCCAAAGAAATGAACACCAGTGCTGCTAACCACCGCCGGAGATCAGCTGTTCAGCTTGGGGGCCTTAGATCGGAAGGGTGCTTCTGTGTGTATGTGAGAAAGGAATGGTGCTTCTGTGTGTGTTGTGTGTGTGTGTGTGAGAAAGGAATGGTGCTTCTGTGTGTGTTGTGTGTGTGTGTGTGTGAGAAAGGAATGGCGCTTCTGTGTGTGTGTGTGTGTGAGGCAGGGAGGGTGCTTGTGTGTGTGAGGCAGGGAAGGGTGCTTGTGTGAGTCAATGTGTGTGTGCGAGAGAGAGATGGAGCATGTTTTTGGCTGGCTTGTGGCTGTGAGATAGAGGGCATGTGTGTGATTGAGCCTATTTGTAAGTGAGATAGAACATGTGTGTAAGTGAAATAAAGAGAGCATGTGTATGATTGAGAGAGACTGGCCAGAGAGGTGACGTGTGTCTGTGTGAGACTGATCAGGGAGATGACTGGTGTGTGTGTGTGAGAGAGAGAGAGAGACTGGTTGGGGAGATGATTGGTGTGTGAAAGACAGAAACTGGTCTTGAGGGTATGACTGGTGTGTGTGTGTGTGTGAGAGAGAGAGAAGAGACTGGTTGTGGTCCCTAAGGAAGAGGACCGTGAGGACAGCTTCAGCAGCTACTGCTGATTCTGGTGTGGCCTGCAAGGGAAAGGAGTAGGAGAACTGCTGGAGAGGGTAAGTAAAGGTGGCTTTTTAAGTTCATTTTTCTTGATTGACTACCATTTTAATTATTGGGTATATGTGATGTGTCTGCTGTTTGAAATATGTTATTGGTGTTTGGTCAAGGTTTCAAAATTTGCTTGAGTCTTTAATTATTGGATATTCTATTCATCAGCTGTTATGAAATTATTTTATTAGTATGACTTTATAATTATGATTCATGATTTATATATCTTGATTTTATTGATTGTTTCATGAGGAATGGTGACATTTTTGTTTTTCCATTGTTGCACTGTCTAGAGTCTGGCGTGATACGTTTTACAGTTTAGTTTTTGTCTGCACATTTCTATTTATACTTTGTGGCTTTATTCTGTATTTGGTGAGAGTTTGTGTTCTGCATGCAAAGACTGAGATGAAGCATTCTTTTAGCATATGGTTTCTCTGTAGGGATCTGTAGTAGCTTGGCCTGTTCTGTTTTTCTGATAGGTGTATTGATATTTTAGAGTCTGGTGTAATATTTGTGATATTCTTTTTCATAGGTGGGGTGGTTATTCTTTGAGTTTTGGCAAATAGTACTGTTAATACGGGAGGACCATGCCGAAATATAGGGGTGTGTACATATATATGTAAATTATATATGTAAATTATATTGTATATGTAATTGGGTACCCATGGGCCAGTATGGAGAAAAATCCCCGGGCCACTTTTTTCCCACAATCTGCCCCTGTCTACAACTCTTTGTAGTTGTGGGAGATGGAATTTGTTAGTGCTGGTATGAGGATTAATGAAATTGGCTAGTTGAGCTTCAAGTACAGACAGAGATGGCCAACTCTGGTCATCAAGACTCATAGACAGTTCTGATTTCCAACATGTCCAATACCAATTGTTTTATGTAACTTTGCTTGATTCAGCCTTCTTGTTTTTTGGTTACTCTTGTTTTTTTCCCCTAAGTTCCATGTAAACCGGCCTGATGTGAATTCTATTCGTGAAGTCCGGTATAGAAATATATATTAAATAAATAAATAAATGTCCATAATAAATATGTTTAAGATATATTTGCATGTACTGTCTCCATTGTATACAAATATTTCATGCATATTCATTGTCTATATCCTGAAAGCTAAACCTGTTGAGATCTGGAGTTAGCCAGTTTTATTTAGAGCTGCAAACAGGTTTGGTTTTGAGTTACCACACTAATATTCGTAACACTATTTTACATGCAGTGTCTACCCTGTTTCCCCGAAAATAAGACAGTGTCTTATATTAATTTTTGCTACCAAAGATGCACTAGGCCTTATTTTCAGGGGATGTCTTATTTTTCCATGAAGAAGAATTCACATATATTGTTGAACAAAAAAATGAACATTTATTATATTCTGAATATTTGTCTGGTTATGCTGGTTTGTGATGACAACTAACTGTGAATCCTGCAGGGTAAAAAAATCACAGCTGCATGCTCTGGTGTTCTGTGCGACGGGCATGCTCCCAAATAAAAACTTTGCTAGGTCTTACTTTAGGGGGAGGTCTTATATTTAGCAATTCAGCAAAACCTCTACTAGGTCTTATTTTCGGGGAAACAGGGTAAGTAAGAACTGAGTTCATGTTTATACTTAGTTATTAGGAAAACGTACCTGTTTGTTGACATCTTTGGTTTTGTTGTTATCCTACACTACAAGACTATCTGACATCGTTTCCTACCATACATGCACGCACATAAATTTGGGTTTTCATGGCTTCAGGGGACATAAAAGGTGACATTTGATAAACCAGTAGACATTCCCGTATTGATGATATTTAACCAGTAGTGACCGCCAACATATAGCATTTCCAGTCAGTTCATGAGCACTTGCAAGTACCAATAACCTGATATTACAACCTTGATGAAAAGTGTTTAATAGTGAGCAAAAAGTATCCTCCCTGAAAGTCCATATTGCTGTTTTACACCCTCAGATGGAAAAGGAAATTGCAAAAATATTGTAATACTAGCTGTACCCAGTTGCTGTGGCTCAGTCTTGTTAAATGGAAAAGAGAAAGTGCACGTTTCGAATATGGTTAATTTCACAGTGCTTGTGGGTATACAATATTTTTTGTTGTTCCATTGTCTGTGCAGATATAGAGATTGGTTTGCCGACTCTAGAACACGCAACATATAATTGTCCATGTGAGAAGCAATCCGTGTCTAGATGTAAACCGCATAATTGTAGAAATGAAAAAGAATGAAAAAGAAAAAACATAAACTATACTCACTAAATGAACGGTATGGTAAATGACACGGCTCAATTCCAACGCAATGTCACACGAAATAATTAAATCAAATTGAAAATAAATCGAAATCTATGAAAATTCAGTTTAACAATGCAATCGGAAACATTGAAATGGAATCGTAAAATATTTATTCCAAGCCTTTAAGCCCGTTAAAACGGGTGAGATTTTTGTCCCCTCTCCTCCTACGTCTTTGCTCTGCTCCGCTCCCCCCCCCCCCCCCAGCACCACGAAGGGCCAGAAGCGGCGGCGGTGGTAGGAGCTGCAGCGGTGGCCGAGGGGGATCTTGCGAGGCGTAATGGTCCTGCCATCCCAACTCCCTCCCCCCTTCCCCGGTGGCGGAGGGACAGGCTCAGACCCCTTTCACTCTATCCTTACAGGTCCCCAACTCCTTTGCTCTCCCATTCCCCTCTACACTGAACCCCTTCCACTGTAACCTATAAGTGGAGAGCTGGGGGGGGGGGGGGAGAATCTCTCTCTCATACAGCCCCCTACATAAGCTTCCTCTCTCTCTCTCTCTCTCTTGCACATACACTCTCTCCCTCTGTCCCTCACACATGCACGCCCAATCCCTCTCACACACATACACAATCCCTCACGTAGTCTCCCTCTCTCTCTGGCACTCACACTCGCCTTCAGTGCACATTACACACTTCTCTCTCACAGTTAAAATGGGCGAGATTTTTGTCCCCTTCCCACCTAAGTCTTTGCTCTGCACTCGCAAGAGCTTGCAAAGTTCCCACGCCAGTTGTGTCTGGGAGAGGAAAACACTTCGTGTCCTGTCCCCCCTTCGCAAAGGGCAGGCAGCAGGCACTGGAACAGATTTGGGACACGTTGCCTAGCTTACTTTGCTCTTTCTGGCAGACCTGTGCCTTTAAGAAATCCGATCGGGGGCTTGAGAGGGAGGAGGGAGCAGGGCTCTGGCTTTCACTTTCGTCACGGTGCTTTGCTGGGAGTGGGGGTGGAGCGATGCCCATATAAACTCTTTCCGTGGTGGCCGAGACCCACAGGCGGGCTGACAGCACTGCCTTCCCCCTCCCCCCCCCCCCCCTGCAGTTGCCGGATATTTACTTGGCTTCTCCTTATCTGCGGGACTCAGGGGGCGGGGGAGGAGGGCGAGCTGTTCTCTGTTCAGCTCTTTGCACTTTTGGCTGCTGCAGGCTGCAGCTGCTTGTGATCTCTTCACAGCAGCTTTCTACTGCATTTGCTCTGCTCCGGTCGTCACAACTCCCTCCCCCCCTTGCCCGGCGGTGGACGGACTGGCTCGGCGACTCTTCTACCCTTTCCTCCTCCTGTGTGTAACTGTCCGTCAGTCCCTACTCCCTCCCCCCTTCCCCAGCGGGGGAGGAACAGGCTGAGCCATTTCTCGGAGCGGCGACTCGTCTGCCCTTTCCTCCTCCCCTCTGTGACACCCAGCACGTAGCGCAGAGCTCAATGGTCCGCACATGCGTGGTAGAGCTGCTTTCTACTGCGCATTTGCGGGCCGTGGGTCAGAGCCCATTTATACTGTAGATAGCGTTTGTTGCTTGTACGTCCAACAGATGGCACTGTTTTTCCAAAAAAGCATGTTTTTCCTGTCACAGGTGTGACATCTATATAATATAGGTATATAGAAACACGTGCGTATTCGAATGCAACGTTGTATCAAAATTTCAAAGCAATCGGTGAAGAACTTTCGGAGATTTAAGATTTTGAACAAACGAACATTAACATTTTTATTTATATAGATTGTAGTTTATTTTTGATATACTCAAATGCTACCAAAAAGTTGCACTTCACTAGTTAGTGACTCCTGTTTACCATGAAGATGTCAACCTTGATTCCCTACCTTTTGAGCAATAGAAATGATACTTGAAGAGATCACCTAAGAGTCCATATTGATAAGTGGATTTAACATTCAGAAATTGTTTATATTGTAGAAAATAAAACTGTTTAAAAAACGCTCTCTCCAAGGAACAGTTTGCAGTACTTATAGAGGTAGATAGATATTCAGAGATGAACTTTAGTTAAGTTAGCCAGATAAGACTTATTTGGCTAACTCATACAGGATATTCCACACAGCTATGCTGCTGAATATCCCTGGAAAAATCACTAGTTAGCTGGATAAGTCTAAATATCAGTACTTATCTGGTTGAGTTAACAGGGTAACTCCTCCCTGAAATGCTCATTTCTGCCCACCACTTAGCTGGCTAAGTGGCACTGAATATCGCCCCACCCCCCCCCCCCCCCCCCCCAAAGTGTAAGCTTAGTGCTAACGAGATTAGTGATAGTGTGCAGACAGAGCTGATGAGAGTAAGCCCTCTGTAATACTGTAAATTGGCCCTGTTAGATCTTTTGGTTAAGACACATTTTGCTTTGCATGCTGTTTGGAAGTGATCTTAATCCATTTATGCTGTTTTTATTCTTCTAGCCATCTCTTCCTGTCCTTTACACATTATCCAGCCAAGCTACACATGAAGCTGTGCATCTGCTTTGCAGGATGTTGGTCTTTGATCCAGTAAGTGCCAATAATATGACTGTTGAAGTTTTGCAATTGCAATTCTCACAGGACAAGCAGGATGGTAGTCCTCACATATGGGTGACATCACAGGATGGAGCCCAGTCACGGAACACTTTTGTCAAAGTTTCTAGAACTTTGACTGGCACCTACTGGGCATGCCCAGCATGGCACTAAACCTGCAGCCAGCAGGGGTCTACCTTCAGTCTTCTTTTTTCCCCCCAGCAGTAGCCACGCGGGTTAAGGAGCTCCACAGAGGTTCTGACAGGAATTTTCCTCACGGAATTACTAAAAACTTTCATACCCCACAGGGGTCCCTGCTTCGAATTTTTGACTCCGCGGTACTCCGGAAAATTTTTATCCATTTTTGGTCGGTTCCCCTCGAGTTTGGCCCTCGCGGCCTACTGGCCATCGAACGTACCGCGGCTAAATTTTTCAAAGGCCATGGCATCTGGGTTCCGTCTGTGCCCGGACTGTACTCGCACCATGTCCATAATAGACCCGCATAAAGTCTGTGTAATGTGTCTCGGGTGCGAGCATGATGTCCTGACTTGCACCAAATGTGCCTTAATGACACCAAAAGGTCGCAAGGCCAGAATGGAGAAAATGGAACTTCTCTTCAGTTCTCAAACTCCGCCATCTATTGCATTGACGTCGTCTGAACCGGCACCATCCACTTGGTGCCAGTATCGCCCACTGGCCAGTGACCGTCCGGCATCTACGACATCTCGGCCTTTGACTACCTCTGCGCCCCCTCAGGACTGAGGGGATCGTAGAGAGAAACATCGGCATCGACACCAAAGGTCTCGGACCATCGATGAAGGAAAATCATTGACCTCTCCATCGTCCGAGCCGCCATCGAAAAAACCCCGTCCAGAAAAGGCACCGACCCTTTCTGCGTCCAGGTCACTGAGGCAACCCTCACCCGGACGGGTATCGGGAGCCGTGACTCCGCCTTTACCGGTGGTCCCTCCGGCTATGCCTCTGCCTCCTTCTTCCCTTCCAGAGCCAGGGCTGCTTGCTCCAGGTCTCCGTGAAGACCTGGACCGGATGGTTCAGGAGGCCATCAATAAGGCGATGCACAGACTCCAAGGTCCCCCGGCACCAAAATTGGTGCCGGTCGCGGAACCAACCATAGATCCCATTGCGGCAGTATTGTCACCGCTGCTTTCGAAGATGGAAGCGCTCATAGCCACTTTTCCACCGATGGATCCTGGGTCACAGATGGCTCCGGTGCCTTCCCCGCTTACCCTGTCATCGGGAGGGTAAACACCGTTCCGCATTCCTCCATCGGGAGTCCTGCCAATGCCTCAACCATCGATGCCGATGTGTCCATCGGCGCCACCGATCCATCCATCGGTGCCCTCGATGCCTTCATTGGTGCCTCCAGTACTTCCCTCAATGCCTTCAGATCCTAGACCAGGACCTTCAGGAATACCATTGTCCCGTCCTTCTCAGGTTCCTACAGGGAGAGGTGCTGATCCCTATGACACCTGGACTGACTTTTCATCTCAAGTCACCAATGATTTACCATCTCCACCTTCTCCTACTGAAAGTAGGAAGCGTTCTCCTCCAGAGGACTTGTCCTTCATAAATTTTGTGAAGGAAATGTCTGAATTGGTTCCCTTCCAATTACAGACTGAGCAAGATGATAGGCATCAAATGATGAAGCGGTTACAATTCCTGGATGCTCCCAAGGAAATAACCTCCATCCCTATTCACCAGGTTCTTTTGGAGCTCCTCAAAAAGAACTGGGAACACCCTGGTTCTGTTGCTCCAGTCAACAGGAAAGCTGATACCACTTATTTGGTCCAATCAGCCCCAGGATTCCAGAAACCTCAGCTGGATCACCAATCTGTGGTTGTAGAATCGGCCCAAAAGAGAGCAAAAAGATCAAAATCCCACTCTTACTTTCCCCCAGGTAAGGAACAGAAATTCCTGGATGCCATTGGCCGATGTGTCTTCCAGGGATCAATGCTTATATCTCCCGGATCGCCTCTTACCAGCTGTATATGACCCAGTACAACAAGGTCTTATTCAAGCTGATACAGGACTTTGCAGCATCCCTGCCTCAGCAATTCCAGGAACAGCTTCAAGCCCTGGTACACAAGGGCTTCGAGGCAGGTAAGCATGAAATCAGATCCTCTTATGATATCTTCGACACTGCTTCCAGGGTATCTGCAACTGCTATTTCGGCAAGAAGATGGGCCTGGCTTAAGTCGTCTGACTTGCTCCCTGAAGTACAAGACAGATTATCTGATCTGCCCTGCACAGGCGACAATCTGTTTGGCGAATAGATTCAGCAGATGGTGGCGGAATTCAAGGACCATCATGAGACCCTTCGCCAGCTCTCTCTGATGCCCTCTGAGTATTCCTCCAAACAGCCTTTCAGGAAGGATATTAAAAAGTCATTCTTCCATCCAAAGAAGTCCTATCCACCACAGTCTAGGACTCTTTCCACGAGACCTTTCCAAAAGGCCCAGTCTCGTCAACCGCGGAAACAAAAGCCGCAGGTAGCTCCTCAGCCGGGCCCTGCTTCTGACTTTAGATTCCTGCATAGAGAGCAGCAGCCAGTTTCCACTGCCTCAGATACCAGTGGGAGGTCGATTATGCCATTTCAACAACAGGTGGCACACAATCACCTCAGACCAGTGGGTCCTTGCCATAATCTCTCACCTGAACTTTCTCTCCATCCCACCAGACTCCCCACCTCTACCGATGTGGAGAACAACCGACCACTCACTTCTCCTGGAGCAGGAGGGCTCCCTCCTCCCCCAGTGCAGAGCAATAGAGCCAGTGCCCTACTCCCAACAAGGCCTAGGATTCTATTCCCGGTACTTTCTAATCCCCAAAAAATCAGGCGGTGTTCGTCCAATTCTGGACCTACGTGCCCTCAACAAGTACCTCCACGGAGAAAAGTTCAAGATGGTTACCTTGGGTTCCCTCCTTCCTCTTCTGCAAAAAGGAGACTGGCTTTGCTCTCTCAATCTCCAAGACACGTATACACACATTGCGATAACTCCATCTCATCGCAAGTTCCTGAGATTTCTGGTAGGCCCCAAGCACTATCAGTACAGAGTGCTACCATTTGGCCTAGCATCTGCACCACGAGTCTTCACCAAGTGCCTCGTAGTAGTAGCAGCCTTCCTCAGGACTCAAGGTGTTCATGTCTACCCCTATCTAGACGATTGGTTTATCAGGGCTCCCATTCAGCAGGCTGCTCTGTCGTCCCTACGTCTTACTTTACACACTCTGACTTCGTTAGGATTTCTCATCAACTACGCAAAATCCTGCTTAGTCACATCTCAAACTTTATCCTTCATTGGGGCAGACCTGGACACCTTGCAGGCAAAGGCATTTCTGCCTCGACAGCGAGCTCTCACTCTCATCTCTCTCGCATACCAGCTACAGTCTCAGCACCGCACAACTGCACGCCACTTTCTGTTCCTGCTAGGACACATGGCGTCGTCAGTACAGGTTACCCCAATGGCCCACTTGGCCATGAGAGTCGTACAGTGGACTCTAAGGTCACAATGGATTCAGTCCATCCAACCTCTATCGACCACTGTCCACGTCACCGACTCACTTTGTCAGTTTCTAGCCTGGTGGCAAAATTAGATCAATCTCCTCCGAGGCCTGCCCTTCCAAGCTCCAGACACTCAAATAATTCTCACCGCCAATGCTTCCAACCTCGGCTGGGGAGCCCATGTCGCCGATTTGCAGACACAAGGCACTTGGTCTCCAGAGGAAGCCAAACACCAAATCAATTTCTTGGAGCTTCAAGCAATCAGATATACTTTCAGGGTATTTCAGGATCACCTTTCCAACCAGGTCATCCTCATTCAGACGGACAACCAGGTGGCCATGTGGTACATCAACAAACAGGGAGGGATGGGCTCCTACCTACTGTGTCAGGAGGCTGCGCAGATATGGGCGGAGGCCCTCTCCCATTCGATGTACCTCAGGGCCACTTACTGGCCGGGAGTGGACAATGTGTTGGCGGACAAGCTGAGTCGCGCCTTTCAACCACACGAGTGGTCCCTGGACCCCACTGTAGCGAACTCAATATTCCAAAGTTGGGGTTACCCCCACATAGACCTCTTTACATCACCTCAGAACCACAAAGTAGAGAACCTTTGCTCTTTCACTCGCAGCCAACACTCTCAGCCAAGAGATGCGTTCTCCCTCTCATGGGCAACCGGTCTCCTATATGCATTCCCTCCACTTCCACTTCTCTCGAAGACTCTCGTGAAGTTACGTCAGGACAAGGGACGCATGATCCTGATAGCACCTCACTGGCCTCGCCAGGTGTGGGTTCCAACTCTTCAGGACCTCTCCATTCGCAGGCACATTCCCTTGAGAAAGGACCCGCTTCTGATCACTCAGAACGATGGGTGCCTACGCCACCCCAATCTTCAGGCCTAGTCTCTGACGGCCTGGATGTTGAAAGGTTAATTCTTCAGCCACTTAACCTTTCGGAGCCAGTTTCCCGTGTCCTGATTGCTTCACGGAAGCCTTCCAAGAGAAAATCTTATCTTTACAAATGGAACAGGTTTTCATCATGGTGTTCTTCTCAATCCCTTGATCCCTTTACCTGTTCCACCACGAAGTTTCTAGACTATCTCTGGCACTTGTCAGAATCAGGTCTAAAAACCACCTCCATCAGAATGCATATCAGTGCGGTAGCCGCCTTCCATAGAGGTGTCGGGGATGTTCCTGTTTCAGTACAACCCCTCATAACACGTTTTCTGAAGGGCTTGCTTCACCTCAAGCCTCCACTGCGCCCTCTGGCCCCTTCTTGGGACCTCAATCTGGTTTTGGGAAGGCTCATGAAACCATTCGAGCCTCTACAATCCTGTGATCTTAGCTATCTCACATGGAAAGTGATTTTTCTTTTGGCAATAACATCTGCTCGCAAAGTTAGTGAATTACAGGCCCTAGTTACCTATCCGCCTTACACTAAACGTCTGCAGGACCGGGCAGTACTCCGCACTCACCCTAAGTTCTTACCTAAGGTAGTATCAGAGTTTCATATTAATCAATCCAATTTACCTTCTTTCCCAGGCCTCACTCCAATCCAGGAGAACAGGCTCTGCATACCCTTGATTGTAAACATGCTCTAGCATTCTGTCTAGACTGTACAGCTGCCCACAGGAAAAGCACTCAATTGTTTGTCTCTTTCCATTCCACCAAATTGGGGGCAGCCTGTGGGTAAGCAGACTCTCTCCTCTTGGTTAGCGGACTGCATATCCTTTTACTATCAGCAAGCAGGCATTCCACTTCAAGACCGTGTTAAAGCACACTCTGTGAGGGCCATGGCGACTTTAGTAGCACACCTACGCTCGGTACCGCTTCCTGACATTTGCAGGGCTGCTACCTGGAGTTCTTTCCATACCTTTACAGCCCATTATTGCTTAGACAAGATTCCATCTTCAGCCAATCTGTCTTGTGCAACCTTTTTACAACTTGATGTACCAACACCCTTCCGCCTGCCCGTTAGGGTTCAGGATGCTCTCTACCAAATTCCTCCCCAATCCTTGTGTCTATTGCACGTCTTGGGTACATTTGGTGCATTTCTCGGACATCCTCAGCTCGGTACTCACCCATATGTGAGGACTACCATCCTGCTTGTCCTGTGAGAAAGCAAATGTTGCTTACCTGTAACAGGTGTTCTCACAGGACAGCAGGATGTTAGTCCTCACGAAACCCGCCCGCCACACCGCAGGGTTGGGTTCGTTTTCTTATTTTATTTTTCGGCACTTCCTGTAGCTTTAAACAAGACTGAAGGGGGACCCCTGCTGGCAGCAGGTTTGGTGCCATGCTGGGCATGCCAAGTAGGTGCCAGTCAAAGTTCTAGAAACTTTGACAAAAGTGTTCCTTGATTGGGCTCCATCCTGTGATGTCACCCATATGTGAGGACTAACATCCTGCTGTCCTCTGAGAACACCTGTTACAGGTAAGCAACATTTGCTTTCTGTTGAAGAATCCAGTCTCTAACTGTAAAAGAAGAGTATTTTTTATGTTGACTGAAATGATTTGCGTTGCGTTTTAAGCAGTGGTCCTTAACCTTTTCCTGGAGGCATATCTAACTGTTCTGATTTTCCAGGCATCCATAATGAATACACCTCTTTCAATGGAAGGAAGGCTCTAGAATGAAGGGGTCATGGAATGAGGGTGAAAAGGGGTAGGCTCAAAAATAGCGCAAGGAAATATTTCTGTAGAGAAGGGGTGGTGGACGCATGAAACAGCCTCCCAGTGGAGGTGATAGTGATGAGTACAGTATCATAAGTCAAAGCATGGGTTAAGCATAGGGATTCTCTGAAGGAGAATGGACTATAAAACTGAGCAGGAGATATGGACGGAGGGACTAGATGAGCTATATTATCTTTATCTGCTGTCTTGTTCTATATTTCTATGAGATAGATTTGCATACACTGGAGACCCACTATGTGCAGATTATCTTATGCATATTCATTATGAATATCCTAAAAACCAGGCTGGTTAGGTATGACTACAGGATAGGGTTGAGAACCTCTGAAATAGAGAATATATATGTAATATAGGGGGCTATTTTCAAAACTGCCTGCATTGATGCGAAGTCTGTGGGTAATTTTACACCAGTTTTCAAATAGAAAGTACCAGCAAATTTTCCCTTTGAAAATTGCTCTGAGAAAAAGTACCCACAGAGATTTTCACCAGCTTTTTCTGCAGTTACTTTCTCCATATAAAAGTACACTTGTCGATTTTGAAAGTGTAATCTCTGCATGTTATTTCTCTTCCCCAACCTAACCATGCCTCTAGACCTATCTACTTTATAAAACTGTGTGTCGTTGATCCTTTTACTTATTAGATTTAAGAGTATTTCTTAAACTTATTATTTTAGCATATCATGAAAACCTGACTGGTCTGTGGCAAAGACTAGAGTTGCAAGCCCCTGCAGTTTTAAACTAATTTCTATAAGAATAGCCATTGGCATTTTACAGTTTGGATTTTCCTGGAGGAAACTGTGAATTTGTATTAAAAAAAAAATTAGATCTTTTGGTCTATAACTTGCTTAATTTCTTTTCCCCAAGTATCTAGTCTAGTACCTTGGAAATAAGGAAGATAGGTAGTCTATTAATAAAATGGAACAAATAAGATGTATGTATTATAATACCTTATTTCCTTTCTGAAAGTTCAATTGTATTATTGAATTATGTAATTTGAAAATTTAGAAATAAAAAAAAAGAAAAAAATTAAAAGATGGATTTAAATGTACTTTAAGAGAAAATTAACTGTAAGAACTCACAGTCAAGTTGATGGTTGGAATGCTGTTGTTGCGCTCCGGTGGCTGGGAGCGCTGGGGGTGAGATGTGTGCCCCTTGCGGTAAGACAGACCTCGTCTAGGGTTGGAGGTGACCAGGCCCCTGCCGACCTGCATGCCTGAATGAGGCCAACCACGCAAGGGTGGTCTCTGAGTGGTCCTCTGACTACTCCCAGCCCTTTCGGACCTGGTGTAGGGAGCAGCACAGGCGGCAGGCTGGAAAAGAGACTAGGGCGGACAAGGGCTGAAGCTTGAAGGCTGAGATGAAGGCTTCAGGACTCAGGAGTAGATCACAAGCCACAGACATCCAGAAAGGCGAGCAGATGGAAGCTCCGGTCATAGAAGGCATCTAAGACTAGAGTAGGTGGAGTCTCAAGGCAACAGAAATGTCCGAGGCAAGGATGACTCTTACAGACCTTGGAAAATCCAGACAAGACGAAAAGGACTTGAAGACTTAGACGAAGACAAGTGGGCCCTGTTCCTCAGGGCGCCCTACACAGCCCACTACACAGGGCGGACCCAGTGGGCTGGTCACGGACCACCCTGTCCTCTACGCGCCCTACACAGCCTTTTAGGTTTACCGGATACAGTTATCTTTCCCCTGCAGTTAATACAAAATTCAGCAGCCCGGATTTTATCCGGAGTAACTCGTCGTTACATATTTCTCCGATCCTTTTTTCCTATCATTGGCTTCCAATTAAATATAGAATACAGTATAAAGTATTAAATATTATACAAGCGCTCATTTATAATACAAACTCAGTATGACTCTGTTCTAATTTATGAATCTATAAACCTGTAAGACAGCTTCGGTCATTATCAAAACATTGGCTGGATATTCCTACTGTTAAATTTGCTAGACTGGAACTAACCAGGAAGAGGGCCTTTTCAGTCGCCGGTCCCATACTTTGGAATGCATTACCGGACTCTCTTCGTCTCACATCCTCTGCTCCACAATTCAAAAAAATGTTAAAAACTTATCTTTTTCAGAAAGCCTATAGCTCTTTAACCACTATATAACTTCTGGTATTAACAACCTCTGATTGTTTTTCATCATTACAATTCAATTTTACCATGTTTCTGGACTATACAATTTCTCATAGCTTTAGGATATTCTTTTGTTTTTTTATGTGTGTTTTTTAATTGTTTTTTTACTGTTTTTTTGTTCTTGGTCAGTCTTAATGATTGTTATGGCGGTCAAAATTTTATATTATTTTTATGTTATTTTTTATGTATGTTTATTGTAAACCGTTTTGATTAATTCTTTGAATTGTAAAGGCGATATATAAACATTATGAAATAAATATATAAAATAAGGCTGGTCACGGACCACGCGGGAGCGGGGCAGGCTCAGGAAAGGAATCCAACTGACTGAGGCTCCAATGACTGGAAACAGGAACCGGACGGAACGGATTTACCCTCGGGGTGGCCATCTGGAGGACTCGGGGAGCTGGTACATTGCAGGAACAGACATCAGGGAAGATCAGGAACATAAGAACCTCTAGCCATCGAGGACATCAGGCCTTCCGGAACATCAGGAGGGCAGAGACGGAGGAGGTCAGGCTTAGGAAAGGAATCCAACTGGCAGAGGCTCCAGTGACAGGAAACAGGAACCGGCGGAACGGATTTACCCTCGGGGTGGCCATCTGGAGGACTCGGGAGCTGGACCATAGCAGGAACACACATCAGGAAGATAAGGTATATAGGGACCTCTAGCCATCGAGGACATCAGGCCTTCTGGAACATCAGGAGGGCAGAGACTGAGGACGTCAGGAACATCAGGAGGGCAGAGACGGAGGACGTCAGGCTCATGAAAGGAATCCAACTGGCAGAGACTCCTGTGACCGGAAGCAGGAACCGACGGAACGGATTTACCCTCGGGGTGGCCACTTGGAGGACTCTGAGAGCTGGAACATAGCAGGAACAGACATCAGGAAGATCAGGTATATAGGGACCTCTAGCCATCAAGGACGTCAGGCATTCTGGAACATCAGGAGGGCAGAGACGGAGGACGTCAGGAACATCAGGACATCAGGAACAGCAGAGACGAAACAAAGAGGGATCCCGTGGAAAACTGGAACACCAAGCAAGAGCAGGAACATGGAGTCTAAGAGGAAGGAGAAGCTCCTCAGATGACTGGCTCATTGCGAAGGCAAAGCTGACTGGAAGTTGAAGTCCTTTTATAGGGCTGAAAACAGGCAACTCCCTGGGAGGAGTTTAGATGGGCCACACCTAGCTGGCCCTATAATTGAGAAGTGCTGCGGACCAGCCCCTAGGGAGAAGGGCGTGGCCCAAACCAGGAAGTCCATACAGACCCAAGCCTCAGGCAGACCCCAAGGACATCGAAGGCCTCCCAGGCCCTGGAGCAAATCCTGGATAGTTTGTAGGTGAGACCCCGGCTTCGGAGCAGCCTCCAGGAAAGAGGTGAGAAGCTTCCCATAGCACAGCTACAGGGGGAGTCATAACAGCTGTGATACTATGACGTATTATTAAGCTGCTTTCAGCTGTTAACATCTTTTGAACTCTGACTTCTCAGAAACCTTTCTTTAGCAGCATATTCAAGAAGTATGCCCAGAGTGCATCGGGCATTAACAACACATAATGCCTATGTTATTATTAGCAAAGTAATGGTGCATAAAACAATAGGAAGAGAATTCTGGGATACAATTCCCTAGATTAATGGTGAATTTATTAGAGATGATGTGGTTTAAACTTTAATGCATTTTATGTATGGAATGATTCTGGTTTAATGATCTGCTGTAGCTGCCTTGCTGGAGGGTTAAATTCACAACTTGAGCAAGTAGCTCCCCCTGGTGTTGAAACTTACCTGTTTGATAGTAAAACAGGACATGATTTTTTTTTTTTTTTAGTTACACATACATGTCTTTTGGATTAAAAAATATACTTAGAATGTTCAGTTCTTTCTTCATTTAATATTTCAGTCAAAAAGAATATCTGCAAAAGATGCCTTGGCTCACCCATATCTGGATGAAGGGCGACTACGGTATCACACATGCATGTGTAAATGTTGCTTTTCCACCTCAACTGGAAGGGTGTATACCAGTGACTTTGAGCCCATCACGAATCCTAAGTTTGATGATACCTTTGAAAAGAACCTTAGTTCTGTTCGGCAAGTTAAAGGCAAGTATTGCTCAACTTTCCCAACTGAAGAGTCTATGCCAGAATTAGCTTCAGTTATTTAGTTACGACTGTACTGGGAATATAATGAACTAGCAGCATAGCCGAGGGCTTGAAACAGGTTCTCAACTTTCTGGTCCTTTAGAGCCACAAACAAATTTGCTTTTCAGGTTAACTAAGCTATGTAAATTGGCTTTCTAGACCATATGTATGCAAACACATTAGATTAATATTCTTTGTGAATATCCTGAAAACCAGACCTGCTTGTGGCTTTTGCTGAAAACTCCCTGACTTAGATGTCAACAGCTGCAAACCTGTTCAGTAGTCACTTTGTGTCTGTCATGTCATTTAACTTCCCTGTACTCAAATTTATAACCTAACAAACTGCTGACTTACTGAGATGTTTGACTTTCAATAGTTATAATGATATTTAATGCCACCAAAGTCTCAGACATGGTATTCTGAATAGTATGATTGACATAGTTTCAAAAATGTGTAGCGCCGTGTGTCATGGTTAATAGCAAAGGACAACTCTCCCATAGTCATACATTCATTGTGAGTATCATCTGAGGCTTTGATTGTATTGACAGCGCTAAGATTTTTGATAATTTGTTAATTATACCTGATACAATTTTGAATACCATATCCGCGGCATTGACTGCACTGACAGCGCTAAGAATCACCTTTAACATATTGTGATGGTTTCACATTGACGTTGCTATATTCAAGTACCCATCTGAACAGTAGCCCCTGAGGCAGCTCCTGTGTGAGCGAAACTCGGCCAGTAGGGCAAGTTTGAATAAAGAGTCCCTTGTTACACCGATCTATTTCATTTCTTCGCTAATCAGCATTATTGATCAGCTTCTGCTTTGTTTTTGTGACTATTGCCGACTGGCATTTATTTCAGCTGCCTTGATAAACGTAAATTGTCATTTCAAAAAATATGGGGTCCATTCTTGAAGTGGGGGGAAAGTTGTCCGTGTTAGGTTATATTGTTTATCTAAGCTTCTCCATTATATCTTCTGGGTTTTGTGTATTAGAGCCCCTGTTGTATGAATGGAGAAGTACATTTGATGGTTTTCCTTAGAATTTCCACTTTAGTTATGGGAATGATATTATTCATTCTAATTAGACCTGAGTGGTTAATTTGAGGCTATACTTTATTTTTCTACTATTCCTTTCAATGAACGTTCACATACGCTATTAATGGATTTTTTTTTAATGTTTTGATGTATGTACCCTCTTCAAGATAACTGTGCTACTTATAAGATTGTAGCAATATGAAGCTTAACTGACTTACAACCTTTTGGGTTGTATTATTTGCAGGTGAAGGGATGGGAGTGGGGGGGATTCTCGGCTTATATAAAACTGAGTCACACATTGTCTTATATTTTTGGTTATGTATTTTATTACTTGTCATGTTTGTTGACTTTCAATAAAACCTTTAATTACAAAAAGAAAGAGGGAGAAACTGATGAGGAGGGCCTAGGAAGAGATGGGAAAGACTTGTGGAGAGGGGGAGGGTGGAGATAGAGACTGCAAGACTCATGATAGAGACAGACTTGTGGAGAGAGGCTGATAGGGAGGGATGGTGAGGAAGGACTCAGGGAGAGAGACTTGTCAGGACAAGATGGGGGTCCCTAAACCTTTTGGGTGTTGAAAAGGAGTCTTTGCACCTGAAAAAGTTGGAAACATGTGCCCTAGATTGATTCATTTGGGGAAAGAGGCAGCATGGTACTACAGAGTCCATGCCCACACACCCTTCTAATTGGTTACTCCCTGAAGCCGCCTTAGTATAATAGATATCATGAAGTAGCTTATCAGCTGGTGTAATTTTTGCCTTAAAATCAAATTTCTAAGTGGGTCTATAAAAGTTAAGGATATCTTTCCATGTTTTAAAATAAACCGTATTACTGTTGTAACTCTAAACCAGGGCTTCCCAAACTGTGAGTCGGGACCACAAATGGGGTCACAAAACCTTCACCTGGGGTCACAAATGCCTCATATGGCACCACTCATCAGGCACCAGAAGCAGCATCATTAGTACTGGAAGTCAGCACAGGGCCTGTGAGCCAATATGCCCTCACAGACCCTGTAGTGGACCTGCCCTTGCATGAGTTTCTGTGGTAACATGAAGCCCTGCACGAGGAGGGATCGGGGTTACTGCAGGGTCTGTGCACTTGAACTGGTTCACAGGCCCTGTGCTCACTTTCATTACTAATGCTTTTGCTGCTTGTAGATCACCATCAAGCTTAGGACCAACCACAAGGATAGGAAAGGGCTGAGTGTTAATGGGCCAGTAGAGATTGCACGGCTCTTCACCAACCACTGAACCTACCTAAGAGAAAGATGTTTCTCTCAGGACAAGCAGGATGGTAGTCCTCACATATGGGTGATGTCATCAGACTGAGCCCTGTCATGAATACTTTTGTCAAAGTTTCTAGAACTTTGACTGGCACACTGAGCATGCCATAATCCCTGTGGCTACAGGGGTCTCTCTTCAGACTCTTTCTTTCCCCGCTGCAGTTTGCTTCGCAGGTTTGGAGCTCTGTGAGATTTCTCTCACCTTTTTTCCTCACTGAAAAACTTGAAATTTACTTCTTTAAAAGTTCCTTAATAGGGGTCTCCCATCGCGCTCCGTTCCCTCCGACACTTGGTGAGTACTTTTTCCCAAGTCTCTGGTCGGTTCCTGCCGCCTTACCATTCAGCTCCCGCAGGTCACCGACCATTTCACGCCCTTTTTTTTCAACATGGCGACTGGGTTCAGAAAGTGCCCAGTGTGTCCTTGAACAATGTCGATCACAGACCCTCACAATGTGTGTGTTCTGTGCCTGGGCCCATCGCATGATGTCCGCCGGTGTCCCAATTGTGCCCAAATGACTCCAGACGTGCCCGTCTTGATAAGATGGAGACTCTTTTTAAATTAAAGTTAACTCCATCAAAAAAAAAAAGGATTGGATAAGTTCTTGGACGAGAAGTCCATTACCTGCTATTAATTAAGTTGACTTAGATAATAACCACCGCTATTACTAGCAATGGTAACATGGAATAGACTTAGTTTTTGGGTACTTGCCAGGTTCTTATGGCCTGGATTGGCCACTGTTGGAAACAGGATGCTGGGCTTGATGGACCCTTGGTCTGACCCAGTATGGCATGTTCTTATGCTCAGTCATCACCAGCGAGTAACTGTCCTTCCATCGACAAACCTCGCCGGGAGCAGCAGGGAGACGGTAACAATCCGTCACCAACGCCTTCCAGGACATCGGTAGCATCAACCTCGGTGCCGGGGAAAGACTGGACCAAGCACCAAGGGGGAAGCATTGCCACCGGCACTGACGCGATTCCACGCCCAGTACTGGCACCGACATCGTAGCGGCATCGATGGCCATCGAGCCGCCTTCGAAGAGGGCCCGGGGAGAGGAGCCCCCATCCTCCTCTGCAACCGAGGCGTTCCCCACTGACATCGGTGCCGGGTACTAAGGCTCCACAAATTCCTGGTGAAGGGCCAGTAATGCCTAGCCTGCCTCCTCCTGTAGCTGCGCTATCCACACCAGGTTTCAGAGAGGAACTGGACATCCTTGTCCACCAGGCAGTCCTCGATGCCTTCCAAAACCTGCAACTGCCATCGATGCTGGCCCCCATACTGGCACTGACCCCAGAAGCATCGGTTTGCACCGTTGCTGTACCGACTCGATACCCTCATTGGTGCTTTCCCAACTCAGCCCGTTCCATCAGCACTGAGTCGGCCATCGAGACCTCCATAGCTCCCGATACTTATTCCAGGCTCCTCGGAGGAAGACGACACAACTTCCAGTCTAGCTCCAAGTCCATCGATGCCGGAGCCGCTTCCAGGTCCATCGGGGCTCTCGGGACCTAAACATCCACCGTTCCCCTCGATGCCATAGATTCCATTGAAGCCATCGAGGCCTCCATCGATGCCCATGCACCCTGGAATGTTGGACATTCTCCCTCCTTTAGGATCTCGACCATGAACACATGAAACACCCTATGACCCATGGGAGGATGAGGACACAGATACCTCTACATCAGAGGACTTGCTCTCAGAGCCTTCTCCTCCTCCAGAGGAAAGACAGCAGTCTCCTCAAGAAGACCTTTCCTTCACCAACTTTATCAAGGAAATGTCCGAAACCGTCCCCTTCAACCTAGTGACTGAAGAGGGCACCCGTCACAAGACCTTGAAGGTTCTGCTGTTTTTGATGCCTCCAAGGAAATTATGGAAATTCCAGTGCATGAAGTGCTTTTGGATCTCCTACACCGCCTATGGGAGCATCCTGGCACTGTTCCACCAGTCAACAGGAAAACAGATGCAACATACCTAGTACAACATGCCCCAGGCTTTCAGAAACCACAACTGCCTCATCAATGTTATGGTAGAATCCGCACAGAAGAAAGCTAAACGATTACGTCCACATTCCTCAGCTCCCCCTGGTAAAGACCAGAAGTTCCTAGATGGACTGGGTTGAAAAATCTTCCAAGGCTCCATGTTGGTATCCCGTATAGCCGCCTACCAACTGTATATGACCAAGTAACAAAGAAACCTTTGGAAGCAAGTCCAAGATTTCGCGGACTCCTTGCCTCAACAGCAGCAAGAAAGCCTGACTGCCATCATCCAGAATGGGTTGGAAGCATGAGGTAAGAGCGGCATATGATTCCTTCGAGACTGCTTCCCGGTTGTCAGCAACAGGAATCAGTGCTAGAAGATGGGCCTGGCTGAAAGCTTCTGATTTAAGACCTGAGGTCCAAGATAAGCTTGCTGATCTCTCGTGCACTGTGGAGACAATCTCTTCGGAGATAAATACAGGACACAGTGGCTCAGTTGAAGGACCACCACGAGACCCTATGTCAGTTGTCTACAGTCACTACGGACGCTCCCTCTTCATCCTGCAAAAGCATGAGAAGAGACCCCAGAAGACCATTCTACCGCTCATTCAAATACTATCCTCCTGCATCTCGAGCAAGACCAGCCAGAGACCCTCAGAAGGGACATACACGCCAGCCCAAAGCATCCAGAGCACAACCAGCCCCACAAGCTGGTCCAACCTCCAGATTTTGATGCGTTTCCAGAGAACAGCGTCCACTCGTCAATGAACCCAAACCCAGAAATACCCATAGGAGGCCGATTGCGCCACTTCAAACATAACTGGCGTCTCATAACAACAGATCAATGGGTATTATCCATCATAGCCCAGGGATACCATTTAAACTTCCTCACAGTACCCCTGGACTCTCCACACAATCCACTGTGGTCCCAAAAGACCACACATTGCTTCTAGAGTCAGAACTTTCCACCCTTCTGCGAACCAGGGCTGTAGAAGCCGTCCCCCGGACACAGAGGGGCAGAGGGTTCTACTCATGCCATTTTCTAATTCCAAAAAAATAGGGCGGTCTCTGCCCCATCCTAGACCTCCGCAATCTCAACAAATCTTTTCAAAAAGAAAAATTCAGGATGGTGTCTCTCGGCACCATGCTTCCTCTACTACAACAAAGAGATTGGCTCTGTTCTCTGGACCTTCAGGACGCCTACACACATATTGCCATATTCCCACATCACCGCAAATACCTGCGCTTCATAGTGGGTCACAAACATTTTCAATACCGAGTTCTGCCATTCAGTCTGACCTCAGCACCTTGAGTATTTACAAAATGCCTAGCAGTGGCTGCCGCACATCTACACAGAAGCACCGTACACGTCTTTCCTTACCTGGACGACTGGTTAATAAAGAGTCGATCCAACTCTCGCTAGGATTCCTGATCAATAACCAGAAATCCCACTTGAATCCATCTCACCTCCTTACCTTCATCGGAGCACATTTGGACACCACAGTCACAAAGGCCTTCCTGCCCAACAACCACACAGACATACTCTCCAAACTGGCTACATCTCTGCGCACATATAAAACAGCCTCAGCCCATCAGTTCCTCACATTGCTGGGCCACATGGCTTCCACGGTCCACGTCACTCCTATGGCCAGGCTAGCCATGAGAATAACTCAATGGACTTTGAAATCTCAGTGGCTCCAAGCCACTCAACCTCTTTCATCCCTGATCCATGTAACCGACCAGCTGCGTCTGTCACTTCTCTGGTGAACAAACAGAGCCAACTTGCAGACAGGTCTACACTTCCAGCAACCAGTTCCTCAAGTGACCTTAACCACGGACGCATCCAACTTGGGTTGGGGAGCTCATGTGAACAACCTTCAAACTCAAGGTACTTGGACACAACTCGAAGCAAGGTCTCAAATCAACTTCCTAGAGCTTCAAGCAATACGTTATGCTCTATATGCGTTCAAGGACTGCCTTTCACACAAGACTGTTCTCAGACAGACAACACAGTTGCAATGTGCCACTTGAACAAACAGTGAGGCACAGGCTCTTATCTGCTCTGCCAAGAAGCTGCGCTGATCTGGGCCTGGGCCTTTGCACACTCCAAGAATCTCTGGGCCACTTAGCTGGCAGGCATACAGAACGTAGTAGCAGATCACCTCAGTCGTTTCCATCCCCACGAGTGGTCTCTGGATTCCTGTGAGGCAAGCAAAATCTTCCAACACTGGGGTCAACCAGTCATCGACCTCTTTGCATCCAAACTGAATCACAAAGTTGACAGATTCTGCTCCCTGAACAGGCAACAAAACACGTTAGCCATGGACGCCTTTGCTCGCCCCTGGAACACAGGCCTCCTATATGCGTATCCTCCGATATCACTAATAGCCAAAACTCTCATGAAGCTACAACAGGACACGTGATCAATGATACTCATAGCCCCGTACTGGCCTCGACAAGTATGGTTTCCCATGCTTCTCGACCTCTCTATCCGAGAACCCATTCACCTGGGCACAGCCCCCAATCTCATAACTCAAAACCATGGCATATTACGCCACCCGAACCTTCAGACCCTATCCCTCACAGCCTGGATGTTGAAAGCCTGATCCTACAACCGCTCAATCTTTCGACTAAGGTTTCTCAAGTGCTAGTAACTTCAAGAAAGCCTTCCACATGGAAATCTTACCTTTATGAGTGGAATAGATTTACCATGTGGTGCACGCAAAAAGGTATCGACCCCTTTTCCTGCCCAACTGTTATTGTTTGTAAGGTTTTGGGTGGACTCTTGGACACTGTGGCAGCTGACCACGCCCACGGGGGGAAGTCCCGTGAGGGGCCACAGGTCAGGCTCAGCTTTGAGACACACAACACAGAGTTATATCTTATATTAGACAGAGTTGGGAAGCCACCAGAGGTGGCAGTACTGAGTAGAGATGAAGCCCGGCTGGGCTTAGGTTTCCTCAGGATACTGGAACAGCACTTCCTTCTATGGCTGTGCTGTAGTGGAGAAAACTGAGATAGTGAGTACAGTGGAGCATACACAAAGTTCTAGTATAGAGCCTCGTTGGTAAAGTTACTCACACAGCGGTTTCTCCCAGAAGATAATACAGAAGCTGGAATAGAGGCAGGCCCTCGAGGAGCGAGTACCTGGTTCCAGGGAACAGCTCTGAGGAAATAAAGTTGGTAACTCACTGATGTAGGCAGCAGTTTCTTCCAAGCAGAGGCAGTAAGTTCAGGCAGCGAGTCAGGGAACATGGGCCCTCGAGGAACGAGTACCGGTTCCTGATAGCGACCTGAAAGAAATGAGAGAGGCCCCCGAGGAGCGGGTACCTCGTTAGGATAAAGTCCAAAAGTTGGAGTAGCAGAGTAGCTAGGTACGGAGAGCGAATCCTATCTGTAAGGCGATCCCTTTCCTTGCTAACTCGATTAGCTAGCAAAAAGTGTAGGCTTTTGTATCCGGGATGCGTGACATCATCACAGGGGGACGCCCCTGAGGTTTGCGCCAAAGAGAGAATAAGAAGCAGGGCCGCGTGGCGCGTGCGCCCTATGGTACCTGGACAACATGGCAGGATGCAGCGCCAGAGAGGACGGCAGGCAGACGCCGCGGCAGCCAGACGTCCATCAACCGTGGGAGGAGTCGCAAAAAAGGTAAGGTGAGCAGAGTGGAGACGTCGGGTAGCGACAGTCGTAACACCCACTCCATCTCTATTAGATTATCTCTGGCACCTTTTAGACTCTGGTCTCCAGACTTCCTCGGTACGGTACACCTCAGTGCCATCTCAGCGTACCACAAGGAAGTAGGGGATGCCCCAATAACAGCGTAACCCCTTGTGAGTCAGTTTATGAGGGGCCTACTACAACTTAAGCCCCCTCTACAGCCACCAGTTACCGAATAGGACCTAAACGTAGTACTTGCAAGACTCATGTGTTTCCCGTTTGAGCCTTTGCACTCTGTGATGATAAATTTCTTACATGGAAAGTTCTTTTCCTAGTAGCCATTACAACTGCTCGAAGGGTCAGTGAGTTACAAGCCCTTTTCACAAACTCACCCTATACAAGATTCCTTCATGACAGAGTGGTCCTCCGTACTCACCCTAAATTCCTTCCCACGGTGGTAACCGACTTTCACCTGAATCAGCTTATAGTCTTGCCCACCTTTTTCCCAAGGCCTCACTCTCACCAGGGCAAGAGAGTTTTACACACCTTGGACTGTAAACATGCACTTGCATTTTACCTAGACTGCACTGCAGTCCATAGGAAATCCACCCAACTCTTTTTGGTTCTTTTGACAAAAACAGACTAGGAGTTGCAGTGGGCAAACTTAACTCTCTCCAGCTGGCTAGCAGACTGTATCAAGTTCTGCTATGAGAAAGCAGGCCTTCCCCTTCAGGGACGAGTGAAGGGAGAGCCATGGCAACCTCAGTAGCACACTATCGTTCAGTACCGATTGCTGACATCTGTAAAGCTACAATATGGAAGTCTCTCCACTCATTTGCAGCACATTACTGCCTGGACAAGGAAGGACGTCAAGACTCTGTCTTTGGCCAATCCGTCTTGAAAAACGTATTTCCAGTATAATCCCAACTCCTTCCACATCCATCTGCTGTGATTTTCAGGCTGCCTCATTTTTAGCAACAGTACACCAGTTGTTGTGCCTGTTGCACAAGTTGTATGCTGTTGGTCCAAATAAATATGAGTCAGCCTGTAGCTTGCTAATTCACCTCTTATGTGAGGACTACTATCCTGCTTGTCCGTAACAGATGTTCTCCCAGGACAGCAGGATGTAGCCTTCACGAAACCCATCCACCACCCCGCGGAGTTGGGTCCGAAACCGTTTTATTTTATTTTTTCGCTTGCACCTTTTGCTACAAACGAGACTGAAGGGAGACCCCTGTAGCCACAGGGTTTATGGCATGCTGGGCATGCTCAGTGTGCCAGTCAAAGTTCTAGAAACGTTGACAAAAGTATTCCGTGACAGGGCTCCGTCTGATGACATCACCAATATGTGAAGACTACATCCAGCTGTCCTGGGAGAACACAGGGGAAAGCAGAGTTGTTTACCTATCAGCCTGCTCTCTCTTCTAACCAGTTTTCATCCACTTTTGGACTGGGGCTTAGGGGAATATTTAGAGGAGGGGCTGTTTGAAGGGAAGGATCAGATGGAGGAGAGGTTTGAGGGTAGAATCAACTGAAAAGGGATTGGCTGTGGAAGGGGGATGAAAGAAGATTGATTGCAATGTCATAGAGGAGCTGGATGGAGGGCGAGAGGGGATCAAGAGGATGTTGAGAGAAGGGCTGGAGGGGAGGGAGGAGGCTGGGAGGTGAGAGAGAAGGAATAGAGTGAGAGGGAAGTGGCAACAGGATCAAGTTGGGGTTTATAAGAAAGACATGGGAGAGAGAGGATCAGCTGGGGATTCGAAAAGCACTGAAGGTAATGAGAGGGAATGGGCTGGAGTGGTGAGGATTTTTGGGGAATATAAGTGGGTATCAGCTGGAGGGGAGGAGGTTGATAAAGGAGGTATGCTGGAAGGGAGAGTGGTGATTGAAGGAGGTGTTGGAGGTTGAGAGAGAGAATTGATTAGAGAGGGTGGAGGTTAAGAGAGGAGATCAGCAGAAGTGAGGATGAGAATGGAGTGATTGTTGGCAGGGTTTCACACCCTGCTAATTTGAAAGGGGTCATGTGAATTTTCAATTGCTAAAATGGGGTCACATTTGCTAAAAGTTTGGGAAGTCCTGCTCTAAACTATCATAACAGATCCACTATGCAGCTTCTAATATAATGGGCATCCGCTTGATATTTTGTCCCACAGGACTTTAGTTAAAGTACAAATGGAAAAAGTGTAAATGATAGTTCACTTTAACTTAGAAAATTAATGTCAAGTGAGTTGGTATTCTTTTTAATAATCTTCAGGTTTCCTCTGAACTAATTCAGGTAGAAAACATTTTTTAGTGGTTTGTAGTGTGTAAATCTTATTGTGCCTGTTTATTCCCTGCAGAAATAATTCATCGGTTCATTTTGGAACAGCAAAAAGGAAACAGAGTTCCACTCTGCATTAACCCTCAGTCTGCTGCTTTTAAAAGCTTTATTAGGTATGTCATTCTATCCTATTCTATCTTACATTACACATTATCGTGTGTGGAAGTATTTCAGCCAACTTATGGTGAACAAGTTAAAATTCTCCTACGTGGTTGGTTTTTAGTTGGCTAGATTGAAATGCTTCCTAAATTTTTACAATGTAACTTTTAGTCCAGAGGTTTATACATGCTTTTGTCTGTATATTTCTTTATAAAGCATTGTTACATATGATACTTTTGTATAGCTAAACTTCTTTAGTAATGTAAAGTAGCAACTGAGGAGTCACAGAGAAACTGCATTTATCGAGTGTTGAAAGTCTTTGGTAAAACCATAATGATAGTGATAGACCAAGCCAGTTGAAGCATGTAATAAAGCATTTAGAGAGTTTTTTTTTTTAATTTCCATAGTGCCAAGACACAGACAGACTGATGGAATATAATGTACTTGGCTGAGCGCATAGCTTTATATATGCTTGGATGCATGTTTTGGACACATCCAAAACATGAGTCCAAACCAGCGCATACCTAATAGTGCTCATCACATGTATTTTCTTGTTGATGAGGCTATTAGCTATTAACCCCCAATGCAAAAAATTGCCGTGCAGCCACAGCACCCATTTTTTTTTTCAATTTAAAGTTTATTGGTTTTTCAAACAAAGAGAATACCCAATATGACAAACAATATGATCAACATCTGTATATACATGAAATACAGTTCGTAAACCTAACAAGTATACATTATGAACCAGTTGGGTATTACCCCCCAAATCCCCCCCCCCCCCCACCCTTCCATGAGTCCGGTCATAAATACAGTAACTAGAGCCAACTGGAGAAAGAAACCAATAGACAAGAAAAAAGAGAGAGATAATGACCTAGGCAAGTATAGTAGAGGACAAAAAAGGGGCATCAGGAGATTTTAGCCTAATATCCTCTATATCTGCAAAACATCTGACTGAGCCGGATGATGAAGTTACTGCTCTGCTTGTTTTGTTTCCTATTGCAAATAATAAGACCATGTGTCCCGGAATTTATGCGAGGAGTCATGTAATTCCGCTGTAATAGCTGCCATTTTACAGTAATAATGTATTTTGTGCTGTATTGTTGCTAAAGACGGAGTCAGATCCTGTTTCCAATAACTGGCTATGGTTAATCTTGTGGCAATAAAAACTTGATGACAAAAAGTGATGTGTGATTTTTTCATAGGGATGTGTGGATATAAAAGCAGCATAAATCCAGGATCAAAGAGACCTTGAATGTCCAAAATTTGCCCCAACCATTGTGCGACTAGTCGCCACATAGGGGAGATCTTATCGCAGGACCACCAAGTGTGGAAGAAGGTGCCTGTCTGCCCACAGCCTCTCCAACATTGATCACTTAATTGAGGGTATCGTTTATGTAAAGTACTTGGGGTGAGGTGCCATCTAGTGATAAGCTTATAACAATTTTCCTGTAATGTGGCGGATACTGAACACTTGCGAGCTGCGGTGAAGATTTGTGTCCAGGAGTCAGGACTAATAGTATAACCCAGGTCCGTTTCCCAGTGGGCCATGTAGTGGAAGGTTTGAGTTACAGGTCTCAATAATAAATTGTACAATTTAGATATCATCCCTCTTTTTTTGTCAACAGTCTCACAAAAATGTTCAAAAAGGGTTTTACCTTGCGCCAAATCCTTAGTGATAATAGGGGTCTTTAGAAAATGAAGTATCTGGCTACCCGCCAAGAAATTCTGCCTGGGTATATGGTATCTAGTTTGTATATCTGCCCATGACATAAGTGTACCTCCACTAAGGAGATCCTCCATCTTAATGATACCCTGACGGTGCCAATTTTGAAAGGAGCTATTGTCCTGTCCGGCAGGAAAGAGGGAATTATAATAAAGACGAGTAGAATAGAAATATGACCTGTGGCCTACAAAGTGGCTCTTCCATTTGTTCCAAAGTTTAAGGGTAGTACCTAAAGTGATAGGCATTGCCCGGATGGGAGGCCAGGTTTCGCGAGGTTGCCAAAAAAATATTTTAAGAGGGCATCCTCCTAATAGAAATTCTTTAAATTTAACCCATTGCTTAACATAGCTCCGTCTATGAGTATCAGGAACAGCAGTAAGCTGCGCAGCCACATAATAGTGCTCAATATTTGGAACCCCTAATCCTCCCCTTATCCATGCTTGTTGTAAGATCCGTCTGGCCACCCTAGGGGGCCGTCTCCGCCAAATGAAATCAAATAAGATCTTTTGCCAGGACCGTAGGATGGCACTACTGACGAATATAGGTAATGTGTTAAATAGGTACAGAAATTTAGGTAAGATATTCGTCTTAACTATTGCTACTCTTCCCACCCAGGAGAAAAAATCCCTATCCCATTTTTGAACGTCAGTTTTCACTCTGTCCACCAGTGGTTTATAGTTCAAATGAAATAATTGCTGAAGATCAGGTCCAATCTGGACTCCGAGATATTTAATTGATTTATGCACTACCTTAAACGGATATTTTTGTTTTATGGCCAGGATAATAGCTGGGTCTGCGGACACATTCAGCAGCTCAGTCTTGTCCAGGTTAATTTTAAACCCAGATACTGCGCTAAAGGAAGCTATCTTGTCTGTGACCCCCTTTAAGGAGTCTAGAGGATTTGTAAGTGTCAAGAGGATGTCGTCAGCAAATAATGACATTTTCAAGATACTGGGTCCAACAGCCTGGTTAGATGCTCGGATCCGGGCGGTAAAGGGTTCCAGAAAGAGAGCAAAGAGGAGAGGCGATAGGGGACATCCCTGCCTAGTACCTCTATTCACAGGGAAGAGATCACCATACCGACCATTCACCTTTATCCTGGCCCCTGGATTACAATACAAACATTGTATCCATCCCAAGAAGCACTCCCCAAAACACATTTTGTTTAAAGTAGCAAACAGGAAATCCCAATGGACGAGATCAAACGCCTTTTCGGCATCTACAGCTAGTAAAACTAGAGGCGTTTGCTCATGTTTAGCCCACCACAAAATATCAATCACTTTACGGACATTGTCTGCTGCCGTTCTTTGAGGTATAAACCCCACCTGATCTTTATGTACCAACTGCGCAAGAATAACATTTAAACGATTTGCCAAAACCTTAGCAAACAATTTAAGATCAATGTTCAGTAAAGATATAGGCCGGTAGGACCCACACTGAGTGGGGTCTCGGCCTGGTTTGGCGATAACTGTAATTCCGCAACGTTAGAATGAAGGGGGAGATGGACGTCATCTGATAGACTGTTATAAAATTCCACTAAGGGTTCCATGATCTGTGCTTGACATTGTTTATAAAATGTTCCCGTGAAACCATCAAGGCCCGGTGATTTCCCGCTTTTCAGATCCTTAAGAGCAGTCTGAATTTCAATCGTGGTGATTGGCGCGTCCAAGAAGGCCCGCTGGTCATCCGTCAGGGCTGGTAGCATGATAGGTAAAAGATAATTTATTTATTTATTTTATTTATTTATTTATTTATAGGTTTTTATATACCGATAGCCGTTTGCACATCGTATCGGTTTACAGAT
The DNA here is from genome assembly GCF_901001135.1 of Rhinatrema bivittatum. Classification (NCBI taxonomy): domain Eukaryota; kingdom Metazoa; phylum Chordata; class Amphibia; order Gymnophiona; family Rhinatrematidae; genus Rhinatrema; species Rhinatrema bivittatum. The sequence continues at coordinate 200,819,042 of NC_042622.1, read as the reverse complement.
AACTAAAACTTTTTGACAGTGTCATTATACAGAACTTTTGGCACTGCCATTACATAGAACAGTAAACTTTGCATACAAGAAATAAACATCAACAAACAGTAACTGGGTAACTATTTACAGGGAACGAAGGTTCCTCAATTGGAAGCAGATGAGGGAAAATTAACAAGAGCACATAGTGACGGTAGTACGTGGAAAGCATTGTAATCAATTAAAAAATAATTAAAAATTAAAAATAATTAAAAAATAATTAAAAATAATCAATTAAAAATAATTGTGAATGTCCCCCTGCGTGATGTGACTCGCTTTACTGTATAGCGTGGAATAAATATCCGTAAAACACCGTCGGATGTCGTTGCTGGAAGTGTGAAGGTTACCTTGTCTGTCCTTGATTTTTGCGATATTATTGAGTAGTTGACGTTGCTTGAGTTTCCTCGCTAGTAGCCTTCCCGCTTTGTTGTTGCCCTCGAAGTGTCTCTGCTTAAGTCTATCCAGATCATGGGCTATCTGTGCAGAATCTATGATATGCAGTTCCGAACAAGCGACCTGGATTTGTTTAAGGAGTGCTGGAGTGAGAGAACTAGCGTGTTGGCGCGATAACGAGGAGATCACCTGGAGTAATTCAGAACGTCTCTGATCTCGCTTTTTCTTTAACGCCGCGGCAAGTGCAATAAGTCTGCCCCTGATAACCAGTTTGGAGCATTCCCAGACAGAGCCTGCATTGGATACCGAACCCCGGTTGATGTTAAAGTACTCTTGCAAGGCCGCCTGTATGGAAGGAAGGTGTTCCTTAGATTTTAGAAGATCATCTCTGAGACGCCAATAACGGATACTGGGATCGGAGTCAGTAAGGTCCAGTACAGTCCAGACCGGTGCGTGGTCAGAACACGTGAGCGGGCCTATGTCAGCTTCAACCACCAAATTTTGTAAATGTATGTCAATGAGGAAATAGTCCAGACGAGAGTACATATTATGGGGATTTGAGTAAAACGTGTACGTCCGTTCAGTAGGGTGGCGTTGTCTCCAGATGTCAACTAAACTCCAGGTGGGCATCAGTTGAGATAACTGAGAAGAAGCTTTCCAACCTCCTGCAATTTGCCTATTAGAAGTATCCAGTGTCGGGTTGCACACTAAATTATGGTCTCCTCCCCAAATGATCTGTCCCTCAGCAAAAGTCAGCAATTTCTCCTGGACATCCTTGAGGAAATGGTCTTGCCCCGAATTAGGCGCATAAATATTGACAATGGTTAGGGTTTTTTGATCACAGATCATTTTGAGAAACTGGAAACGGCCCAAGGGATCAGCCAGAGAATCCTTTATAGTAAAAGTCATCATGTTGGCTATCAGGATACCCACTCCAGCATACTTGGAATTCTTGGCACTAGCAGCCAGGAATACAGTCGAGTAATTATGCAGTTGCAAAAGATGTTCATGTCATTTTCGAAGATGAGTTTCTTGGATAAGGGCAATGTCAACATGATGGCGTAGTAAATCTTGAGCTAAAAGTTGACGTTTTGCGTGGGAATTAAGTCCCTTGACGTTTAGGGACCAGAGTTTTAAAGCCATGAGTCATCCGGTAGGTTCTCCTGAAAGTCCCCTAGGCATAATAATAAGAAAGAAAAAACAAGCGTTCCTAGAGAAAACATATCGCTGCTGAATCGTAATTCTTCCTGTAGTGGCTCATGTAGGAAAGGTAGCCCCTCCCAACCCAATCCCAAATCACTTGTATCCTCTGTCCGGATACTTCCCAACTCAGGGGTCTTAGCCACCTATGGTGAAGCCGCCCACCCTGCGGCTTATAGAAACAACTGAAAAAATAAAAGGTAAAGCCTCGCTTTATAACATGTGAGTCCAATGGGCACCCAGCTACCGATGATCAGGCGGTGCATTAAAAAGTAAACAAAGAGAAGTAGCACTGCCTCTGGTCAACGCACCGGCGGTGTTAGTGAAGAGCTAGTAGGACCTCTCTGACGTTCCAAGCGCTTAGAGTTGCCAGCCCGCTGCCACCGTCGGCTTCCCAGATCTGGAGTGTGTAGGAATGGCAGAGGGCGGCAACAAGAATTTAGTTTTGCTAAAGGCTTCAGCCGCCTCCGCCATGTCTCTAACCCAGTGAGTGACACCATCTACCGTAAACAGTAAACTGAAAGGAAAAGTCCAGCGGTAGCGAATGTTGTTTTCCTGTAGTACCAAAGTAGCAGGACGAAGGTCAAAGCGTTTGCGCATAGGTAGATGCTGCCAGATCATTGAAAATATTCAATTTATGAGTTTCCCAGAGCCACTCTTTTTGTTTCCTGGATGCATTATAAAGGAGAGTTTTTTCCTGGAAAGTCTGGAGGCACGTTAATATGTCTCTGGGTTTTTCAGTGTTGCGGGGTCCTTGTACTCGATGTGCCCGTTCGATATGAAAGGCCTCAGATCTCGCCACTAATTCTCCGTCCCCCCCCCCCCCGGCGTCTGTTTGCAGGATAGCATGAAAGATCCGAGTCACCACGTCTACGCAGTTCATATACTCAGGGAGTTCAGGTACGCCCCTGATACGGATATTATTACGGCAGGATCGGTTTTTAAGGTCCTCGACCTTTTCGTGCAAGATTTTAAGAGTGGCCTGGGTCTGCTTCGAATCATCCGCCATTTTATGCATATCCTTCTCGTGCTGCTCAAAACGAATATCTAAATCGTCCACTCGGTTCCCCACCGCTGCAAGCTCTTCTCTTACCTCGGAGATGGAGGTCAGCAAGTCTTGTTTATGCTGTTTGAGGTCGCGCCTGAGGTCTATAAACCACTCTCTAAGTTCCGTACGGGTGGTAAGCTCGGCTAGGGACGCAGGCGCGGTATGTTCACAATCGAGCTCCGAGGTCTCACTCGCGGCCTGCTCCGCCAGCATATCCGCGACATTGTCAGGCGATTTTGTGTAGGAAAATTGCATAAGATCCAGGTTTTTGCGTTTCGATGCCATCTCCTCCTTATCAGGCTGGGTGCCCAGATATTAATAACTCGTTAAACGAGAAATATCATGCGAAAAAAGGCTTTATACAAGAAACGCCGCAGGGAGCTCTCGCTTCAGGCGACCATTCCCGGCGATGATGTCAGCGCGCCCCCCACAGCACCCATTTTAATGCTGAAAATTTAACGTCTGCCCGGGAGCAGGCGTCAAAGCATGCATGCTTAAGGGCTGATTAAAAAAGATAAAATCCTGCTTTCCGTGATTCCTCCTATTAATATCCTAGCGATACTAAATAAGAGGAACCACAGAAAGCAGAATTATATCCCACTCAAGGGCTCAACAATAAAAAAAAAAAATCCTGCTTTCTGTGGTTCCTCATAGTGGGAACCACAGAAAGCAGCATCCCCAAGGTCTGGCCCAGTTGGAACTCCTGCTGGGTAGTGTGTGAAGGAGTGAATACATTAATATTAAGTGTTGGGCACTTGATATTAATTTATTCACTCCTTCACTTCCTGCCAATTGGTCCATTCACTGTCGCATGTCAGTGAAAATGACCAATCCATCAGGCACGCTCCCAAGGCGTCTCCTCTGACCACGGCATCCTCCGGGATCGGCAGCGGCCAGCAGGAAGTGCACGAAGCGGAAAAGAGGCAGTGAGAGCACCCCGAGGACCACCAGAGTGCCCCTGCCTCCCCGGTCGGGAAACCCGCCCCTCCTGGTGACATCATCCACCAGTACCGGACTGACCACAAGAGCAGGTGTGCTGCCCAGACGTCCCCTCGGACTGCGGCATCCTCCGGGGTCGGCAGCGGCTGGCAGGAAGTGGAGGAGAGGCAGAGAGAGCGCCCCGAGGACCACCAGAGCGCCCCTGACTCCCCGGACAGGAAACCTGCCCCTCCTGGTGACGACATCCACTAGCGCCGGACCGACCACAAGAGCAGGCGTGCTGCCCAGGTGTCCCCTCGGACTGCAGCATCCTCTGGGGCTGGCAGTGGCCGGCAGGAAGCGGAGGAGAGGCAGAGAGAGTGCCCTAAGGACCACCAGAGCGCCCCTGCCTCCCCGGACGGGAAACATGACCCTCCTGGTGACATTATCCACCAGCGCCGGACCAACTACAAGAGAAGGCGTGCCGCCCAGGCATCCTCTGGGGTCGGCAGCGGCCGGCAGGAAGCGGAGGAGAGGCAGAGAAAGCACTCCGAGGACCACCAGAGAGTGCCCCTGCCTCCCCGGACGGGAAACCTGCCCCTCCTGGTGACATCATCCACCAGCGCCAGACTGACCACAAGAGCAAGCACGCTCCCCAGGTGTCCCCTCGGACCGCGGCCAAACCCAGACTCCACAAGAAATAACAAACACTCAACCCCCTCACTACATCCACCTCAAACCCCACAGAAAAGATCAAAGCATGGATAACCCACAGGAAGAAACAAGAAAAAACCAAAGAAACACAGTAATCACCAACAATCAAACATCACTCATATCAACACAAAGATCTACAGCAGCTACATAGCACTATCATTCCTTCTAATCAATGCACAATCCATAGTAAAGAAAATATCCGTCATCTCTGATCTACTTGATGATCAGAAACCAGACTTCATAGCCATCACGGAAACATGGATAAGAAACAGTGACCCAGTCTTAATCAACCAAATCAATAACCCCACCCCATCTACAGAACGTTTTCAATCCCACAAACTAAAAAGAAAGGAGGAGGCCTAATGTTAATAGTAAAAAAAAAAACCTACAGATGAAACTACTCCCAACCAACACCCACCCACCACTAGAAATTGCTCTATTCGACTCACCTCTCCTACAGATCTGCCCCCCCAATTCACTGGATCGGAACTGCTCACCACTAATAGAATTCTTCTTGTCCAAACTATCCATCAACAAGCCCATCATCATCTTAGGAGACTTTAACATACACGTTGCACAATCCCCCACTCCCCCGCATGCAACATTTTATCAAAGTTTCCCTTTTGAAAGTTTAGCACGAGAGCTATGGATTTGCTTACTGTCCCCCTTCCAGTCATTAAATCAAATTTGATCATATTATGATCACTATTGCCAAGCGGCCCCACCACCGTTACCTCTCTCACCATATCCTGTTCTCCACTGAGAATTAGATCTAAAATTGATCCCTCTCTCGTCTGTTACTGAACCAATTGCTCCGTAAAAGCTATCATTTATTCCATCCAGGAACTTTATCTCTCTAGCGTGTCCCGATGATACATTTACCCAGTCAATATTGGGGTAATTGAAGTCTCGCAAAGTACAAATAATGCAGATGAATATTCGATCCTAACAAAATACTCCAAACAGCGTATTATGGTTAAGAAGTTTTTATATTTCAATAGGCAACTCCACAGTTTTAAACGAACACCAGCTTAATGGCGTCCCCCGACACGGTCCCGTGTTTCGCCGCGGGCTGCATCGGGGGGGACCGCCATACAGGAATTCACACAAAAACTGTAAAACAAACAAATTGACAAAAGTCAGGAAAATTGAGGGACTTACAGCCGACCTACATATAATACACAACTTATAAGATACAGAGAACAATAATGACACATACCTGGCAACAGCATTCAAATAGTGACAGGGAGCGCAATGCCCTTCATAGTTGACAGGTATTTAAAGAAGAGAATGGCTCTGTCTTTGCTTTAAGTACAAAATCTTTTTAACAGCTGGTATTTGTTCGTCCGGAATCTGCAGAATTTCTTTCAGGTATCTTTTAAACGTTAGTAGTGGTATCTCACCCACTACTTTGGGAAAATTCAAAACCCTAAGGTTAAGTTGTCTCAGGTAGTTCTCAACAGATTCCAGCCATCGCATCGAAATAGCCTGATGTCTCACAAAGGACCTCCCAGGTATCAATCAACGACATCCTCTCAAAGAAAATAAACCTTGAAACTGGAGTTCCCCAAGGTTCCGCACTATCGGCGACACTCTTCAACATTTATCTTCTCCCGATATGCCACTTCCTCTCAAACCTTAAATTGACTCACTTCATATATGCTGATGACATCCAAATACTCATCCCAATACACAAATCCCTAGTGGACACCTACAAAAAAACAGCCACTACCTCACCAAAATAAAACTACTACTAACCAACATGAGACTTATCCTAAACATCGATAAGACAGAAATTATCATGCTGGATAGGAAAAACAACCTCTCACACATACCACCACTCAACATAATGAATCAAAAGATGGCAATCTCCCCTGTCACCCATGCCCGCAACCTAGGAGTCATAATTGACAAGGAACTATCCTTCAAGAACCACATCTCAGCAAAAATCAAAGACAGATATCACAAACTCCTAACCCTACGACACCTAAAACCTTTCCTTTCCCCCAACAATTTCAGAACAGTCCTCCAACTACTCATTTTCTCCAACCTGGATTATTGCAACTCCCTACTATTCAACTTACCTCTCACCACCATCCGACCTCTCCAAATCCTTCAAAACACAGCCACCAGAATATTCACATGAATAAAAAAATACGATTACATTACCCCAACTCTCATCTCTCTACACTGGCAGCCAATAAAACACAGGATAGACTACAAAATGCTATCCATAATACACAAAATAATATATGAAAAACAAACAAATTGGCTAAGTGCTTCCATAGAACTCCACTCACCAAAAAGAAATCTCTGATCAGCTAACAAAGGACTTTTAAAAATTCCACCTGCGCATCACAAACTCACCTCAACTCGGAAAAGAGCTATTACCCTTGGAAGCCCTGAACTATGGAACTCCCTCCCAACCAAACTGAGAACACAACAAAATTTTAAAACCTTCAAAAAAGATCTAAAAACTTGGATGTCCACCAAAGCCTTCCAAAACACCCTATGACTCTACGCCACATTTTCCCTCCCCACCGACCCAAATAAACATACAGAACCAATCCAAAACACACAAGTTAACCCGTACAATTTAAAATCCAAATGATGTTTAGATAACTTTAACAAGCATATGAATTTTTTGGACACTCTGTTAAACATTGAAACTTTGTAAACCGTTGTGATGGAGAAACCGAACGACTGTATATAAAACTCGATAGATAAATAAATAAATAAACAGCCCTGCAAGTGGTGGGAAGGGAGCTCTGGCCAACCTGTTCTAGATGCATAGCCACTTCTCCAGAGCGCTAGAGACCCACAATTTCCTATTTGCGACCTTTTAAGCATGGCAGCTGATTTACTTATTGCATCGAGCGCCCAGGACAGGTGGATGTGAGTGCGTTCAAAAAATATGTGCCCAGTTTGGGCGCACGTTTTTTATGCGCTCATATTGCATCGGCCTGAAAGAGATGTACACAAGTCAGATATACAAAACCGCTGCTGTGAATGCTGTTCATGATACGTGATTGATCATCCCCTCATTGGAGCCAAAATGTCTTTGCAGTAATGGTGTATTATTGGCCTGAGTTTATCTTTGGGTGACTTGGCCCTTCTGCACTGTAAATTATGAGAATTCTGTTTATTGAATATTTTAAATGACCTTTTTTTCAGAAAGTACTATAGTGTCATGTTTTCTTAGATTTTCTTTGAATTAATCTTTATTTTTAAATATTTATAGGCATTTACAATATAATATCAAACACATTTTGATAAAAAATAAAGCAAGAAGGAAAGAAGTAGAAGGAAAAACAAAGCATATCTGTTTATGCTAGCACACTATGCACAGAGAAGCCAATGCAGCAATAAGGAGATTTGATGGCACAATTAACAAAAAGATAAAAAGCAAAAAAGCAAAATATAAAAAAAAGATACAAAACACTAACATGCTAATCTTTACTAAGTGGAAGATTTTGTTTGACAGAATGTGCATTTTATGTTCATTGTTGTCATCCTAATGAAGGTTTAGTTTTGTTTGTTTTTGTGTTCTTGCAGTTCCACTGTTGCTCAGCCATCTGAGATGCCACCATCTCCCCTGGTCTGGGAGTGAGAATGGAAGGTTAATACTACTGAAGATAAAAATGTAGCGCTTCACTGGAGTCTGGGATTTGCAATTCTGGAGGTTAATCATGCTTGTACTGTAATTTTACTAATGAAGTTTTAAATTAACAACCACAACTTGTATAATATGAATAATATTTAGGAAAAGAGATGTACTAGAGGTCTAATCTTATAGAGTGGTTGTGCTTTTAGAAAAAGAATATTTTACCCAGAGTTGCACACGTTTTATGAATTCTAGTGCAGTTTTATGGCTCAGCTCGGAAGAAATAGCAAACTGAACCAAATTTCTGAGGATGTAGGGAGGAGCTGGGCTATTTTGTGTTTTTTTATTTTTTTTATTTAAAAATGAGATTGTACAAAAGAAAAAACAGAATATTTGATACTGAGCCATTCCTGAATAATTTTTATTGTATTAAAAAAAAAAATTCCTAAGGAATATAGAGAGTCTGATAGCGGCCAATCATGAAGTCATGTTAACAGGCATCAAGCAGTCTATGAAATGTCCCTTTAAAGCAACAGTACTAGCAAGATATAATTTAGCTCATTTAGCACTGACCTGATGAAGGGAGCATAATTCTCAAAAGCTAATCAGAAATGTATTAAGTTAGTTCAATGAAAAGGTATTGCTTTGGTAATTCAGTTGGCAATTAAAACAAAATCATTCATGTCTATTTAATTTCTAAGTTTGCAATTTGGTAAAGTTCCTCCTCTATAACTACATCAGCCATAGAAATGATAATTTTCAAAGGCATTTATTTCCATGGTTAAAAGAGTATTTTACATGCAGAAATGGCCTTTTGAAAAATTGCCTATCCCATATGCAGGTAAATTTACATATACCTGTCCTGTTCATACGTAAGTTTAGTCAGACTGAGCAGAGGCATTCCCAGGATGAAACTGGGGAGGCTTGCACTTATACGCACACTCTTGGATTTTAACTGTATGCATGCAAATTTTCATGGGAAATTTGTATGAATGTTTTAACAGGTGTAATTTAAGTGGGAAGATTTGGTGAAATAATTCTTTAAGTGGACTTATGCACTAAGCCCGCTTTGAAAATTGGTGTAATTTATGCACATATTTTCCGGCTAACTTAAGTGCAAGGTTACAAAATTAGCCCCAGAAAGTCTGCAGAAATTGGGATTTTGCTTCTTTTCAGAATCCCATGTAGACTTTACACTATGTATTAAAAGCATGAATATAGCACCAACTGAAGAACTGATTGAAGAAAGGAGAATTTTAAAAAGGGGTGTGTGGCCAAAAATGTGTACAATTTGTAAATAGAAAGGCAACTTGGGATAAGACCAAAAGAAAATGCATTAAAACCAAGAAACAGGATTCTAATAGCTATATTGGTACTAGAGAAAACGGAAGTATTTATAGACTGTAATTCCTTTTAATGAAGCAACCAAAAAGATATTTGCATACATGAGTTTTTGAGAATACATAGGTTGCTTCTTCAATTGGTCACCAAAGCTCAGATATGACAATATCTTTATGGTTGATCCTATAAGATATTACAGCCTACACAGATTCTAAACAGGAAGCAAACAGATTGATATCATGAGCAATCTAGGTAGTACTGTTGCTTTAAATTTAATTTTTCACAAGAGCCATGCTGATGATGTGTGCTGTTAAAAATAAATGAATAAAAAATAATTTTAAAGAAACACAAAAAAATAATAGAAAAAAAGATTGAGAGTTTGTGAGTAGAAGAGACAAAACATCTGTTCCCTTGCCTAGTATAAATATATACATATATATACATATATATAATCTATTTTTATTAGAGGGTTTTTTCAGCTTTCATGCATTGATTCCCAGAGCATGCATTTTCCATTTGTGTGAATAATTCTGTTGCTGGACAAATTTCAAAAGGCATCGTCCCATTTTTCACCTGCCATGATTGCTATATAGAGATCACTTAGCTTGCACATATTAGGCCTGTGACAATTTTATGAGAATTCTTTTTCCTGCAATGGACAATTTAAAACAAACAAGCAAAAGAAAAAGAAACCCACTTGCAACAATGAATAAAACAGCACATAGGTTATGTCAATTGTGTTTGTCTCTAGGCAAAGCTGTGGAAGTCTTGAAAATGTCACAGTAGTACATTATTTTTGTTTGGGCTATTTTATTTTCCTTTTCTGTTGGAACACTGAGTTTTTCTGTGCATATGTATATATGAACACAAACTGAAGTCCTCTACCTCCTGGAGTATACAACTTGGTTTGTTTACCTCCACATGACTTTTTTGTTTTTTTAAGTTCAGTGTGGAGACTTGAAACTTGAATGTCCCTTCCAACTTTTATATTAAAACAAAAAAGAAAGAAAAAAAGAAGATCTTATAAAATTGAAGATTGTTTTTCACCTGTACAAAGAAATCCTAATGGATCATCTTAAAAAAAAAATTTAAGCATTGTTCTGGGGGAATAAAGCTTTGGTGTTTGTAATGGACAATTAACTGTTGAAGTTACTGTAACTTATCTGTGTTTAGCAGAATATTTTCATCCCAAGGACGCTGAGTTCAAAGTGGAAATGAATAGATAATAAGTTGCGTTTTGGAAGTTTTAACTTCAATGAAGTAATTATTTGCTGTGAATGAGATGGATGTTTGAATCGCCAAAACAAAGATGGTTTAGTGTCTTTGTTTTTTGGGGGGTTTTTTAATTGTTGTTTATGTGGCTACTGAGAATAAAACCAACTGAAGCATTTCAAGTCTTCTGAATGAGAAAAAAGTGTTCTGTTTTGTTCAGGGAGAAAGCACCTAAGAGAGAGAGTTGGTGTGAAAAGGTAGTCTCAGAAGCTGGAAGATTCAATCGGCACACTGGCTGGTCACTTTTGTAAAATGTAGATTTGAAGTACAATGGTGAAAACATTAAATGTGACATTTAAGAAATGTGGCATACTTTTTCTCATCTTTTCATTTCTCAAATCCCCCCAAATAATGTACTGTAATATACTTGTTTTTTAATGATGTTTATGATGAATCACAAGTTAGTTGCGTAGATGAGTTTTGACCTTACACATCACCACCTTACATCAAAAGTGGATACTAAAGTTGTTTTGTTTTGTTTTTTTTAAGTCAAAGCACTTGATAAACATAAATTGGCTATGAAGTACTTCACCCTGTACGACAGCCTCTATTAATCAGGATCATCTGTACTATAAAGAATTCTATAAATGAAGTTAATTGGGCATGGTTTACAAAAGTGAAATAGTATATCTGTATTAAATTATACAGAGGATGTCAAACAAAACTGTAAAACCTGAGGCACGTTTATTCCCTCAACTAAGAAATTCTTTCTTGAGGATAATCAGAGCAAATCCCTGAATTGGCATTTCTGATACCAGCTCACTGAACCTGAACACTCATAAATAACACTACTCTCAAAGAATTCGTCCAAGTTTATAAATGTTTACTGAAGTGGCTAAACTATCTTGGTTGAGAGAATATGCTATTTGACTACAATAAGCAAAAATGTGAGACTTGAACATTTTTTTTACCTGGAAGGGAGAGAAACTGAGAAAATGGAGCTAGAGAAATCAGCAAGGTAGGAGAAACTGTTTTATCCCTATTGAACTTTACACAATTGCTGGCCATCCAGCTGGAAACGATAGGCAGGCAGCAAAGAGATTTGCTGGACAGCATATTGGTAAGGGAGAGAAGAAAAGAAATGTTTGTATCTGATTAAAGAGGTGAAGTGCTGACTTTCTAGAGATAGAAGATGTCACATGTTAAAAAGATCAGGACAGAAGTATTAGAATATTACAGGCAGGTATACAGAGCTCCAGAAAAAGAGGAGATTTGGGGAGATAGAGCTAGTTAACTCAGATTGATGAGACTGTTGGGTTTTCGGCATGCCTCTAATGAATATGCTGGGGGACCAGCTGGGTCTGGGAATTCCCCCTGCAGGAGCCGGTACATGGCTTCAAGGCTGGACAGGACAAGGTATTCTGCTTGGCCAGCCCCCTGTCCCTTGGATTGAGCATGCAGGTACTGTAGGCCGGCAGGACTTATTGAAGTGGTGGCGGTTGGACTGGGTGGGGGCTGGAGGCAAGGCAAGAACTGAAGATAGAGCTGGAACTGGAGACCAGGACTGGAGCTGGAGACATCCAGGAGCTGGGTACAATGCAGGGACTGGAGGCAAGGGCCTGAAGAGAGCAACACAGTTTGTAACAAAAGGCCTACTGGGAACAGGGGCCACAAAGAGTACTGGACAGGACTAGATAGGCACGTGACAGACTGAAAGGCCTGAAGGCCACAAGGCAAGGCAGAGCAAGAAGGCCACAGTGGACCAAAGCAAAGAGCCAAGGTGACTCAATGATGAGGCACTGAATTGTGGGAGAGGCAGGGTTAAATAGGGCTGGGCTTGCTGAGTCATATAGGCATCAAGGCAGGAACTGCTCTAGTTCCTGCCTTGATGCCTATATGAGCATGGCTCAGCCTGGCTCAGTAAGGGCCTCTGCTAGTGAGTTGGCTGGCAATCTGCCAGAATTGTTACAGTAGGAGATAACTTGTAAGCACTGCCTCCAATGTATGCAGATATCCCATGTATATTTATTAGGGATGTCCTGAAAATCAGACTATTTCAGGGACAGTAGAAGGCCTGAAGACTGGTTTAAGCATTACTGCACGGACTGAACTTGCATTGAAATAAAGATTAAGAAAATACAAAAATGGAAGATGAGGTTTTAAGAAGAAAGAGTAAGGCCAGGAAGACAATAGTAGTGCCAAGGAGTGCAGAAACAAGTTTAGTACTAACTCTTAGTTTTCTATATATTAAAAACAAGCTTCCTATTTTAGATACATGGTTGAGGTATCTCTTTTAAGAAAACATGCAGTAAAAAGCACTTCCTTATTGTCCATCCAGACCAGTCCAGGCCATATGGGATTATCATCCCTGCCAGCAGATGGAGACAGAGAAGAATCTGATTCACTGACACCACCCCTTATAGGGTATTGTGAAGCCTGCAGCACCTCAGTATTTCTCTGTCTCCAGTAGATGGCAGAGTTGCTGAATCCTGCAGCTTAGAAATTGAGGCAAATTGCTCCTAGGATGTTTTGTCCTGGGGACATTCTTCCTAGTGAAGTAGGAATGAGCAGAGGGGATTGGTGACTTTGTCCATGAGATTAAGAAGGATTTGAAAGTCAGTGGAGTTGGCACCCTCTTTCCTTCCCTACTGGTTGAGTCTGTTTTCTCCCTCCCTTCACCAGGTGGGTTGTCTATCCCTGACAGATATGAAGAATTCTTCAGTCCAGTTTGTTGCTTCAGACTTTTCTTCTTCAGGGAAGCATTTTTTTTTCTATAAAGTTGTTAAAAAATAAAAATGAGAGGTTTGTCGGCTCAGAGAAGGGAAATCCTCTAGTTGCATGTTACACCCTTCTCCCCAGCAGGAAGAACAGCTGTGCCATGGTAATTTACTTTTAATTGATTTTAAATTTTAAGCTGCCTTCTCTTCATGTCAGTTTCTGTGGAGTGCGGAAGGCACTACTTGTTTGTAGGCTGCTGTGGGAGCTCTTCCATGGCTGCAGTTTACCACAGCTGTGTGCATGGAGATTGTCTGAAGAGGCCATAGGGAAGTCATTTTCTGTATTTATGTCGATGCAGATCACTCGGGAGTACAGGGTTCTGCCAAAATGGTGGCAGCAACCATTTTGTCTGCCCCAGGAGGCAGCGGCTCTTTAAAGGAATCCTTTGAAGAACCTTCAAGCCTTTTCCATGTGGAGGGGAATGTTAATAAGCCTCAGGGGGAGAAAAGTTTATGAAAAAAGGGAATACACTGTGTGCCTCTGGACTCTCCTCCTTCTTTTTGCCATAGTTTATTCTTTTGATGCATAATGCCTTTTGTCTAAGGGATGGGATATCAGGGGGTAGGTCCATTTCACTAGACTTAGGAGAAAAGGACCTTTAGGCCATGATTTATCAGAGATGCATATTGGATCCAGAAGGAGAACTGGGCTTGGTTTTGTTGGATTCAGGAGCAGGTTCAGTTGAGGAACGTCTGAAAAGCACAGTAATTTAGAAGGTGAACCGCTAGAGCAGGAGTGGCCAACTCTAGTCCTCAAGAGCCACAGGCAGGCCTGGTTGTTAATATATATATAATGAATATGCATGAGAGAGATTTTTATACAACGGAGGTGGTGCATGCAAATCTATCTCATTCATATTTATTGTGGATATCCTGAAAACCAGACCTATTTGTGGCTCTTAAGGATCGGATTTGGCCATCCCTGCCCTAGAAGAAGGTGAAATTCCCCTGGCAGAGGAGGCTGATCCACAAATTGTCATTGTTTAGGAGAGAAGAACTTCCCTCCATTCTGTCTCAGGCCATGTCACAATTGAATATTAAATAAAAACAAGTGGAGCCAGCTGTGTAAGGAAAAGACCCAAGAGAATAGTGGTTCACAACTTGTAGTCCACAAACAGCTAGGGGATCGCCAGGCCATAAAAGGGGGTCCGTGGGAAGTGAGATGTGCGAGGAGCCTACACCATGACAGGCCATCGTGGACCTCATCCCACAGTGGCCACAAAAGAGGAGCCCCGACAGGCTGCCAGCGCATCCTATCCCACAACATCTGAAAACTAAAGGAGGCTGTGGGGCTGCCAGTGTATCCAAACCCACTAACATCCTGAGTGAGGAGAATGCCCTGGGAGCCCCCTTCTCCTGCAGACTCCAGGAAGGAGACAGGGAGAGGCCCAGGTGAGAGAGTGGGAACTTAGTGTGTGAGAGAGAGCCTGTGTGTATATGAGAGACAGAGCTTGTGTGTTTGTGTGAGAGCCCTTATGAATGAGAAAGAGGGAGCTTGCGTGTGTGAATAAGAGAGAGGAAGCGAGTGTATGTGCATTAGAGAGAGTGTGTGTGTGAGCATCTGCGTATATGAAAGAGGGACTATGTGAATGAGAGAGAGGGGAAAGTTTGTGCACCTCTTGCCCCCACTAATCCATGGAAATCTCAGGGTGACTAGATTTTAGATTTAGATTTATTTTTTTTTATATACCGCTGTCCGGCACTTCAAAGTGTACATCAAAGCTTATTACATTCAAGTACTATAGGTATTTCCCTAGCCCCACAGGGCTTACATTCTAATTTTGTACCTGAGGCAACAGAGGGTAAAGTGGCTTGCCCAAGGTCACAAGGAGCGACAGTGGGATTTGAACCCTGGTTTCCCTGGGTCGTAGTCCAATGCTCTAACTAGAAATCAAGAGCTCCCAGTTATGGAGAGTGAGTAATTTTTTAATCCTTATTAATTATAATTGTTGGCTGTTTGTTGTCTCTGGTGTTTTGAAATATTTTATTGGTGTTTGGGGAAATTTAAAAATAATTTGACTTGTTAATTATTGGATGTTCTATGTCAGTTGTTTTGAAATATTTTTTTATTAGTATGGTTTTATTGTTGATAGTTTATAATTCTTGATTGTATTGTTTGTTTTATGAGGAATGGTGAGGTTTCTGGTTTTTTGTGTTGCACTACGTACAGAGTTTGGCTTCTTGTGGTTTCCAGTTCAGTTTTTGTCTGCACATTTGCATTTATACTTGATGGTCTCCTTATTCTGTATTTGGCAAGGGTCTGTCTTTGTTCTGCATGTGTGACTTTATTTTGAGGTATTCTGCTAGCATATAGTTTCTGTATAGGGATCTATAGCAGCCTTCTTTGTTCTGTTACCTTAATAGGAATCATATTGGTGTTTTAGGGGCTGATATAATATTTGTAGTGTTGCCTTTTCATAGGTAGAGTTGTTATTGCTTGAGTCTGGCAATTAGGTATGGCAGTTTCCTATAGGTGCTGAGTACATTTTTTGCAGGATTTTATATTATATAATGTTCCTGGTAGTGGAGGGAGCTGTGTTGCTGTTACTGAGGTGACACCAGAATTTGAATATTTTTTATAGTAAGTGGTAAGGGGAAATATTCTTGTTCTGCAAGTTTCTGTAAAGGCCATATGACCCAGATTAATTGGAAAGATGGCCAGACCCAGTCTGGCCATCTTTCCAATTAATTTAGATCTTTCCAATTAATTTAGATCTTCCTTAGAGATCCCTTGTATTTATCCCATGTTTTTTTTTAATTCACATATTATTTTAGTCTCCACCACCTCCACTGGGAGGCTGTTCCATGCTTCCACCACCCTCTCTGTAAAGAAATATTTCCTAAGATTACTCCTGAATTCTGTCCCATTCCAATACAGAATTGTTTCTGATTGATGATCTTGATGCTTTGGTAGTTTTACTAGATGGTTGAAACGGGCCAGAGCTTTCTTTGTTATTTAGAAGGTTATTCTGTTTAGAACTACCACTGATATGCCTAGCATCTTGCGCTAATTGTGCAAACTGTTTTAGCAGTGTCTCTCTTGCTTTATGAGCGGTGTTGTCCCGTCTCTGCCTGTATGAAATTTGGTAACAGGCAGGTGTGGAATGGAACAGCTCCCCTATGAGGAAAGACTAAAGAAGTTAGGACTTTCAGTTTGGAGAAGAGACGGCTGAGGAGGGATATGATAGAGGTGTTTAAAATCATGAGATGTCTAGAACAGGAGATGTGAATAGGTTATTTACTCTTTCAGATAATAGAAAGACTAGGGAGCACTCCATGAAGTTGGCATGTGGCACATTTAAAACTAATCTGAGAGAGTTTTTTCACTCAACGCACAATTAAACTCTGGAATTTGTTGCCAGAGGATGTGGTTAGTGCAGTTAGTGTAGCTGTGTTTAAAAAAGGATTGGATAAGTTCTTGGAGGAGAAGTCCATTACCTGCTATTAATTAAGTTGACTTAGAAAATAGCCACTGCTATTACTAGCAGCAGTAGCATGGAATAGACTTGGTTTTTGGGTACTTGCCAGGTTCTTGTGGCCTGGATTGGCCCCTGTCGGAAACAGGATGCTGGGCTTGATGGACCCTTGGTCTGACCCAGTATGGCATGTTCTTATGTTCATTAGACCCCCACAAAGATCGAACTAACAGGGTGGTTTCCCTGTCACAAGTGATTTTCTTAAAAAAAAAAACAAAAACATCATCATCATATTTAAAAACTACCATGTGGGCAAGAGGAGAGAAATATGTGCACCAAATCTCTCTTCAGCTCTCGCTTTTAGTGCTGTGTACCTGTCGCAAACATCCCTCTTTCACCCTTCCCCACCAGTCTCTCACGCTCTGTCTCTGCTTCACAGTCTATCCCATCTAGTTCCCATCTCTCCCTCCACCAATCTAGCCCCATCTCTTTCTCTTCCTTCACCAGTAAATCTCTGCCAATCGCTTTCTATCCACGTCCATCCCAGCCAGTCACTCTTCACCTTTTCATCTCTGCCAGTTTCCCTCTCTCTCTCCATCAGTTCATCTCTGCCAGTTGCTCTCTCTTTCTACCAATCCAACCCTGTCATTGCTCTCTCCTCCAATCCATCTCCGCCATGCCCATCCCTCCAGTTGCTCGCCCTACAGTTCATCCCTGCCAGTCACTTTCTTCACCAGTCCATCCCCTGCTAGTTCTCTCTCCACCAGTCCATCCTTGTCAGTTGCTCTCTTTCCCCACCAGTTCATCTCTGCCAGTCACTCTGTCTCCACCATTCCCACTGCGAGGGAACTTTCCTATTCTCCTACCTACCCTCCCTCCCTCTTCCCCTAGTCTCCCTGACCTCTTAAGAGTTCCTACCTTTTTGTTTTTGGTTTGTTTGTTTCAGAACTTACGCCAGCTCCTGAGGCCCGGCTCTTGTGCGTGTAACAGGGGTTATGTGGGCGCTTGGGCCCCTTCTAAAATGCGCGCGGCACACGCAAGGCCCGGCCACGTGCACAACCCCTGGATTTTACGCGTGCAGGCGAATTAAAATTTGCCCGTTAATGCATAATACAGTTTTTCTGATAGCTGTTTGTTCGGTAAGATATATTTCTGAATTGCAAGCTTTATTTTGCAGAGTCCCATTTCTAACATTTTCGGAAACAGGAGTATCCATTCAAACTGTCACTTCTTTTCTACTGAAGGTTGTCTCTCCATTCCTTTCAAGAAGAGGGAATCAACAGGAGAGTTTAAAGATTTGCATGCATTTAATATTAAAAGGTCTTTGCTCAGATACCTGAAGGTGACCAACTCTTTTAGGAGATTGTATCATTGATTTGTCCTTTTTGGTGGTTGAAAGAAGGGTGAAGCTTCCTCTAAAGTGACTATGGATTAAATGAGCTATTGGTTCAGCTTATATATCTAAGGGATTGTTAGTCCCCGAGGGCCTCAGAGCTCACACCACATAAAGTCAAGCAACTTCATGCACGGAGTAACAGTCAGTGTCACCAGAGGAAGTTTGTAGGGCAGCCACTTGGTCTTCCTTGCTTACTTTCTCAAAGTATTACGGGTTGGATCTGTATGCTAGGGAGTTTGCCACCTTCGGGTCTAGGGTCCTGAGGGCAAGCTTGTCTCACTCCCTCCCTGTTTAAGGGTGGCTTGTGTACATTCCATGTGTCCTGGACTGGTCTGGGTGGCTGGTAAGAAAGGGGAAATTAGGTTTTCTTACCTGATAATTGTCTTTCCTTGAGTCCAACCAGACCAGTCCAGGTCTCACTGTTATTAGTTGTCAACCTGCTGTATAAATTAGTTTCTAAATTGTTTAGTTCTTAGTTTAAGTACCAAATGTTAAGAGCCTTGTTGAATCTCTCCAGCTCATGGGAGAAGTTTAATACATTTACTTTGTTAGTTATACCGAAGTGCTGCAGGCTTCACAGTGCCCTATAAAGGGTAGTGTCAGCGAATCAGATTCCTCTCTATCCTATCTGCTGACAGGGGTGCTAAACCTATGCATCCTGGATTGGTCTGGTTGGACTCAAGGAAAGAAAATTATCAGGTAAGAGAACCTAATCTTCCCTTTCTCCCAAAACTCAATTCACACTCTAAAAATGTGGTATGGCACTGTCTAACCAAAAAGTATACAAACATAGTGGCTGATGTTAAACTGTAACTTGTGAAAAGTTATCCCACAAGAGAAGTGGTCACAAGCAGCCTACTTCCACTGGTCTACAAAACAAGACAAACAAGCTGTGGAGGCCTCCTTGCCCCAAGTCAAAAAGAGAGAAGAAGGCTGGAGAACCCCTATGCTGGCCAAAAAATTAAACAGGCTTAGCATGACTACAAGCTGATCAAGCAGGGAAGTACCAGCTTTCTCCCCCTAGAGTTAGTGAGCTGCTACTAGTAAGAGGTGGCAATGGTGTTCTTGTACATGTGGTTTTCACTATTTTTTATTGCATTTGGTTATTTTGATTATAAATTATTCATACCTAATAGAATGTGGCCTGCTGTAGGGCTGCCTGCCAGTCTTGAAACAGATCAGCTTTGCTCAATTGTCCTAAATGTTTCAGCATCCTCTTTAGAATAAAACATCTTTAGAAACAATAATCTTGTCTTGCAGTATTTTACCATTTATTGCAACAAGTAGATCAAAGACTAAAGTAAGTAACATTATATTGTATTTTAGATAGCAGTTATAAAGAACATTGGATACCAGCCTATAATGATAGACGCTGCTGATATTTCTTAACAAAGAGTGGGCAGTTTGAGATATCAGGCCAGTTATAGGTGGTGCCCTGTCTAATCTCAAAGAGATATGGAATGTATCTCAGTATTACTATCTCATCAAAAGAGAAGAATCCTAGGGGAAAGTGGGAGTGGCACAGGCAAGTAAGAATTGTATAATCACTTCTGACACATGCAAGTGAACATTGTCTGTGATGAGATTAGACTCATTCATTTCCATCTCTGTGCTTATATGATGACAGATGAGCAAAATCATTACTGTAATGTTAGAGAATAAAGCTATTGTACTTTTCTCGCATCTGTATATTATAGCTTTGTACTAGAAACTGTTGATTTGTTATGCAGCATTACTGAGTAGCAAAAATGTACTGTTTTCTAAGCTAGGGTAAACATGCAAAAAAGAAATGGTATATTTATGGCATACTTTGATATTTATAATTCAGGTTATTTTTCTAGCTTTTCTCTGTTCAGCATTGTTGGGAGGGTTGCAATGTGTGTGATAACCTACAAATAGCCTTTTTTTTGCCTGATGAAGTGGTAATTTGTATTAACGGAAACCGCTGTTGCTATGAGAATATCTCTGTGATTTATTACTCCTATCTGACTCTGAGAATCCTTTGCAGACCCCAGATATTAAAAACCACCAATCCACTCTCTTTTGTCTGTTTTGGTTGCCATGACACTTCCTGGCACATGAAAAGACACTGCTAATTTACAGCTAATTTTAGTCTGGGATTGATCATTCCACTGCACCTATTCATCTTCCTGTATCTGATGGATCAATCAGTTGCCTTTCCAATCCTTGCATTTTTCACTTAGAGATCATCTCTAATTTGCTAAAGCTTAGATGCTTTTATGGAACTGTATAAAAAGTGTATACAGAACCATATAAATACTTTTCCTATGTTTAGTGATAACAGCAATCACTCTGAATCACAAACTTTCAACTCTGCCTCCATATTCAGCCACCCTATCCTCATTTTCTTCGATGCTTTTATTTTTTACCCAGTAAATTACTATTAATTTGCATAACAATTTTATGCAAAGCACCGTAGTTAATATGAAATACAGATAGACAGAGTGGCTTAGTTTTTATGAATCTAATTATGTTCAGATTACAGAGGGAATTTCAGCAAGCCAAGTTCTACAAACTAAATTGAAATTTAACCCTGACACTAGGATTAACATCCCTAATCTTCTGGAAGGTGCCATGGGAAACCACAGCTTCATATGTCATATTTACAAGTTAAAAGCTAGTTCAAGTAAGATTTAATAAAAAAAAAATACTGTAGCCATCAGAAAGAGTATGGACCATTTTTATTCTAAAAAAGTGAAAGAGGTAACGGTAGTGGGGCCGCTTGGTAATAGTGATCATAATATGATCAAATTTGAATTAATGACTGGAAGGGGGACAGTAAGCAAATCCACAGCTCTAGTGCTAAACTTTCAAAAGGGAAACTTTGATAAAATGAGAAAAATAGAAAAAAACTGAAAGGAGCAGTTACAAAGATAAAATGTGTGCAAGAGGCGTGGTCATTGTTAAAAAATACCATCCTAGATGCACAGTCCAGATGTATTCCACACATTAAGAAAGGTGGAAAGTAGGCAAAACGATTACCGGCATTGTTAAAAGGTGAGGTAAAAGAAGGTATTTTAGCCAAAAGATCTTCATTCAAAAATTGGAAAAAGGATCCAACAGAAGAAAATAGGATAATGCATAAGCGTTGGCAAGTTAAATGTAAGACATTGATAAGACAGGCTAAGAGAAAATTTGAAAAGAAGTGTTCCGTAGAAGCAAAAACTCACAGTAAAATGTTTTTTAAATATATCCAAAGCAGAAAGCCACCATTAGATGATCGAGGGGTTAAAGGGGCACTTAGAGAAGATAAGGCCATCGTGGAAAGATTAAGGGGCAGATTTTTAAACGAGTGTGCTACCCGGCACGCACAAATGTACACCTGATTTTATAACATGCGTGTGCTGCCGCGCACATGTTATAAAATTCGGGTCTGCGCGCGCGAGGGGGTGCACACTTGTGCACCTTGCGCACACTGAGCCCTAGGGGAACCCCGATGGCTTTCCCCGTTCCCTCCGAGGCCGCTCCAAAATAGGAGCGGCCTCAGAGGGAACTTTTCTTCCGCTCCCCCCCCACCTTCCCTTCCCCTATCTAACCCACCCCCCCCAACCCTACCTAAATCCTCCCCCCCCACCTTATTTCCCGACACAGCCGCTGTGCCAGAGGCCTCAGTCCCACCCCCGGACCAGTGCTCCACCCACGGCCCCGCCCCTTTTTCCAAGCCCCTGGGCATGCTCAAGCCACAGAGCCTATGCAAAATAGGCTTGGCGCACGCAGGGGGGGGGGGGGTTTAAAGGGTTACACGTGTATCCCTTTGAAAATCTACCCCTAGATGGTTTCTCTGCTTCGGTGTTTACTGAAGAGGATGTTGGGGAGGTACCCGTACCGGAGAAGGTTTTCATGGGTAATGATTCAGATCGACTGAACCAAATCACAGTAAACCTAGAAGATGTGGTAGGCCTGATTGACAAACTAAAGAGTAGTAAATCACCTGGACCGGATGGTATACACACCAGGGTTCTGAAGTAACTCAAAAATGAAATTTCAGACCTATTAGTAAAAATGTGTTAACTATCGTTAAAATCATCCATTGTACCTGAAGACTGGAGGGTGGCTAATGTAACCCCAATATTTAAAAAGGGCTCCAGGGGTGATCCGGGAAACTGTAGACCAGTTAGCCTGACTTCAGTGCCAGGAAAAATAGTGGAAATTGTTCTAAATATCAAAATCACAGAACATATAGGAAGACATGGTTTAATGGAACAAAGTCAGCATGGCTTTACCCAAGGCAAGTCTTGCCTCACAAAGCTGCTTCATGTTTTTGAAGGAGTTAATAAACACGTAGGTAAAGGTGAACCCGTAGATAATAGTGTATTTGGATTTTCAGACTGTGTTTGACAAAGTTCCTCATGAGAGGCTTCTAGGAAAAGTAAAAAGTCATGGGATAGGTGGCGATGTCCTTTCAAGGATTGCAAACTGGCTAAAAGACAGGAAACAGAGAGTAGGATTAAATGGACAATTTTCTCAGTGGAAGGGAGTGGACAGTGGAGTGCCTCAGGGATCTGTATTGCGACCCTTACTTTTTAATATATTTATAAATGATCTAGAAAGAAATACGATGAGTGAGGTAATCAGATTTGCAGATGATACAAAATTGTTCAGAGTAGTTAAATCACAAGCGGATTGTGATAAATTGCAGGAAGACCTTGTGAGACTGGAAAATTGGGCATCGAAATGGCAGATGAAATTTAATGTGGATAAGTGCAAGTTGACGCACATAGGGAAAAATAACCCGTGCTATAGTTACAAAATGATAGGTTCCATATTAGGAGCTACCACCCAAAAAAGAGATCTAGGCGCCATAGTGTATAACACATTGAAATCATTGGTTCAGTGTGCTGCGGCAGTCAAAAAAGCAAACAGAATGTTGGGAATTATTAGAAAGGGAATGGTGAATAAAATGGAAAATGTCATAATTCCTCTGTATCACTCCATGGTGAGACTGCACCTTGAATACTCTGTACAATTCTGGTCGCCGTATCTCAAAAAAGATATAATTGCGATGGAGAAGGTACAGAGAAGGACTACCAAAATAAGGGGAATGGAACAGCTCCCCTATGAGGAAAGACTAAAGAGGTTAGGACTTTTCAGCTTGGAGAAGAGATGGCTGAGGGGGGATATGATAGAGGTGTTTAAAATCATGAGAGGTCTAGAACGGGTAAATGTGAATCGGTTATTTACTCTTTCAGATAATAGAAAGACTAGGGGGCTCTCCATGAAGATTTCATGTGGCACATTTAAATCTAATCTGAGAAAGTTCTTTTTCACTCAACGCACAATTAAACTCTGGAATTTGTTGCCAGAGGTTGTGGTTAGTGCAGTTAGTGTAGCTGTGTTTAAAAAAGGATTGGATAAGTTCTTGGAGGAGAAGTCCATTACCTGCTATTAAGTTGACTTAGAAAATAGCCACTGCTGACCCAGTATGGCATGTTCTTATGTTCTTATGAAGGAACACGAGGACCATACTGTAAGGAGTCATATAAATTGAATTCATAATGATAACAGCATCCTGAAACGACAGATTAGTATCTTGCCTGGAGCTTGTTTGTAAGGCAAGCAAGAAAAGAAATAACAAGTATCTAGGAAAATGCAGTTGGCATGGCTGCTTTAACCATAATAAACAACAGTTCTGGACAAATAGCCAGTTGTCATGAAACAAACACCAATGTGCTCGCCCTAGCGTAACTGATCCCCTGTCCTATCTGGGAATGGATTTGTTATGACTGAACCAAGTAGATGAGACATGCTTAACTAGTACAGAGTGTTGTAAGGACCTGAGAGCCCCATAAATTCAAAACAGGTATTTCCATTCAGCGTAGCCCCTATCAACAGAATTAGAGAAAGATGCCTATGTGTGGGGCTGTTGTAATAAGACCAAGCTAAATCTTAGCCCAGATTTTTAACTACTGCATTGAAATTTAACTTAACCTTTGATAATAAAGTAATGATATGCATAACATATGAGTTAAAAAAAAATCTGTGTAAGTTGGTAGTAGAGAGACCCCCAATATTCTGAATTCTTTATAAAATTAAACAAAACTAGCAATGTACACTGGTGTGACTTGGAAAATCTGAGGATCTACAGTAACAGCTGCATTCTTTATTACCTGCTGAGCCACTACTGAACAGTCTGTGAGTTTCAATAATTATATAGTTGAGTGTGATTCTACTGAAATAAATGGAGGTGAATAACTTGGTTAGGATAATACCTGCCTAGTATTTGCTTACCTTACTGTGTGAATGAGTTGGACACCTCTCTGCCTACCTAAGCCTTCCATAAAGAAAGACATACTTATATGGCCTTCCAATTCTTGTATTAAACACATGTCCTACCACTCTTGCTTGATTTTCCAAACTTTCCTTGTGATTTGAAAAATGGAGCCTACATAGGTAAGCTCAACATTCATCTCATTGTGCCCTATTGTACCCCGTATATGCAAGCACTCTTAACTGGGCTTTGATAGGAGTATAAGAACATAAAATATGCCATGCTGTGTCAGATCAAAGGTCCATCAAGACAGGGTCACAAGCAAGGCTGGTGCTTCCATTAGGTGAACTAGGTGGTTGCCTAGAGTGCCAACATTTTGGGAGCAGCGCTGCATTATAAGCACATAGGACCCATGCCCCAAGTTGCAGATCTCCCCTCCAAGAGCTATGGGTGCTGCTGCTCCTGCTCCAGGCATGCCTTTCTCCCTGCCCCACCCCCACCCTCCTTAGCCTCCTCTCCATGTTTGGGCCTAGTACTTGCAAAACCCACCACCTTCCTATAGAATACCGGCTCCTTATTTACTGTTGCACCATACGTGGTTCATGGACTACAAAAGAGAAATGGGAGAAAGGAGAGTGGATGGAAGGCAGCAGCAGAGAGAAGGGAGCCTTGAGGTCCATTGGGACATAGCAGGGCCTGTGAGGTTCACAGGGACTCAGAGCACTTGGGGGGAGGGAGGTGTCAAGGAGAAGTTACCTTTAGGTCCACAGAAGCAATGGGGAGAGAGAACCAAGAGATCCACCATGTCATGAGCAAGGGCACCATGAGAGAGAGGACTAGGAACAGGGAGAGGGAGAAGCTGAATTAAAATGGGTAATTGAGAGAACCAGGAACTTAACTGGAAGGGAGCAAAGAAATAGGAATGAGACTAGATAGATGTAGGCACAAGAATAAGGGGAGAGAAGAGAGATGTGGGAGAAATCACTGGAGGCAGATGGAGAGAATTTGAGAAAGTTGAAGACAGAAGAATGGAAGAGAATACAGGAAAAATTGGAGAAGGGAAATGGGAGAAAGAGGGAAAGGAGAAAAAAAATAGAGTTAAAGGAAAGGGAGTCAGATAGGAAAAGATACAAAAAAAATGGAAGAGGGCACCAAAGAGAAAATGAAAACGAAATTGATGTGACAAGAAAATGAGAAAAAAGTGAGATGCAGAGCCAGAGAATCAAGCCAGAGCTAGCAAAGGTTGGAAAGTAAGTTTGCTTACCTATAAGCAGTGTTCGCTATAGACAGCAGGATGAATTAGCCATAATGTGTTGGTGATGGCACTGTCATGATCTTAGAGCTCAGTAAATACTTTACTGAGTATGCATGGGAGTTCCCTTGCATGCATAGCTTCATGAGCCCCTCAGTCTCCTCTAGAGCTTAAGCTTTAGTGAAGTGGTTGATTCTGCAGGGAGGCAGGCTAGTATTAGGTATGGCTAATTCATCCTGGCTATGGAGCTGTCAAACCTGCTTTATCTGTCAACAAACACATAAATTAGCTCTAATGGATGGGGAGCCCCAAGTGGAGGGTTGCAAGCAAAGCAATTAATTAAAATAATCTGGCTCTACCAAGTGGACTACTTTGTGAACAGACTGCACATAATTGTATGTCCAAAGTTACTTTCTCTTGGGGAAATGCTGTTCAGACATTATAGGGACCTGAAGATGACCAGGTAGCAGCTTTGCATATGTCTTCAATGGAAGTGGCCCTAGGATGAGCCACTGAAATTGCCATGGCTGTACTTGATGAGCTTTTACAGAGTTTGTAATCTTTAAACCAGCCAGTGCATAATAGTGTGCTATACAATCTGCTAGCAAGCTACACAAGAGCTTATGTGGTAACTGCCCTTCAAAATCTATTGGGATTGAAGGAGGTGAGCAGTTGAAATGCTTGACATTAAGGTTAGGTCCTCCTCCGCTAATTTGCAAAGTCCCTCTTTCATTCTAAGGTGTGAAGAGTCTGTTCTCCTTTATGCACATGCAGTCTTTGAAAGAATGCTGACAGCCCAATAGCTTGGTTAATGTGGAATACAAATACATAAGAACATAAGAAAATGCCATACTGGGTCAGACCAAGGGTCCATCAAGCCCAGCATCCTGTTTTCAATAGTGGCCAATCCAGGCCATAAGAACCTGGCAAGTACCCAAAAACTAAGTCTATTCCATGTTACCATTGCTAATGGCAGTGGCTATTCTCTAAGTGAACTTAATAGCAGGTAATGGACTTCTCCTAGAACGTATCCAATCCTTTTTTAAACACAGCTATACTAACTGCACTAACCACATCCTCTGGCAACAAATTCCAGAGTTTAATTGTGCGTTGAGTAAAAAAGAACTTTCTCCGATTACTTTTAAATGTGCCCCATGCTAACTTCATGGAGTGCCCCCTAGTCTTTCTACTATCTGAAAGAGTAAATAACCGATTCACATCTACCCATTCTAGACCTCTCATTATTTTAAACACCTCTATCATATCCCCCCTCAGTCGTCTCTTCTCCAAGCTGAACACCCCTAACCTCTTTAGTCTTTCCTCATAGGGGAGTTGTTCCATTCCCCTTATCATTTTGGTAGCCCTTCTCTGTACCTTCTCCATCACAATTATATCTTTTTTGAGATGCAGCGACCAGAATTGTACACAGTATTCAAGGTGTGGTCTCACCATGGAGCGATACAGAGGCATTATGACATTTTCCGTTTTATTCACCATTCCCTTTCTAATAATTCCCAACATTCTGTTTGCTTTTTTCACTGCCGCAGCACACTGAACCGACGATTTCAATGTGTTATCCACTATGACGCCTAGATCTCTTTCTTGGGTTGTAGCACCTAATATGGAACCCAACATTGTGTAATTATAGCATGGGATATTATTCCCTATATGCATCACCTTGTACTTATCCACATTAAATTTAATCTGCCATTTGGATGCCCAATTTTCCAGTCCCACAAGGTCTTCCTGCAATTTATCACAATCTGCTTGTGATTTAACTACTCTGAACAATTTTGTGTCATCTGCAAATTTGATTATCTCACTCGTATTTCTTTCCAGATCATTTATAAATATATTGAAAAGTAAGGGTCCCAATACAGATCCCTGAGGCACTCCACTGTCCACTCCCTTCCACTGAGAAAATTGTCCATTTAATCCTACTCTCTGTTTCCTGTCTTTTAGCCAGTTTGCAATCCATGAAAGGACATCGCCACCTATCCCATGACTTTTTACTTTTCCTAGAAGCCTCTCATGAGGAACTTTGTCAAACGCCTTCTGAAAATCCAAGTATACTATATCTACCGGTTCACCTTTATCCACATGTTTATTAACTCCTTCAAAAAAGTGAAGCAGATTTGTGAGGCAAGACTTGCCCTGGGTAAAGCCATGCTGACTTTGTTCCATTAAACCATGTCTTTCTATATGTTCTGTGATTTTGATGCTTTAGAACACTTTCCACTATTTTCCTGGCACTGAAGTCAGGCTAACCAGTCTGTAGTTTCCAGGATCGCCCCTGGAGCCCTTTTTAAATATTGGGGTTACATTTGCTATCCTCCAGTCTTCAGGTACAATGGATGACTTTAATGATAAGTTACAAATTTTTACTAATAGGTCTGAAATTTCATTTCTCACAGGACAAGCAGGATGGTTGTCCTCACAAATGGGTGACATCGAGGATGGAGCCCACCACGGAAAACTTCTGTCAAAGTTTAACAGAACTTTGACTGGCCCCTACTGGGCATGCCCAGCACGGCACTGACCCTGCAGCCAGCAGGGGTCTCCCTTCAGTCTTCTTTTTTCCGCGCAGCAGTTGCCACGCGGCAAAAGGAGCTCTTACCACGTTCCTGACAGGAAATCGGAATTTTATATTCTGAAGAAAATTTGCCCCTCAGGGGTCTCCCTTCGACCAATTTTTACATCTCGCGGAACTCCGGTAAGTTTTTTTCCGTTTTTGGTCGACTTACGTCGAGTTTGGCCCTTGAGGCCTGTCGACAGTCACCAATCCCGCGACTAAATTTTTGGCCCAAGGCCATGGCGACGGGGTTTCGTCGATGTCCGGATTGTACCCGGACTATGTCAATCACAGACCCCCATAGGGTCTGCGTTTTGTGTTTAGGCAGCGAGCATGATGTCCTGACTTGCACCAAATGTGCCTTAATGACACCCAAAGGTCGCAAAGCCAGGATGGAGAAGATGGGGCTCCTCTTCCATGCTCGCACCCCAACGCCATCGATAGCATCGACGTCATCGGAACCGGCACCGTCGAAGTTGCACCATCATCGTCAACCCTCCAGTGACCGTCCACCATCGATGACTTCCCGGCCGTCGACTCCCGTCCCTTCCCCGGATGGGCGAGGGGATCGGAAAGAAAAACATCGCCATCGACGGCACAAGTCTCGGCCCGTCGAGGATCCAGAACCATCGACCTCCGTACAGACCGAGCCACCGACTAAAAGCCTCGATCAGACCTGGCACTGTCCACGTCTCGTTCGCAGGCATCGAGGAAACCCTCACCCCCTCGGGGTTTGGGAGCCGTGATCCCACCGGTTACGGTGGTCCCTCCGGCTCAGCCTCAGCCTCCCTCTCCCTTCGAGCCGGGTCTCGTTACCCCTGGTCTCCGGGCAGAACTGGACTGGCTGGTCCAGGAGGCCATCGAAAAGGCGATGCAGAAGTTCCAACCTCAACCGGCACCGACTCCGGCACCGAGGAAGGAACCGACCACCGAGCCACTGGTGGGAGCACTAGCACCGCTACTGCACCGCATGGAAGTGCTTCTAACGGCCCTTCCATCGGTGATTTCAGTAGCACCGACAACACCACCGTCTCTGACAGGATTATCATCGGGAGGGGAAACACCGTTCGTAATTCCCCCTTCAGGGGTGGTCCCATCGGTGCCTTCTCATCCCTCGCCACCGATATATCCTTCGGCTCCATCGATTCCAAGGCCGGCACCGATTCCATCGACAGCACCGAAGCCCTCGATGCCGTTTCCAGCTCCGCCTTCAGCACCGATGCCATCGAGATTATACTCGATACCCTCGGTGGTTCCTCTTAATATCCCGGACCCTCAACCAGGACCTTCAGGGCTTCAAGCCCCGCATGATCCCTATGATACCTGGGGTGATGATACCTCTTCTGACACGGATTTACCTTCACCACCGTCTCCTACAGAGAGCAGAAAGCATTCTCCTCCTGAGGATCTCTCTTTCATCAATTTTGTGAAGGAGATGTCAGTTAGTCCCTTTTCAGCTACAATCTGAAAAGATGACAGGCACCAGATGATGGAACTACTCCAATTTCTGGATGCTCCCAAAATCATCGCTTCCATCCCTATTCACCAGGTGTTTCTAGATCTTCTAAAGAAAAACTGGGAATCTCCTTCATCTGTCTCCCCAGTCAATAAGAAAGCTGACTCCACATATCTTGTCCAGTCAGCACCGGGATTTCAGAAGCCTCAACTGGATCATCGCTCTGTCGTTGTTGAGTCAGCTCAAAAGAAAGCTAAGCGTCTAAAGCCACACTCTTCAACTCCACCTACCAAGGATAACAAATTCCTAGATAGTGTAGGAAGGAAGGTGTATCACGGAGCTATGTTAATTTCACGCATAGCTTCGTATCAGCTTTATATGACTCAATATAACAGAGCTATCCTAAAACAGATGCAAGAATATGCGGACACCTTGCCTGAGCAATATCAACCACAGCTTCAAGCCCTCCTTAACAAAGGGTTTGAGGCCGGGAAGCATGAAATTAGGACTGCATATGACATCTTCGATGCTTCCACAAAAGTTTCAGCCACAGCCATCTCAGCCAGACGTTGGGCTTGGCTAAAATCATCAGACCTTCGCCCAGAGGTCCAGGATCGGCTATCTGATTTACCCTGCCTAGGGGACAACTTGTTTGGAGAACAAATTCAGCAAATAGTAGCCGAATTAAAAGATCACCATGAGACGTTAAAACAACTCTCATCCACGCCTTCTGATGTGACCTCCAAACAACCATCTAAGAAAGACTCTAAAAAGTCGTTCTTTAGGCCACGTCGGTATTACCCTCCATCGGCTAAGCCTCGACCTACACGGTCTTCCAACAGAGCTCAGCCACGCCAGCCTCGGAAGCAAAGACCCACAGTAGCCCCACCCCCTGGGCCTGCGGCGGGCCTTTGACTTCCCTGTAGAGAGCACTTGCCAAACCCCTCTTCCAGCCATCCCTGTGGGAGGTCAACTGAGCCACTTTTTAGACCGCTGGCTACAGATCACCTCAGATCAGTGGGTACTATCAATTATAGCACAGGGTTACCACCTCAACTTCACTACTCTTCCTGCAGACTCCCCGCCTCTACAAGCATGGAGTCTGACCAGCCACTTGGCTCACTTACAACAAGAAGTATTCCTTCTTCTGCAATCAAACGCTATAGAACCCGTCCCTCCCTCTCAGCAAGGAAAGGGATTCTACTCCAGGTACTTCCTGATACCAAAGAAATCAGGGGGGCTTCGTCCCATCTTAGACCTTCGAGCCCTCAACAAGTACCTTCAAAAAGAAAGGTTCAAGATGGTAACCCTGGGCTCGCTTCTCCCTCTACTGCAAAGAGGGGATTGGCTATGCTCTCTCGACCTCAAAGACGCTTATACCCACATTGCGATAACACAATCCCATCGCAAGTACCTGCGGTTTCTGGTGGGCCGAAACCATTACCAATATCGAGTACTACCTTTCGGCCTGGCATCTGCACCACGAGTCTTTACCAAATGCCTCGTCGTGGTAGCAGCATTCCTCAGGAAGGAAGGTGTCCACGTCTACCCCTACCTGGACGATTGGTTAATCAGGGCCTCCACCCAACAGATTGCTCAATCCTCCCTAAAATTGACAATTCAAACACTCCTTTCCTTAGGGTTTCTTGTCAATTACGAGAAATCTTGCTTAATCCCATCTCAAACCTTATCCTTCATTGGGGCAGACTTGGACACCTTACAGGCAAAGGCTTACCTTCCTCATCAAAGGATCCAGACTCTGATATCCCTAGCTCGCCAGCTCCAGTCTCAAAACACTGCCACAGCTCGCCAATTCCTCGTTCTCCTAGGACACATGGCATCCTCGGTTCAAGTCACTCCCATGACCCGACTAGCCATGAGAGTTACCCAATGGACTCTACGACACCAATGGATCCAAGCTCTTCAGCCTCTGTCCTCCATTGTCACAATTACACAAGCGCTACGCCTGTCTTTAACCTGGTGGACGACTCAAGACAACCTCCTTCAGGGCTTACCTTTTCTTCTACCAGATCCACAAGTAATCCTAACCACCGATGCTTCCCACATTGGTTGGGGGGCCCATGTGGACGATTTACAAACTCAAGGCCTCTGGTCTCGAGAGGAAGCCGAACACCAGATAAATTTCTTGGAACTGCGAGCAATCCGCTATGCGCTCAGAACTTTCCAAGCTCACCTATCCAATCAGATAATCTTGATCCAGACAGACAACCAGGTGGCCATGTGGTACATAAACAAGCAGGGAGGCACAGGCTCCTTCCTTCTGTGTCAGGAAGTTGCGCAGATTTGGGCAGAAGCCCTCTCCCACTCCATGTACCTCAGGGCCACCTACCTGCCGGGAGTAGACAATGTATTGGCAGACCAGCTGAGCCGTGTCTTCCAACCACACGAGTGGTCACTCAATCCTCTCGTAGCGACCTCTCTGTTTCACAAGTGGGGTTATCCCGACATAGACCTCTTTGCGTCTCCTCAGAACCACAAAGTGGACAATTACTGCTCTCTCATTCGGAGCCAGCACTCTCGGCCGAGGGATGCCTTTTCCCTCAAGTGGGCAACCGGTCTGCTCTATGCATTCCCTCCACTTCCTCTTCTGTCGAGGACTCTCGTGAAGCTACGCCAGGACGGAGGAACCATGATCCTGATAGCACCGCACTGGCCACGCCAAGTGTGGTTTCCCATTCTCCAGGATCTCTCCATCTGCAGGCACATTCCCTTGGGGACGGACCCGCATCTACTCACTCAAAACGACGGATGCCTCCTCCATCCCAACCTCCAGGCCTTGTCCCTGATGGCATGGATGTTGAAAGGTTAGTCCTTCAGCCTTTTAACCTTTCGGATACGGTTTCTCGTGTCCTGATAGCTTCGCGAAAGCCCTCCACCAGAAGATCCTATTCATATAAATGGAAAAGGTACACATCATGGTGCACTTCTCAGTCCCTTGATCCCCTTTCCTGTCCAATCTCTAACTTCTTGGACTATTTATGGCATCTCTCAGAATCAGGTCTTAAAACCTCTTCCATAAGGATGCATGTCAGTGCGGTAGCCGCCTTCCATAAAGGTATCGGGGGTGTCCCTATCTCAGTACAACCCTTGGTAACACGCTTTCTTAAAGGCTTGCTCCATCTGAAGCCACCCTTACGTCCTCCGGCCCCATCCTGGGACCTTAATCTGGTTCTTGGTCGTCTAATGAAACCACCTTTCGAACCTCTGCACTCCTGTGAATTAAAGTATCTCACATGGAAAATGTTATTCCTTTTGGCTATCACTTCAGCACGCAGGATTAGTGAATTACAGGCCCTAGTCACCTACCCGCCTTACACTAAACTCCTGCAGGACCAGGCGGTACTCCGCACTCACCCTAAATTTTTACCTAAGGTAGTTTCGGAGTTTCATATCAATCAATCCATAATACTACCTATCTTTTTTCCCAGGCCCCACTCCAACTCCGGGGAACAGACTCTGCATACCTTAGACTGTAAACGAGCTCTAGCTTTTTATCTAGACCGTACAGTTTCTCACAGAAAGAGCACTCAATTATTCGTCTCTTTCCATCCTAACAAGTTAGGACAACCTGTGGGTAAGCAGGCTCTTTCCTCCTGGTTGGCGGACTGCATTACTTTTTGCTATCAGCAAGCTGGCATTCCTTTCCAAGACCGTGTTAAAGCACACTCTGTGAGGGCCATGGCGACTTCAGTAGCACACCTTCGATCGGTGCCGCTTCCTGACATCTGTAAGGCTGCCACCTGGAGTTCTCTCCATACCTTTGCAGCCCACTATTGTTTGGACAAAGCTGGAAGACAGGACTCCATCTTCGGCCAATCTGTCTTGCGTAACCTTTTTCCAACATGATGTACCAACACCCTTCCACCTTCCCGGTAGGGTGCGGATGCCCTTTCCCAAATTCCACCCCAGTTGTTGTGCCTGTTGCACGCCGTTGGGTGCCTTTGGTGCAAGTCAGGACATCCTCAGCTCGGTACTCACCCATTTGTGAGGACAACCATCCTGCTTGTCCTGTGAGAAAGCAAATGTTGCTTACCTGATGTAACAGGTGTTCTCACAGGACAGCAGGATGTTAGTCCTCACGAAACCCGCCCGCCACCCCGCGGTGTTGGGTTCGTTTTCTTTTTTACTTTTTCGGCACTGCCTGTAGCTTTGGAAATCAGACTGAAGGGAGACCCCTGCTGGCTGCAGGGTCAGTGCCGTGCTGGGCATGCCCAGTAGGGGCCAGTCAAAGTTCTGTTAAACTTTGACAGAAGTTTTCGTGGTGGGCTCCATCCTCGATGTCACCCATTTGTGAGGACTAACATCCTGCTGTCCTGTGAGAACACCTGTTACATCAGGTAAGCAACATTTGCTTTTTTAGTTCCTTCAGAACTCTGGGGTGTATACCGTCCGGGTGATTTACTACTCTTCAGTTTGTCAGTCAGGCCTACCACATCTTCTAGGTTCACCGTGATTTGATTCAGTCCATCTGAATCATTACCCATGAAAACCTTCTCTATTACGGTCGGGTACCTCCCCAACATCCTCTTTAGTAAACACCGAAGCAAAGAAATCATTTAATCTTTCCGCGATGGCCTTATCTTCTCTAAGTGCCCCTTTAACCCCTCGATCATCTAACGGTCCAACTGACTCCCTCACAGGCTTTCTGCTTCGGATATATTTTAAAACGTTTTTACTGTGAGTTTTTGCCTCTACAGCCAACTTCTTTTCAACTTATCTCTTAGCCTGTCTTATCAATGTCTTACATTTAACTTGCCAATGTTTATGCTTTATGCTATTTTCTTCTGTTGGATCCTTCTTCCAATTTTTGAATGAAGATCTTTTGGCTAAAATAGCTTCTTTCACCTCCCCTTTTAACCATGCCGGTAAACGTTTTGCCTTCTTTCCACCTTTCTTAATGTGTGGAATACATCTGGACTGTGCTTCTAGAATGGTATTTTTTAACAATGACCACGCCTCTTGGACATTTTTTACTTTTGTAGCTGCTTCTTTCAGTTTTTTTCTAACAATTTTTCTCATTTTATCAAAGATTCCCTTTTGAAAGTTTAGCACGAGAGCCTTGGATTTGCACACTATTCCTTTTACAGTCATTAAATCAAATTTGATCATATTATGATCACTATTGCCAAGCGGCCCCACCACTGTTACCTCTCTCACCAAGTCCTGTGCTCCACTGAGAATTAGATCTAAAATTGCTCCCTCTCTCGTCGGTTCCTGAACCAATTGCTCCATAAAGCTATCATTTATTCCATCCAGGAGCATTATCTCTCTAGCGTGACCCGTTGATACATTTACCCAGTCAATATTCGGGTAATTGAAGTCTCCCATTATTACTGCACTACCAATTTGGTTAGCTTCCCTAATTTCTCTTAGCATTTCACTGTCCGTCTCACCATCTTGACCAGGTGGACGGTAGTATATCCCCTATCACTATAATCTTCCCCGACACACAAGGGATTTCTACCCATAAAGATTCAATTTTGTATTTAGTCTCATACAGGATGTTTATCCTGTTGGAGTTTATGTCATCCCGGACATAAAGCGCCACACCTCCTCCCGAGTGCTCCTCTCTGTCATTGCGATATAATTTGTACCCCTGTATAGCACTGTCCCATTGGTTATCCTCTTTCCACCATGTCTCTGATATGCCAATTAAGTCTATGTCGTCATTTACTGCTATACATTCTAGTTCTCCCATCTTACTTCTTAGACTTCTGGCATTAGCATACAAACATTTCAAAATTTGGTTTTTGTTTGTATTTTCATTCTGCTTTTTAATTGATAGAGATAAGTTAGAATTTTTTTAGCTCAGGTGAGTTTTTAATTACAGGCACTTGGACTACTTTTCTAATTATTGGAACCTCACTGTTGGGATGCCCTAATTCTAATGCATCATTAGTATCCTTTAAAGATACCTCTCTCCGAACCATGTGCTGCTGAGCGACAGTCGGCTTTCCCCTTTGTTCTAGTTTAAAAGCTGCTCTATCTCCTTTTTAAAGGTTAGTGCCAACAGTCTGGTTCCACCCTGGTAAAGGTGGAGCCCATCCCTTCGTAAGAGACTCCCCCTTCCCCAAAAGGTTCCCCAGTTCCTAACAAAACTGAATCCCTCTTCCTTGCACAATCATCTCATCCACGCATTGAGACTCCGGAGCTCTGCCTGCCTCTGGTGACCTGCGCGTGGAATAAGGAGCATTTCAGAGAATGCTACCCTGGAGGTTCTGGATTTAAGCTTTCTACCTAAGAGCCTAAATTTGGCTTCCAGAACCTCCCTCCCACATTTTCCTATGTCATTGGTGCCCACATGTACCACGACAGCCGGCTCCTCCCCAGCACTGTCTAAAATCCTATCTAGGTGACGCGTGAGGTCCGCCACCTTCGCACCAGGTAGGCATGTTACCAGGCGATCCTCACGCCCCCCAGCCACCCAGCTATCTACATTCCTAATAATCGAATCACCAACTATGACGGCCGACCTAACCCTTCCCTCCTGGGCAGTAGGCCTTGGGGAGATATCATCAGTGCAAAAGGACAATGCATCACCTGGAGAGCAGGTCCTTGCTACAGGATCCTTTCCTGCTGCACCACAGTCTAACTTCAGTTAGTCAGCCTGAGTGACTCACTGCTCTCTTGATTAACAAATGTTGGTCCCTATTCAAACCCAATCACACTACCTCAACACCTTTCCAAGGTGAGTAACTGAGCTGAACTATTCAACTTTTTTACTTAGGTATACACTGCTCCTAGCTTATTTCTAGCTTCTGGCTACTTTTTGGATTGTTTTTTGTTTTTTTTTTTGGGGGGGGGGTTTCAATACAAGCACTCAGTTAGTATTAAATACAAACACTCAGTTCTTTAAAAGTCTGGAGAACACTCAGTTCTGCAGACTTTTAAAAATAAACACACTACCTACTGCTACCTTATTGACTGACTAAAAATACAAACTTTCAGAAGAAACTTGAGTATGTTCATAAAACCGCCCTAATGTGAAAAAATGACAGGTATGGAGCGTGAGGTTTGCTTAAGTGATGGCCACACGAAACAACACATTCTCACAGGACAAGCAGGCTGGTAGTCCTCACATGTGGGTGACATCATCTGATGGAGCCAATCATGGCCGCGAGGGCCAAATTTGATGGGAATCGACTGAAAATGGGTAAAAATTTACTGGAGTCAAAAATTTGAAAGAGGGACCCCTGTGGGGTATGAAAGTTTTTAGTAATTCCGTGAGGAAAATTCATGTCAGGAATCTTTGTGGAGCTCCTTAACCCGTGTGGCTACTGCTGCGTGGAAAAAAGAAGACTAAAGGGGGACACCTGCTGGCTGCAGGTTTGGTGCCATGCTGGGCATGCCCCGTAGGCGCCAGTCAAAGTTCTAGAAACTTTGACACAAGTGTTCCGTGATTGGGCTTCATCCTGTGATGTCACCCATATGTGAGGACTAACATCCTGTTGTCCTGTGAGAACTCCTGTTACAGGTAAGCAACATTTGCTATCTTGCGTATTGCGTCATATAAATTATATGACACAATACAACCATAACCTGTTTAAACAGCTACAGGATTTTGGGCAGTCCCTTCCAGAACAGCTTCAAGACCAGCTGAATTCCATACTAAAGAAGGGATTCGACGCGGGAAAACATGAGGTCCACTCAGCATACGATGCCTTCAACACAGCATTCCGTTTATCTGCGGCTGGCATCAGCACCCGCCACCGGGCTTGGCTGAAGCCCTCCGACCTCCGTCCTGAAGTACAGGATCGTTTGGCTGATCTCCCATGCACAGGGGATAACCTGTTTGGAGATAAAATCCAAGCAGGATTTTGACTTCAGAGCGAAGACCATCCTCCGTTACCCAAGCTACCTGTGGGCGGCCGCCTATGCCACTTCTCCACCAAGTGGCTAAACATCACCACCGACCACTGGGTGCAAGCAGTTGTCGCTCAAGGCTACCATCTAAATTTCCTCTCCATCTCGTCGGATACTCCACCTCGGCCGGGGTGGCCCACTTCCAACAACTGTCACCAATTGCAGCAAGAGGTATCCTCCCTGCTTGCAAGCAAATGCCATAGAACCGGTTCCTCTTGCCCAAAGAGGACACGGATTCTACTCCCGATACTTTTTAATCCCAAAAAAGATGGGAGGAATTCGCCCGATATTAGACCTAAGGGCCTTAAACAAGCATCTTCGGAAAGAGAAATTTCGGATGGTAACCTTGGGCTCTTTGCTTCCCCTTCTTCAACAGGGGGATTGGCTTTGCTCTCTAGACCTAAAAGATGCATACATGCACATCGCAAATACCCCGTCTCACAGGAAATACCTCTGCTTCCTTGTCGGGAACCAACATTTCCAATACAAGGTCCTTCCATTCAGCCTAGCGTCAGCCTCTCTGGTTTTCACGAAGTGCCTAGCAGCAGTAGCTGCATACTTAAGAAGACTGGGCACTCGTGTCTATCCTTACCTGGACGACTGGTTGCTGAGAGCTCAGTCATTGGAAGGAGTTCCTTCACTCCCTCCACCTTACAGTGCAACTACTACTCACATTGGGATTTCTAATCAATTATCAGAAATCTCACCTGCTTCCATCTCAGTTCCTCTCCTTTACCGGAGCGGATCTCAACACGATCCAAGCAAGAGCTTTTCTTCCCAAGGACCGAGCTCACACACTGGTGTCGTTGGTGCGAAACATAAGATCTCGTCAAACCACGACGGCTCGTCATCTAATAGTCTTGCTGGGGTATATGGCATCATCGGTCCATGTTACCCCTATGGCTCGTTTAGCCATGCGATTAACTCAGTGGACATTAAAATCCCAGTGGTCAGAGTCACATCATCCAATGTCCAACATTATCCACATCACCAGGCGACTTCATCTCTCACTGGCATGGTGGATCCTAGAGTCCCATCTACTTCAAGGTCTACCCTTTCAAACTCCAGAACCTCAAATAGTATTGACGACCAATGCTTCCACTCTAGGGTGGGGAGCACATAACCACCTACAGACTCAGGGAACCTGGTCAGTAGAGGAGTCACAACACCAAATAAATTTTCTGGAGCTCCGAGCGATCAGATATACTCTCGCTGCATTTCAGGATTGCTTGTCCAACAAAACAATCCTGATCCAGACAGACAATCAGGTAGCAATGTGGTACATCAACAAACAGGGAGGAACCGGATCCTACCACCTTTGTCAGGAGGTAGCACAGATTTGGGCTTTTGCTCTCTCTCAGGCCATGCTTCTCAGAGCGACCTACCTGGCAGGTGTGGACAATGTTCTAGTGGACAATATCAGTCAGGAATTTCAGCCTCACTAGTGTCCCTCAACCCTGTCATTGCAGTTTATCCCGGAAGTGGGGGGTGTCCAACCATCGACCTATTCGCATCTCTGCAGAATCGCAAGGTGGACAACTTCTGCTCTCTCCATCGCAGTCCCAACGTTCCACCTCGAGACACGTTCGCCCTCTCCTGGAAGGAAGGTCTCCTTTATGCCTACCCACCATTTCCTCTCATCAGCAAGACTCTCATGAAGCTATGCACGGACAGGGTCTAATGATTCTCATAGCCCCCTACTGGCCACGTCAGCCTTGGTTTCCCATCCTTCAGGATCTCTCTCTGTGTCCACAGATTCCTCTAGGCTCGGACCCGTCCCTCATATCTCAGAGGAACGGCCAATTGCACCACCCCAACCTTCAGGCCTTGTCACTGACGGCTTGGATGTTGAAAGGTTGATCCTACAGCCTCTCAATCTTTCAGAATCTATATTTCAAGTCCTGGTAGCTTCACGAAAGCCTTCTACTAGAAGGTCTTATCATTCGAAATGGAAAATATTTTCATTGTGGTGTACTTCAAAAGAGTTAGATCCTTTTACCTGCCCCACGAATAAGTTTTTAGACTACCTCTGGCATCTCTCAGAATCGGGTTTACAAACCTCCTCCATCAGAGTGCATGTCAGTGCGGTGGCCACCTTCCATAGGGGTACAGGGGATGTCTCTATCTCGACACAGCCCCTGGTAGTGCACTTTATGAAGAGCTTGCTTCACCTGAAGCCTCCTCTCTGTCCACCGGCCCCGTCTTGGGACCTTAATGTGGTCCCAAGACGGGGCCGCTCATGAAACCTCCGTTTGAGCCTCTGCATTCCTGCGAGCTGAAACATATCACTTGGAAGGTCCTTTTCCTTCTTTTTTTTTTTTATTTTATTTTTAATTGCATTTCATTAATTTACAAACAGAATAAATAGGATGGTAATAACCATCCATACTATAGGAAACTTAATAAAAAAAAAGAAAAACTAGAGATCAATTACTGCCAAGATAAATTTGGAGCCTAACAGAAGAAAACACTGACAAATCAAATGTTGTCAATTCCACACTATCTATACGTTTTCCTTTTTAACAGATATCTTAGAGATTAGGAATGCGTATCTAGGTAAGTTCTAAGCTGATCTGGATAATTGAAGACATATCTAACTTCCCTATGTTTAATAAAACATCTACAAGGATATTTTAGACTAAATTGAGCACCTCTCTCCAAAACCTCCTTTCGCATTTCTATAAATCTTTTCCTCCGCAACTGAGTTGTACGAACAACATCAGGAAAAATCCTTATGGGATATCCATAAAAATCATGCTTTTGATATTTGAAATGTAATCTTAGTACTGTGTCTCTCTCCACTGGGGATGAAAATTGAACTAACAATGTAGCCCTGCTTTCAATTTTAGACTCAAAAGATCTCTCAAGAAAATCCGTCAGATTTAAATCCTCTTTATTTTCCAAATTTTTCCCTGCTTGTGGTTGTAAATAATAACTCTTCAAAATAGCAGGTAAAGAATTTTCTGAATATTTTAAAATATTTTTCAAATAACTGTTGAACAGATCAACTGGAGTTGCTAAATGGATTTTTGGAAAATTCAATAGCCTGAGATTTAATCTCCTATTTTGGTTTTCTAACATTTCAATTTTCCCTTCATATTCCTCAACTGATTTTATTAAATTTGCCTGAACTTTATGGATATCCCCCAATTTTTTATCAAATAGATCTACATTTTTCTCCAGGTTAACAATTTTTTCCTGCGTATTTATATCCTTTTTCAAAGCATCTTGAACTGTTACCATAAGGTTGTTGATAGATTTTTTCATATTTATCATCATTAATCCTAATTCTTCAATAGTAAAATTTTGTGGAACTATAACAGAAATATCCCCAATACCCGATACTTTTTCCATCACTCTATTCTGTTTAAAGGTCCCAACATTTCCTCTTACTAATTCTGGAGAATAAACTTTTAGATTTTCTTGACTTTGTGCTTCTATATCAGAAGTCTTAGTCACATTCACAATATCTCCCGAATTGTTAACAGAATCTTTTGGTAAAGACTGAATTTCATCTGTTTTTGTAGAGGGAGGGACTGGTTTCTCTGGGGCCCCGGGAGTTAAAGATGTTTCAATGGCCAAATGATTCAGATCCTGCTTCTGGCCTGATCCATTAGCGGCCCTCTCCGGGGTATGTGTGGGTACAGTCTGAAAACAATCCACAATTCTGGGCTGTGCCAATTTATTTGGGGTAGAAGTAGATTACATTTCTCTTAACTTCGCTTTCCTCTTGGTGTGAGGCACAGCAAATAAAGCACCCAAACAGGATTATAACAGATACGACAAAAACTTTTACTTAGCTTGAATGAACTCTAGTGCCGCAATAGTCGTTAATCTCCGTTCAAATCCGGGCTAAGCTGGGACAAGCCACGCGCTGGCAGCGGCAAGATTTTAAAAGCCTACCCAGCTCCTCCTCCTGACGTCACTGTCAAAGACCCGGAAGCAGGAAATGGCCGCAGTCCGCGGGTCTTTCAGCATCAGGGCTTCAGCAGAGATATGAAGAATGAAAGCGGGCCTCGCTCGAGCAAACCCTCCAGCAGGTAATTCAAAGCGGCGGAAGGTCCTTTTCCTTCTGGCTTTAACGTCTGCTCGCAGGATCAGTGAGCTACAGGCACTGGTTACATACCCCCCTTACACGAAATTTCTTCATGATCGGGTGGTCCTTTGCACTCATCCTAAATTTCTACCGAAAGTGGTATCTGAATTTCACTTAAATCCATAGTGCTGCCTACTTTCTTTCCAAAGCCCCACTCACTTCCTGCTGAGCGGGCTCTCCATTCCTTGGACTGTAAACATGCGCTTGCCTTTTATTTGGAACGCACTGCAGGCCATAGGAAATCCACCCAGCTTTTTGTACCCTTTGATAAGCTTAAGCTGGGACTCCCGGTCGGAAAGCAGACCCTGTCCTCCTGGCTGTCGGACTGTATCTCCTTCTGCTATCAGCAAGCAGGCCTTCTGCTTCAG
Organism: Rhinatrema bivittatum; assembly: GCF_901001135.1. Classification (NCBI taxonomy): domain Eukaryota; kingdom Metazoa; phylum Chordata; class Amphibia; order Gymnophiona; family Rhinatrematidae; genus Rhinatrema; species Rhinatrema bivittatum. Next base: position 200,777,139 of record NC_042622.1, on the reverse strand, counting down.
GAACGAGTTAAAGCGCACTCCATTAGGGCAATGGCAACGTCGGTTGCACACCTTCGTTCTGTACCTCTCTTTGATATCTGTAAAGCTGCAACCTGGAGTTCTCTTCATACCTTTACAGCGCACTATTGCATAGACAAGGCTGATACACAAGATTCTATCTTTGGCCAGTCTATTCTACGCAATCTATTCTCAGCGTAATATCCAACTTCCTTCTACACCAGCTGGGATATTCAGGCTGCCCGTATACCAAAGAATCACCCCTGTTGTTGTGCCTGTTGCACGGCTTTGGGTGTTTTCGGTACATGCATGGGCATCCTCAGCTTGTTATTCACCCACATGAGGACTACCATCCTGCTTGTGCCAGTCAAAGTTCTAGAAACTTTGACAAAAGTATTCCGTGATTGGGCTCCATCCTGATGATTACCCATATGTGAGGCATAACATCCTGCTGTCCTGTGAGAATACCTGTTACAGGTAAGAAACTTCAAGTTCACCACCTAGCGTAGGGGTGGCCAACATGAGTCCTCAAGAGCCACACACAGGCCAGGTTTTCAGAATAGTCAAAATGAATATGCATATGAGAGATTTGCAAGCTGTGCCTCCATTCTATGCAAATCTATCTCATGCACAGTAGTCATGGTTATCCTGAAGACCTGCCCTGTTTGTAGCTCTCAAGGACTGGCATTGGCAACCCCTGGCCTAGAGAGTTTCAAAAGGAGGTTGCATGAGTTGAGCTAGGACAACTTTGAGGTCCTATACTACTGTAGGTTTGGAATGCTACCACCCTTTCATGAACTTGTGATAGCAAGGGCGGAGGGAGATTAGAGCTCCTTACACGGGCTGGTCATATATCACAATGATGCTAAAATGAACTTTGGTGGAGGATGAGAAAAAATAGGTACTAAAGCAAACTCTTTGGACTACAGGAGACTGGATCCAGCTGGTTGGCCTCGCACTATGTCAAGAACCTCTTTGAAACTGTAAAATCTTCTGGCTTGAAGGCCAGTGCTGTGCCTAGCTTTTTGTGTATCGGTGCAGTTATTCAGAATACCACACAGAGCCCTTGACATACTAGTAACTACTCTGGCACAGCACTCTCTTTTTTTGACAGTTCTTCTGGTGGTAGTGGCTCCATCAAAACACACCCCTTTCTCCTGCCCAAAATCTCCTGTCCCCCGCTTTCCTCTACCTGCAACCCTTGCCCAGGATCCCCCTCTTGCTCTATCTGAATCCCCTCTTTCTTTCCCTCCATTCCTTACTTCACTCTTTGCCCTGCATCTCCCTCATTTTTTCTCCCTTTATGCCCCAACTGCTTGCCCTAACTTGCCCTCCCCCCCCCCTCCTCTCTCCCCCTCCACTCATTTGGCAGCATTCCTCCTCTCTCCCCCACCTGTTGCCACTGGGCCCGGGGATCACGTGCCGGCACTCGGCCGACGTGCACAACCTATGCCTGCCCAGAGGAAGGCGTAAACAATAAAACAAAGGTGGGGGGGGGGGGGGATTTTGATGGGGGCAGGGAAGGTGGGGCGGAGGGAACAGGGAAAGCCATCAGGGCTCCCCTAGGGCTCTGCGCGCTCAAGGTGCACAAGTGTGCACCCCCTTGCGCACGCTGACACCAGATTTTATAATATGCGCGCACATGTTATAAAATTGGGCATAAACTTGTGCGTGCCGGGTTGCGCACACAAATCTACACCCGCACGTAGGTTACAAAATCTGGCCCCATGTTTGTAAGCATGTGATTGACAAGTCTGTATGTGTGTGAGAACCTGTTTGAAATAGCATGTGTGTGAGATTGACAGCTGTGTGAGACAGCATGTATGTGTGTGATTGAGAGCCTATGTGTATGAGACTGTAAATGAGACAGCATGTATGTGTGTGATTTAAAGCATGTAAGTGTGAAAGCATGTGTATGTGTGTGACAGAGGATAAAGTTGCATAGAACTAATTAACAACACTCTCGGGACTCTGCAAATCAAACTTTCCCAGACAGGCAGGCCGATGCAAAAGACGGGCACTCATGATTGAGCGCCTACTTTCCTAAGGCGCGTCCATCCACTTCTCCCAGGCGCGTGATGCAGTAGGCTGAGCTACCGTGTTAAAAAAGGAAGCACTAGAGGAAAGTGTGTCCCTAGCGCCGCCTCTGCATCGGGTGCCCAGAAGATGTGGTTGTCAGTGTGGGTTAGGAAAATGGATGATCAATACACGATTCCATTTTCTCCTGCTACTAGCACATTATATATGGCCTGTACCATGTAATTATGCCTGTATATTGAGCTCCCAGAAATTTTTTTCACAAGACTTTTTTATTTTTTGCACACCGCTACTTTCTGTGGTTCCTCATCCTTTTTATACTAATAGGAGGAAACAGAGAAATCAGGATTTTTTTTTTTGAGCCCTTGAGCATGACATGCCTTAAATTTGCTGCGTTAACAATGGGTGCATTGGCCGTGTGGGAATTTTGTTGAATTTATTTATTTATTTAAAAAATTTTCTATACCGTTGTTAAGTTAAATACCATCACAACGGTTTACAGAAGGGCACGATAAAGTGGGGTAATAGCCTCATCTACATGGAATTTACATAGGATGAGCACTATCAGCTATGCGTTGGATGTGCATTTTAGATGCGCTAATTCCAGTGTTGTATCGAGCGTGTCCAGTGTGTTCAAAACACACAACTAACCCCATGTTTAGGGGTGTGCTAACCTAAGTGCCCGATATTGCATCAGCCCAATGGAGAGCAGAGCTTTTTTTTTTTTTTATCATTTTTAATTATTTGGTCTGTCTGCTGTTTTGAAATATTGGTGTCTGGAAAAATGTTTATATAAATTTTTCATTATTGGATATTCCATTCATCAGCTGTTTGAAATCTGTTCTTTTTATTAGTATAGTTTTACTGCTATTGATTTTATATTTCTAGATTTGTTTTATGAGGAATGGTGATGTTTCTCTTTTTCCTATGTTGCAATGCATACAGTGTCTGGCTTAGGGTTTCTAGTTTAGTTTTTGTCTGCATGGTTCTATTTATGCTTTATATCTCTTCATCCTTTGATAGGGGAGGGTCGGCTGCCATGTAGTTTCTGAGTAGGGCTCTTTAGCAGTCTGTCACCTTCTGTTTTCCTAATAAGAGTATTGGTGTATTAGGGTTGGTCTAATATTTTCAGTCTTGCCTTTTCTTAGGTAGGTTGCTGGCAGTCGATGCTATTCTGGTAGGGGAGGTTTACTGTTTATATAATTTCTACTCAGAGAGTGTACTTATCTTTCTGTTGTGTCATTCTAAAAAAAAAAAAAAAAAATAGGAACACTCTTCCTTTTAGCGTTTTTATTTTTATTGTGATGTGTAATGAGCGCTGTGGCAGCTGGCGTAGAAGAGTAAGAACCATTACCTTTACTTACCCTTCTTCCTACTCCCCTCTTATTACTGCATCTGCTAGCACTATACCTATCGTTCGACATCCAGTGGCAAAGGCCTGATTACCCACGCCGTTAGTGGAGAATCTCCCTCTGAATTTTCAGCCTTCTGGGGGGGGGGGGAGTTACCCCCTACAGTAGTTTTGATGTAACTAGCCGGCGCTCATTGCTACTGAAGCAGTCATACCACCTCTTCAGACTGGAGGGAAGGCCTAGTGCCTGTGAGTACCCCCTCCTAGCAAACCAGTGATGCAGTAGCCGTAAAACGCCTGCTTAAAAATAGCAAAACATATACAAATCCAATGCTTTGTAAAGAACTGCTACAGCGCTTTAATTTTACGAGTAGTAACTTCATGTAATCCTCCGCCCTTTTTCTATATGTAAGAAATAGCAATAAAATCAAACTCAACCGCATAACCCACCCCCCCCCCGGGACAGATAATTGGCGACTGGAGCAAGTAAAATCTGCTGACTGACAGCATCGCAGGCAGTAGATAAAAAATGGAAGACAATTCAGAGTGAAAGGCTCAAAACACCCAACTCTGCTCCTCTGCCCCGCTGGCTCTTAGTTCCTGTGGCTGATTGCCTGCGGGAACCAATAGACGAACAAGCTCTACTTCTGCTTCTTCCCCTCCCACCTAGCAGCATCATGAAAGGCAGGGGCAAGGAATCTCATTGAAAGCTAATTGGCTGCGGGAGATAGAGGCGGAATCACGAAGGACCTGGCGATTGGCTGCAAGGGTCGTAATTACGGAGGACCAGCTGATTGGATGCAAAGGAGGACCAGCTGATTGGCTGCGGGAGGCAAGGGGCGGAATCATTGAGGATTGGCTGCGGGAAGCAAGGGGCGGAATCATTGAGGATTAGCTGCGGGAGGCAAGGGGCGGTATCACTGAGGATCAGCAGTTTCGCTGTGGGAGGGAAGAGTTACTCAAGATTAGCTGATTGGGCGCAGGTAACCAGGAAGTGGAAGGCAGACAGGCTTAGCTCTGTTCCGCTAATAAATTTTTGTTCCAGCAGTCTGTGCTTTAGCATGTTGGAGTGAATCAGTGAGAAAAACAAAAGATCGAACGTGTTTGACTCTCTTGGATTTATTAATTGTTCATCTTACCATCGGTCTAATTATCCAAAAATATTTCTGGCGCCTCTCCGCCGAGGGATGAGAGGGGACGTGACCTTTGTCTAGGGCGGATTCCTCATAGTCCACCTCCCCAGCTCTGTGAAGAGCTGGGGGCGGGCTGTAGCAGGCGGGGAGGGGGCGAACGGGATCCGGAGGCGTTCAGTACACGTAAGGAGCGAGCTGTTCACGCCATGACTTCTTTCACGCGCTTCTTGGAGTGGATTTTTTTCCTGTACTTCTTCTCCCACATCCCCATCACGCTGCTGATAGATCTGCAGATTCTTCTGCCCGCCAACCTGTACCCTCAGGGGGTGAGTTATAGGGGCCCGGACCAAGGAGTGGATGGTCCGTTGAGTGTTAGGGGCTGTGCAACCAGGTCCAGGCTCCTTCTTGCTCCCGGCAATGGTGGCCTCCCATGACCTCCCTCTCCTTGCTTTTGCTATTTGTACGGGTCATGAAAACGTGTATGGGGGATTAATAGCTGTTGTTCATACATGTTCAGTAAAAAGCCTCATTTTCTGTTGCCCTATTGGTGTGCACAGTGCTGTACATGCATATGTCAGCAGAATCCTATTGCCAGGGTTATACAGGTGCCTTAGGGGAGAGGGTATCCACTACAGTTCAAATACCAATCCAGTCGGAACCATCTGAAGAGGTGGGCCAGATGAGCACTAAACCAGAAGGTACCAGCCTACTGTCAGCACAGCAACAAAAACGAGCTCCAGGGTAGCTATAGAAGCAGCCGCATCAATGAAGGGAGACCGACCAGCTGTCAGAGATGGATCTCCTCCAGTCACGGGGAGGGGCTCTGCTGTTTAGGGTCCTGATGGTCCTATTACCAATGGCCAGTGTATAACCTGTTTGTCTTTTATCTTTCAATCAAATTGCTTGGCCATCTACAGCTTTCCCTGTTGTGCAAATACTAAAGCTTCATATTGGTGCTGAGGCCAGTTTATTCATCTTCTTTGTGTCCACTCTCCAAAATTATATTTATTTCCTATAATGCATACATTCCAGCACTCATGAGTTGGCCACAGCAAGATCCTGTACTGTGCAGGGTCCATCCTTGAGCAATAGATAGACTAAAAGGTGTTGCATTGTATATCTCTGTCCACAATTGCAGGTCTCAAGTGTGCTGAAAGTTTATCTAGTGAGGAGTTAGACTCCAAGGACATCAGTATTAGATATTGGCAGCATAGTGTACTGCCAAGTTATGAACCTGCACACACTTATTTGATTTGGTTAGAGGAATTGGGTCTTGGGTGGAAGGTATATTTGTGGTTTCAATCTTTTCTGGATTCTAGACAAGTGAAATGTAATTTGAATACATCGGATTGGTTTGTATCTAAAGTCGGAATTCCTCATGGGTCAATATTGTCACATACACTCTTTTTGCTCTTGTTATGTTCAATGTTGGATTCTTTTAATATCTTCTTTAAATGCTATATTTTCTTACAGATCAGCTTTAAACCTATCCTATCCCTCCCATTAAAAAATTTACAGCAAATGCTTCAAGCTTACATTTAATCAATATAAACATCTAATTATCATACTTGAGAGGAGCACCAAATCTTGATCATATCAGAATTTCTCTTGTACTGTCATTTTTGTAAACTAGCAAAAAGACTTTATGGTACATAAAGTATTGTTAGATGCCTATGGCTTAAAAATATATTATTGTTTAAGTTCTATAGCTCATAGTGAAAGGATCAGCTAAGCATGTGGCTTTATTACCTTCTGCTTTTTACATTTTATTTCTAGAAAAGAGTTTTGCATCCAAGCACAGGTTACCACACATGGAATCATGACTAACAAATAAATAGAAACTCCTGTTGCATCTTCCTCCCACATGATCCATAAAGATATGCACTGGGAACTTTTGCTTGTCAGTGGGGTGTCAGAGCTGGTTCACTTCAGGGTTTTCATGTTGCAAGGAGAGATGTGATATCACTATCAGACATAAGTGGCAGTTCGCTGGGTGCTGGAGCACCCCCAAAATTGTCTCCTGCATATCTGTAGATTGGGAGCTTGAAAGCTTCATGCTGCCAGACTGTGGAGGAGGGCAGTAAGGAAGTGCTTCTGTCTCCCTGCTACTGCTTCCGCTTCCTCCTGCAGCCTATTGGCTAGCTGTAGAATATTTGAACAATGGGCTGCAGGGAGAGCAGAATGCAGCAGCAGACAGACTTCCTGAGCTGCAGTGGAGATGGGGAGGGCAGCTGATAGAGGGACAGAGGAGCTATACTATATGAAGGGTAAGAGGGGGGCTGAAAATTGCTGGGAGATAGTCTAAAAGGGGATACTGGCTGGGAGAGAATACTGCTGGGAGAGTCTGGGTGAGGGGCTGCGAGAGATGTTGAGGGAGAGGAGTAGACCTAGGATGGGAGGGGCTGGGAGAATAGCAGAGAAGGCTGACGAGAGGGGACATGGACTGAGAGAAGGGAAAGGGGGATACAAGCTAGGAGAGAAAACATGGGCTGCAATAAGAAGGAGCAGGGGTGAGTAGTTAGATGAAGAGGAAGAGAGAGGTTAAGAGAATTGGGCAAGGAGCTGTGTGGACAGGAGTGGGGCTGATATAGGAAGAAAACCAAGAGAAAGTCTGTGATGAGAGAATCCTGGGAAGAGGCAAGAAGAGAGAGGACGAGATGAAAGTGATAGGAAGGGGTGAGATTAGGAGGAAGTGAGAAGATAAGGAGCTATGGGGAGACAGTGGGTAAAAAGAAAAAATAACAAATGGTAAAGATATGAGAGGAAGACCAGAAAATAAATTTTAACAGAAAAGGATTGAGGAGGCAAAGAGGAAACTAAGAGAAAGTCAAGAGTAAAAGGTTGGAAAATAATCTGAAATTTGGTGGTTTTCTGTGCTAGCTGGACAAGTATTATCTTCCCTTTTCTTCCAGCTCTATAGTCACCAGAGTAAATAAGGTATTTTACTAGAAGGAGGAGTAGGTTGTGAAGGTGGGCCATATGACTGGCTCAAATCTCTCTCTCAACATTTGGTAGCTCCAGTATGGAAATGGGTGTCGTCAAAGGCTTGAATTGAGCTGAACATTGTTCTAAAAAATAAATAAAACATTCCCCTGTGATAGCCTGTAGGAGACAGCAGTTATCTCTGGCGTTTACAAACTGAGAGTAGGAAACACCATGTGTAGCTGTGGCCCTGGAGCTGGGGAGACACTGACTGCTGAGCTGATAGAGCTCAGAGCTTGCATGTGTTGGAGTGTCTTATGTGGACTCTGCAGGAATGGGAGTGGCTCTGGTCTGGAATCTGTGAGAAGTGCTACGGAGGGTAGGGAGGCCTGAAGTAGTTTAAGAAAAACAGTGCCCGGTCTAGAGAGTGCAGAGCAGGGAAGTGATCAAAGCCCGTGGAGGAGGGGGAAATCACAAATTTCTTAGTGTCCAGTCAGATGAATCCAGAGCAAGTGGGTTATACACCTCTAACAGCAGATGGAATCTGAGCAAACTGACGTCACCATATATATACTCCTGCAGTGACATCAGCCTGCCAGTATTCTCCATCTCCAGCAAATGGTGAATGTGCATCTCCCTACTGGGGATTGCTTCATTTTGTAAAACGAAAATTAAAAATATTACATTATCCTGCTCTCCTGTGGTGAATCCAAAAGGTCCCTCCCCCAGTTGAGAATTCCTGAGGTGATTCCTGTGGTCCCTCAGATGAGTGCCTTGGTCTGGTAGCTGGTTTTACAGCTGGCTTGGACTTAGCTGCTTAAGTGGCTGAAACATAGCAGGTGCAGGAACCTTGCCGGGACCTACTGTTAAGCGCCGGAGTACTGCTAGTGTGGCAGCGGGACTTTCTGATGGAGGTCTGGATGGCACAGATAATGACACCGATCCTGACTGCCTTGAGGATGGTGAAATTCCCTCCAGGTTTAGAACCATACAGAACTATGTTACGGTTCTTTCATAAAGATGAGCTGCCAGTTTTGATTTCCCAGACCTTGAAAATGCTCAGAGTTCCTGGAGCAGATGCTGTGACGGAGGCGAATAAAAATCCCATTTTGGTTTCCTTGCGTAAGGCCTCTTGTTTTTCCCCCCATGATGGAAGCTATTCAAGAAGTGATTGATCTTGAGTGGGGCACCCCAGAGGCTAATTTCAAAGGGGGTCGGGTTTTGGAAGGCCTTTACCCTCTGGATCCAGTGCCAAGAGAGCGTCTACATTTTCCAGCAGTGGATGCACTTGTGTGTTCAGTCTCCAAGTGGACCACTATTCCCATGGAAGGAGGAGCGGCCTTAAAGGACACCCATGATAGAAGGGTTGTCCTTGCAAATTGTTTCTTGTTGTTCCCTGGTGGCTTGATCTTGTTTACTTCTCTCCCAGGAATCAATGACTCTGTGGTGAACTCCAGGGCAGTTATGGAGCCAGCTGCTGCTTTTTTGGCAGATGCTGGCTGTGATTTGGTCCGCTCTTCAGCCAGAGGAGTAGCATCAGTTATGGCTGAAAACGTGGTCAGCCGATGCGACCTCCAAGGCTAACCTTACCATTTGCCCTTTAAAGGCTCGCATTTATTTGGGAACGAGTTGGAAAAATTGGCCAGTAAGTGGGATGAATCCCCCGGTTCCTCGTTTGCAGATGCCACACTTTTACCATCAAAGGTCATAATAGATCTAAGCGTTTTTGTCCTTATAGAGGAGCAACCCTTCAGAGAACTCGACCTTTTGTTAGGTCTCAATCCTTTCGTCCCCGACAGCTAGGAAGAGGTGCTGGTTCGAGTAGTAGAACCTCCCGACCCTCCCAATGCAGGTTTGCCGACCCACCCCCGGGAACAGGAGATAGGAGGATGTCTTTCTCTCTCTCTTTTATCAGAGGTGGGTTGAGATCACATCGGATCAATGGGTCCTGGAGATGATATGAGAAGGATATGCGCTGGAGTTTTGCAGTGTTCCTCGGGATGTGTTCATGGTGTCTCCCTGCCACTTACCACAGAAGAAGCAGGCAGTGGAAGCTATATTAGCCAGGCTTCTCAGTCTGGGGGCTGTGGGTCTAGTGCCCAAGTCTCAAGAAAATATGGGTCGTTATTCCATTTATTTCAAGGAAGTCTCCTTTCGTCCCATCCTGGATCTCAAAGGTGTCAACCTTGGGGGTGGGGGGTCATGATGGCTCAATAGTTCTTCCTTTCCCCTTTCCTAGCTCATTTGGAGTAAGTTTTGAGATTCTGGCACCATGAACCTTCAAACATAACTACCTGGGGATTTTTCCCCTATTTTAATAATCTGATTCTTCTACTCGGTCATTTTGAAGCTGAGAGCCATGCACTAGGGCTCCTTCTGAAGGCCCAGTATCATGGGCTCTAAATCTGGCCACATGTGTCACCCTTAACAGTGTCAATGACGCCCACCCACCAGGGGCAGACCTAGTGTGCAGAGCACCTGAGCTGGGAACTGGGGCCAGAAAACCTCTGAGGGCAGCACGCTACACTGCCAGCAACCCACCTAGCTGGCCCATGCACTACGGCTTCAAGTTATTATTGTACTTGGGGATGGAAGATACGTAGTCACAGTTTCACCCAGGCACATAAAAAGCATGGCCTGCTGCCATCTGAACTCAAAAGGAGATGCCAACATGAGTCCAAATAAAGCTGCATGCCGGTCTTAGAGGAGGCTCGAGAGGAGGCCCGCGCTCTTGCCGGTCAGGACCTGAACAGAGGTCTGATCTTCTGGAGGAGCAGTGCATCGCTGCAACCAGCCCAGGCCGGAAAGGTCACACGCTGCTCCTGGGGAAGGACTGGGTCCAGGAAGAAGTGGTGCCCTCGCTGCTGCTGTGACAGGCCCGAGCCACTGAGGCCTGAGCTATCCCTGTCTGACGAGACGAGAACAAAGGAGAAGGCCTGGAATAGAGGCAGGATAAGGGGAAAAGACCAAACCGATAAGGATGCCAGAAGCAAAATTAAAAAAAAAAGAAAAATAGACAAATTTTGAGCAAAAAAGAAAAATAAAGACAAAGAGAAAATATAATTTAAAAATAAATAAGGTTACTAGGAAAAACCAATATTTTGCTTTGGCTCCTAAACATTTTGACTGGCACCCAAATTTTCAAAATATTTTTCCACCAGGAGACCCAGCTGCTAGTTAATTCCGTCACTGCATCTGTCTATCATATCCTCTGCTTCTGTGACCAGTCAGGAAATGAAACAGCATGCTTTGCTGCATCTTTCTGCCAGCAGCAGAAAATGTTATGTTCTCGTTTGCATGTGTTTGTTTATATTGTCGGTGAGATAGCTGCAGCGCCCTGCATTAATCCAGTGAAAGACCGGGGCACACTGCCAGCATCTTTAGCACAGGATTGCTTTATCTGCTGCTGGGTTCAAAGTTCTGTGTATGCATTCCAGGTTTGTAGTCAGTGCAGGACGTAAGGTCAGAACGGGGAGGTTATTCTCCTGCCATGGGTGTAAGAGCGACTTGCATAGTGAGTTTCTGAGGGGGTCGGGGGAGGAAAGGCCTCAGCCAGGAAGAACAGACGTAATATTCATCCAACTAATAAGCTTCACTTCATATAGACTTCTAGACAGTACTACAGTGCTCTTATCCAAAGTAAGTATCCATTATAAGTACTAAAAATAGGTTTCACTTAACAGTAACACAGGCTAAGACAGATGGAGTCAACAGAAACTTTGTCTTATCTGAAAGACAATCCTCCCAGCACTAGCAGGGGGATGCTGCAGCTTTAAAAGGAAGCATTCTCTGTGCAGGATAACCAGTACCACTTCAGGTGGCACATAGTCAGAAGAGAACTTAATGGCTCCTGGATATTCATTTACCAGTTGATTTGTGCATGATACTTTGAGTGTTATATCAAGGAGGTTCATCAAGATGGCACCCTAGCCTGCTGCCATGTTGGACATGTTCTGATAATGTGTTAGTTTGCAAAATTTTTAATGAAGGCAAACACACATGATGGTTAGGAAAAGGAAAAGCAGGATAGTTACTCATCCCTCCAAGCCCCTGCCTCCTCGCTCCAAGTCGACTGGCACTTTTTTGGTTTTTTTCAGCACATGACCACCGGTTCAATCTACCTCCCAGGCTTGAATGGAGACGCCAAAGAAGGAAAGGTTGGCGTCTTCAATATTGTGTTATGTCTGGACGGGCTAGAGTAATCCCTGCTGCCAGAAGGGTTGCCTCAGCCCCCCATAGCATGGATTCTCCCCTCTACTGTGAAATGTGAAGGGTCTCGCAGCATGTAATGTTAGAGAGAAAGGACAGGGGCACAAGTGCAGTGGAGCTGTAACCAGTCAAGATGGGCTGGAGGGATGGGAAGGATGGTTTCCAAATTGTTGAGTTCCCCAGGAGTGAATTGGAGCTAAGGTCTTAAGAGGTGGCTAAAGGAGGTAGATCCTGACCTCACTCCAGAGTCAATTGTCATTGCAGGATACCAAAGGCCTGGTTTTGGGATCTACTCCACCTGTACCAGTTTTGCACATTCCCTACAAGACCTTTGGTGCATGATGGCCAGGATCAAGAACAATTTTATCTATTTGTGTTAATCAGCTCTGACCTCAGCAGCAAGCGTAAACTTACAAATTTGCTAGGCAAGATCGAGCTATATAATGGCAAAATTGAAGATCTGCAGAAACAAGTAACTGAGATACAAAATGTGAAGATTAATGTGGTGAAAAACATTACTTGTTTGAGTAGGAAAGTGGGTGGATGGAGAGGACTGGCAAGAAATAAAAACCTTCAGTTAACCAATTTTCCTCTATCTAAATTGCAATCACTATGAGATACTGAAATTTTCCCGATATGATACCTTGAGTATTTTATGCTCCTAGCTTTAAATCAGAACCCTTTAACAAAAAAGGCAGTTAACAATGTATATCACGCATATCACAAACAAACAAAAAAATGATATAACAGCTCATATGCAAACCAATATTTTATTTATACAAAACCAATAAAAATAACAAAATATAAAGTTCAGAAATCATATACAAGTGCTATACCCACCCGATATCTATAAAACCACATACCACCATACACACATACATTCACACATCATAAAACAAATCCAAAAAATGAATTATCTCCCAACATGTTTCGCTACACAGAGCTTCTTCAGGGGAGAGTCCACAATAATCTTCAATTAGAGATTGAGTCGGTATTTTTGAAAAGGTGAAGCACTTCTATTTTCAATCAAAAAGACGCTGAATCATTTCCACAGAATGAAATAATCATTCACATACATATAGCCATCTCTTCCAAGTCTATACAAGGATTGTATATAACAAAAAAATGTTATACAAAACATACTATATGTAAAAAAAAATAAAATAAAATAACGGAAAAAAAATAAACCTTTATACTGCATTTGTATTACGTACATCCATATAGACAATGGGTACAGCGTCCTTCACGTTTTCAAACGTATTGTGCATCTATACAAAAAAACAGATATAATCACAAAATCAGAACCAGCAAAAGGTGAAGAAAATCTGTGGATGCTCTGACTCCCTCAGCAATTAACCTGACTGAATATTTAGAGTCCTCCTTGGAAAAGGTGAAAACGAGGGGGCAGCACGAGTGGTCTCCTTTACTGTGGCCTGGGATAGGGATGTTGTTTCAAGCTTTCTTCAAATATGAGCGGTTAGGATGTGTCCTGATTTATCCAGGGGCACTCAGAATGTAGGGACGAGGTTTATAATGGGACGCCAATGGGTTCCGGATATTGGGGCTACTTTTCTTCTTAAGTTTCCCTATAAATGTATTGTGTCTTCTCTCTGACTCCCTCTTAGCTCTTTGGAGTGTGGTTTATATCTGTTTGTTTCTTATGTTTAAGACAGGCTTAGAGAAAATCTTTTTGCTTGTTGCAATTTATTTTTCTTTCTTAATTATTGCTGTATCTGCCTCTTGCCCCCACCAATAGCTGATGTTGATTAATATGTTATATATATTAATATATATATATATTGCTCTTTTTTTGCTTTCCTTTATATGTATATTTGATGGATTTCTAATGCATGTGGTTGCCATCAGGTACGTTTAAAGGAGATGAAAATAAAAAAAATAAATGATTGTATCTGTGTAGTGCACCTGTCATAGTAATGGAGTGCATGATGACCAATACAGAACAAACGTGCCCATCCATTCGGCCCAGTTCAGATTTGTCCACTTTGGGTTGATGCACAAATAATTTCTCACATGCAACCCAATGCCAACTCCTTCCTGCCCCCACGTATTTTTCCTGACTTCCCAAGCCTTTTCCTACCTCTGACCTCCATAGCTGTCCCAAGCCAGCCCAAAATCTGTGAGAGAAATGGCCTCCAGCGCCTCCTTTGGCAGGCTATTTCAGGTCTGGCCATCTTTCAATTTTGCTTCTTGCAAGGCCAATGCGCAAGCCTCCTCCTATAGTATGTCGTCTTTCCAAATTTTGTAATAAATAGCCCAGCCACCAAGATTAGTGAAGATTATGTATAAAAAAAAATGTAATGAATTAAAAATAAAATATGGCTTTCCCATACTCTCTGAAGTTTGGGCTTTAACCATCCTTCCAGGTGCCCCCAACCTTCTTAAAAGCCCAATGCAATCATGCCACCACCGTTTATGGTTTTTAACCGTCATTGCATGCAGGTTAACCCAGCGCTTCACTACCCTCCTATGTGGCACTAGAAGTCGTCCGTCCCCCCCCCCCCTTTTGTTTTGTTTTTTTAATTCCAGTACTGTTTTATCTACACTATCTTTGGGAGTCCATATTATGCATCTACTAAAAAAAAAATATTTCCTGTTGATGTTCCTGAGTCTATCTCCTTTCTGTTTGTTTTTTCATCCTTATAGAAGTGAGGGCGGCTTCTCTAATTTTATCATTTTCTCTTTGAGTCTTCTGTTTACATTCAGAGTAGAACGCTGCAGGCAGATGGTGCAAACTCTAAGTCTCCAGATTGTCTGCCTTAGGTCTAGAGCCCTGCAGTTAGTGCACTGAATAATAGGCATTGAGTCAATTTGTTTCTGTGTGGAACGAATTGTAACGAATCCCACAAATCCCTTAGATTAACAATTAATTTAATTGACCATCTGACCTATGCCTTTGGAAGACTATTTAAGAAAAGTGGGTCCTGGGATAGGTGGGTGTAGGTTAGCATGGGATGGATTTAAGTAGCAATAGCACTTTTGGCTAGACTAACTTTTCTGTGTTAATTGAATTAAATACAAAGCCCCTCAAGGACACCTAGACAAACTGTCACAATAAGTTACAATAGAAAAGGTGAAGTAATTCTAACATTTGTTCAAAATATGCTGCCTATGATATCGAGCAGCCTGGAGGACTGAATATTTTTTGAAAGTTGAGGAAAAACCCATAGCATAGTTTGAAGTCTTTTGTAATAGTGTCGCTGCTTGCATGTTTCATTCATCCGCTTTTCTGCACACTACCATGTCTCCAATAATTGTCTGATAGCACAAGAAGAGAGACAACCCACTTGTCAACCTGGAGAGCAAGAAAGCTAAGCCAGTATGATGTACATATCACAAGGCACATGCAGGCTACACAACTGGCCTTATTTTCACAGGGTGCCACAACTCTTCACGCCTATGGATGCAGTTAGTCAAGGAGCCACGTCAGGGAGCAAGACTGGTCCTGACAAAATGTACCCTCCGTGTGTATTTAATATTATTGCTGCTGCTTTCTCTCCTTATGAAACTCCTCCTGATGAAGGGCTTTTAAATTGCTTTCTGTTTCAGTTAATAGATTTGCTGAAATGGTATACCCTGACATTTAAAGATCCACTGATGATGCAGCCACCTCCTTGGTTTTTGACATTTGTATACTGTGAAGCTCTGCTGCAGCTGCCTTTCTTTCCTGTCGCTGCTTACGCATTCTACAAAGGTGGGTTCAGGAGGACGGCCTTTGAGCTCAGTAACTATTGCACATAAACCTTTAGGTGAACCTTACTACTCCACTGGCCGCTCAACTGACTCCTGCATGCCGTCTCAGCCTCATAGTAAGAGACAGGTCAGCAGCAGCCGTCGGTCAGCCGTGTGTGGCTGGAATACATTGTGATGTCGTCAGATATTGTTAAGGCCATCCTGCCTTTAGTTACCTTTTCCTAAGATGATGGTTAAGTCTTATGAGGAGGTCACATGACGTGTCTGGCAGCTCACAATGTTTGATATTGTCAGTCATGTATAACCTTGAAAGTTCACTATTTCACATGCTTAACTCTGACTGTTTTTAAAAGCTGCCCAGATAGGGCTTACTGCGAGGGGAAGCCTAATGGGCCTCTGAGGTCAAGGCATTGCTGCACCTCTGAACCTGCTTCCCTGCCCTGTCAAATTAAGCATGGTTCTCGTCTCTCCTCTGTAGACAACACTTTAATGACCTCCTCTCGTTCTCTCCCTCTCTCGATCTGGATCTTACAGGTGGCTGCAAGTGGATACGGATTCCAGCCATCGTGTACTCCACTCACGTTGTGACCTCTGTTCTCACCATCATCGTGGAGCTCCTCTTCTCTGACTTCCCCACATTCAAAGTGGGCCCTCTACGCCTCCAGGAACGCCTCACCCTGGTCTCGGTTTACGCACCTTACTTACTGATCCCACTGCTGCTCCTCAACACCATGTTATACAACCCGCACTACAGGTGCGGGCAGCAGAAAAAGCAAAAGTCCAAATAAGCTTCAGCGGAGGAAGAGCAAGTTCCAGCAGCGTAACACACTACTCTCTTAATGTGCCTACAAACCCAACCCCCCTTCTGCTTTCCCTGGAGAGGGAGGGAGCCGGCAGGCTGGCTGCAGCAGCTGAGAAGTGCAGGCTCTGGCTGGACTCTTCCTTCAATCAGCTGAGCCTGTGCCAAATGTCATATGAGACTTCTGATGGAAGCAGGGAAGGTACTATTACTCAACTGCCTTTTTATCATGTCATAATTTTGATTTTTTTTGCCCAACAATAAAATGCACACCCTTGTGTGCTCAAAGTGTGCGTGCCCGTTGGTAAGGTTTGTGTTCAGTAAAAGATTTTCCAGTTAACATGGACTGTTGCATGATGACCATCCTGAGTCAAACATATTTCACTCATTATTACATTTCTTCACTTTCTAGATAACAGGAGCTGCCTTCCTAGGAAAACATGAGGAGGGATCTAGCAAAGCTTGAGGAATGGGGCAGCGTGTGGCAGCTCAGATTTAATGCTAAAACTAATGCAGAGTCATGCATTGAGGCTGCAAGAACCCAAGGGAGTAGTACAGTGTAGGACAGTGGTTCGTAACCTTTTTTCTGTCAGGACATACTTATTTATTTGACAGATGATGCTCGCATGCATAACACATGACTGTCACAGAGCTAATGTAAATCTGTACTCTGCATCCTCAGGAACTCCCTGACCGCCAACTATGGGTGCAGAGCAGAACTACGATGTTTCCCCGTTCAACTCATCATACAAAACAGATATCCGTAACAGCAACAAAAAACTCCATGTACTGCCAGGCGTGTTGTAACATACAAAACATGAAAAAAGAAATCTCAGCATGTGTAGCAAACCTGCCATCCCACAGCAGCACTAACTCTGAGGGCTCAAACAGCAATAGCCCTACCTATGAAAAGGCAGCAGTGCAGCACCAGTGCACATCCTATTCAGAAAACACAACAAAGAGTGAGACAAATGCCTGCCTGCCAGTAAAACACCTCACACCTCTGTCACACACACACACAGAACCGACCTTCACCAAATACAGAATAAAAGACCACAAGTTACAAACATGGAGACAGAACTGGAATGGTAACCTCAAAAAGCCACCCCGCAAGCAGTACAAAACTAGAGAAATGTATTTATCTATACTAAGCAAAGTACAAAGACAGAAGAAATGCACTTTCCCAAAACTGACATATTATGGCTCTTGAATTCCATCTCCATGCCTCCACCATCCCTCACTTCTACTAATTACTCCCTTTCAATCATTCCTTCACACTTGCATCCCTGCCCAAATTCCCAACCCCCCACCTCCACATCCTTTTCCCTGTACATCCCTCTCTCTCCTGCTCTCCTGTCCCTTCCTCCCTTCCCCTCTCCCCTTCCTGTCCCACTACCCTGACCCCCTGTTTCTTATCCCTTCCTGCTCGGCAACTCCTACATACCCTCTGTCTTCTGCCTCTTCCTGCCCAGCATCTCCACCTCCTTTCCCCCAACCCTTACAGGGTGAAGAGAGCATCAGCAACATCATTTCCAGGACTAGCAGAAGTTGGTGTCCCGTTTGGGCCCAGAAGAGCAGGAGATGGCAATGTCTCACTCTAATCTGGATGATGGACAAAACAGCCTCCTGCTTGGCCAGGAAGAGAAGAAGGAAGTTATGGTTAAAATGTATATGTCACCCCTATCTGCAGCAGCTCTCAACAAAACATACACAATAAAACAGGTAAACAAACATAATAAAACAAAATAAGCAGTACTAGCCACAGGGTGATAACTCACAATAAAACTAACATCCAAGCATGACAACATCTGGACAACAGGTTAGAACCAAGCAGCACAATAATAGAAAGAAAAATATCCACAGACTCTGGCGTGGCTAGCCAGAAAGCAAAAATAAAATGTATCAACAGTAGGCTTACTCAAAAAGTAAGGTTTTTAGTAATTTCCTAAACACTTTCAGACAGGTCACCGATCTCTGCCCTTCTGGTAAACTATTTCAGAGGACTGGACCTGCAACTGAAAATGCAGTCTTTTGAATTTCATGTAGGTGAACCTCCTTAGGAGAAAGTACATCAAGGAGCACTCTTTATGATGCACACAAAGATCTAGAGGGAGAGAAGCTTAATCACGGTGAAAAATCCAAGATGTTGCTGTATGAGCTTTTAGATTGTGGACCAAAAAAAAGCAATCAGAAGCCAGTGTAGGCTTACCAGAACATTTTAAAAGATAAGATCACTGTTTTATCAGCTACTTTGTTTAATAAGACAAGATCACTATAGTTATCAGATACATTTAATAAGATCACTGTTTTATCAGCTATGTTTAATAAGACTTAATCATTTGTTTTATCAGCTACATTTAATAAGACAATAAGATCACTGTTTTATCAGCTACATTGTTTAATAAGACAAGATCATTATAGTTATCAGATATCATTAATAAGATCACTGTTTTATTAGCTATGTTTAATAAGACTTAATCATTTGTTTTATCAGCTACATTTAATAAGACAATAAGATCACTGTTTTATCAGCTACATTGTTTAATAAGACAAGATCATTATAGTTATCAGATATCATTAATAAGATCACTGTTTTATTAGCTATGTTTAATAAGACAAGATCATTGTTAGCTATGTTTAATAAGTGTCACGGTTTTGCCTGCTCCACACGCTCTTCATGACCTGGTTAGCCTGTTATGCAGCCTCCCCTCCACCAGGGGTCCTCAGCAACCTTCACTTGCAGCCTTGCCAAGCCCCTCCTCACTGCTCACACTACACCCAAGCTCCAGCCCCATTTAACCGTGCCTTCATAGAACCTAGATGCCTCTTCATGGAATCACTCTTGGCTCTCAGACCTGTCCACTCTTATCTTGCTCTATACCTTGTAGCTTCTGGGCCTTCTTGTCTTGTGGCCTACCTAGGCTCCACCTTCCCTTGTGGCCTTCAGGCCTTCTGTCTCCTTGTACCTTACTCTGTGGCCTCCTCAGGTCTTACCTTGCCTTGTGACTTCCTGGCCTTGTCTCCTTGTACCTTGCTCTGTGGCCTACTCATTCCTTACCTTGCCTTGTGGCCTCTGGGCCTGGTCTTACCTTAAACCTTGCTCTGTGGCTTACTCAGGTCTCCCCTCGCTTAGTGGCCTCCAGACCTTATGCTTAGCGGCCTATGGGCCTTCTGTATTGCTGCCTATGAGCCTCAGTGTTCTTTGTTCTGTTGTCTTGTTTAGTCCTTCTTTGGTCCTGTCCTGTCCAGTCTAGCTCCTAGTATCCATTGCATACCTTGCTATTGCCTTGCCCCAGTCTATATCCAGGCTCAGTATCTTACCCAAGCCTATGTCTGTATCCAATCTCCAGTCCTGCCTAGTGAGAGTAGCCTCCTGTCAGGCCTGATAAAGGAGAAGTCGGCCAACTCCCACTCAGGCTGATGAGGCGAGAGCAGCCTCCTGCCGGCTCTGCAACATATCTCCCTGGACCTCCCGACACACCTGTTAAGAACTACTGGTCTGGGGGGTGAAATTCTTCAAATTATGAAACAAGAATGGGATCTGAGTATGATTATATCTAATGATGTTAAGGTGGTCAAAGAGGCGGATACGGTGACAGCAAAGCCAGAAAGATGCTTAAATGCACAGGGAGAGGAATAGCCAGTAGGAAAGGAGTTGTGATATTGCTGAGAACTTATTCGGAATACTGTGTACATGCAGGCTTTATTTTTTTAGGGAGTGCTTATCAACATTGACTACACTACCTTTTTCCTCCATCTGCTTGATGTGCGCTATGGTCCCTCAAAGAAAATTTGCATCCTTCATGTGACTACAGACCCCCTTTCCAGAAATAAAGCACTGTAAATATGTATACTCTGGAGGAAAGACTGGATAGGGGAGATATGATAGACATTTAGATACCTCAAAAGTATTGATGAGGGTGAAAGGGGTAGATTGAGGAGTAATTTTAGGAAATATTTCTTTACGGAAAGGGTGATGGATACATGGAACAGCCTCCCAGTGGAAGGGGTGGAGACAAGGTCAGTATCCAGAGCCGGTGGAAGGATGGCCAGTTACCCTAGTGGTGACGTTATCATGCCTCGTGACTCTCTCATACTTCCTCCGAACAATTCTCACAGCCAACAACCCCAAACAATAGCACTAACCGCAGCTCCGCATCTCACATCCGCGATCTCCACTTCCCACTGCTCAACCCCTACACTTTTAAACATGGCGCCTTTGCGTCTTCATACGGTGCTCCACCCACTTATGGCACCCTAGGCAGCCACCTAGCACACCTAATACCTCCTGCTGGCCCTACTAGTAGCTGAATTCAAGAAAGCATGGGACAAGCACAAGGGATTTCTAAGGGAGTGTTAAGGATTGTAGAACTGAGTCATCGGTGTGGATGGGCAGTCTAGATAGACCATATGGTCTTTTTTTACCATCATGTTTCTATATTCTGCTGAAGAAGCTTTCCTGAAGAGTGTGTTAGCATGGGGTTTTTGCCTGCTGCAGGACTCATACAAACTGCTTTAGAGTTAGTTTTCAATAGATTGCTTTCACCTTGAAAAAGAGTTAATGTCAGTGTGGTGATAGCTTGATTTACACAGATGTGACTTTCAGATTCCCAGGTCTGACTGTGCTGTGACAAATTGACATTATCCACTCTTTTCCTTAAACCCACTGGAAGCTAAATGCAATGTGGGTTGACAAGCGGTCTGATGCTATTCTTCTCGTGAAGGGAAAGACGTGCCTTGGCTTTCTTAAAAGAAATGCTCCCTTTGAGCTGTCATGCGTGGTAGGAAGTAAGGATCCAGCATAACGTCCAGAGCACGACTCATCTTGTCTGAACATGAGGCCACAACTTTGTAAGGACATAGACAAGATGAAAGCAGGTCAGAACGGGGCCACCACGGTGGTGCAGAGTCTGTAACACAAACCCTACAAAACAAAAAGTCATAAGGCATTCAAAATGTATTTGCTGGAGGAAAGAAGGGTGATGGAGAGAGACATATCAACATTTTGCAGGCTTCAGTAAGGTACAAGGAGCTGCTATGTTTACGGAAAAGGACATTCAAGGCCAAGGGGTCTTGATATGTGGCTGTTAATGAAGAAGATGCTTTATGTTAAAATATTTTATATGCAACATAATCCTATGTTCTTAACGGCTTACATAAAGTGACCCTCTAATAAGTCAAGCTCCAAAAATGGCTTAATCAGCTCCTCTGTATTGTTGCTAAATCTATGAGCTCAAGTACTGATTATTGTTTTATACTTGCTGAGAGAGAAAATATACTCTGAAGCTCTGAATGTGTTTTCTATCCACTGGCATCTTTTTTTAGGCAGGAGGTCTAATCCTTCTCCTATGGTAATGGTCATTACCAAAGGGGCTGGGTTGCAGGCATTGTCCACTGACTCCCTCTCTTGTACAGGTTCTCAGTCTCAGCAAAAAAGGGACAGTTCTGAGCTCAGAACCTGTGTTTGGACTTTAGCCAAAAAGCACGCACAGAATTGCTATTAATGACCATAAGATAGCGACTGTCCTGAGCTCAGAACCTGTGTTTGGACTTTAGCCAAAAAGCACGCACAGAATTGCTATTAATAACCATAATAGAACTTGAACCCATGTTACAGGATTGGCATCGTAAGACAGCGACTGTCCAGTTGCTGAAAGACGATGCCTCAGTAAAGAACACATCCTGAACTGCAGATCCTATGTCCTTTGTGCAGTAAGTGCATGATTTTGAATCCATAAAGTGAGTAGCTGTGAGATGCAAGTCACCTAGTGACCATATTATCATCCATTGACTTTTATGACCATCATGACAGCTGCATGATGTCCGCTCCTGGTCTTTACCTGTCTCCCTCCCCCTCCTTGGTTGGATGCAGATCTGGAGTTAGTGCCCAACCAAGACAATTTAGGGAATCATCTGACCCCTTTGTCTTCTGAATCCCCATAGCCAGGAAATTCAAGGCAGGGTGACCTTTCTTAGCAAGCTGTTTTATTTTAACAAAAACAAACAGCTAGCTGTAGCATTATGCTCATGTAACTAATTGTTTCCAGCTTCTGTTCATTCTGTGAAACCGCTGCTTTATGAGCACAAATGTGACCTTAATCAGTGCATGCAGGGAGTCCATGTCACTGCAAGCAGTTTATGAATACATAGGAAGTGTGTCTTGGCTAAGGGTTTGGTTTTTATTGAACCTTAAAGACAGAGACCGGGCTTTGCTGACCTGCACATTCAGGGAAAGATATAAGTGATTGCAATAATAAATCACAAATCAAAGTGACCATTTCCTCCCTCTAACTCACTGAAAAAATGAAGACTTCCACAGACCAGAAAGGCACCGAAATCAAGGTTCTGGCGTGTCGATTTGCAGAATCGTATTCACATGTGGCCCTACACACATGGGATTTCTACCCATATAGATTCTACTGAGCATTTACTCTCTTGGTTGATCTTTATCCTGTTGGACTCTGTACCCTCCCGGACATAAAGTACCACACCCCCACCAGGTTGATCCTCCCTATCATTGCAATATAATTTGTACCCTGATATAGCACTGTCCCATTGGTTCTCCTCCATCCACCAGGTCTCTGTGATGCCAATTATGTCAATCTCATCATTTGCTGCTATATACTCTAACTGTCCCATCTTACTACTTAGACTTCTGGCATTGGCATACAGACATTTCAAAGTGTGGGTTTTGCTTGTTTTAACAACCTGCTTTTCGGTTGTTTGGGATAATTTGGAAATCATTAGCTTTGGTGATTTTTTACATATAATCACATGGACTATGTTTGCTTTTATTGGAACCTCTCTGTTGGGATGCCCTAACTCTCCTGTTTCATTAGTATCCTTCAAGGATACATTTCTCCGAACCATGCACTGCTGACTGTCGGATTTCCCCCTTGTTCTAGTTTAAAAGCTGCTCTATTTCCTTTTTAAAGGTTAGCACCAGCAGCTTGGTTCCACTCTGGTTAAGGTGAAGCCCATCCTTTTGGAAAAGTCGCCCCCTTCCCAAAGGTTCCCCAGTTCCTTACAAAACTAAATCCCTCTTCCCTGCATCATCATCTCATCCACGCATTGAGACTCTGAAGCTCTGTCTGCCTCTGGGGACCTGCTAGTGGAACAGGGAGCATTTCAGAGAATGCCACCCTGGAGGTTCTGGACTTCAGCTTCCTATCTAAAATCCTAAATTTGACTTCCAGAACCTCTCTCCCACATTTTCCTATGTCGTTGGTGCCCACATGTACCACGACAGCCGGCTCCTCCCCAGCACTGTCTATAATTCTATCTAGGTGACGTGTGAAGTCCGCCACCTTCGCACCAGGCAGGCCAGTTACCAGGCGGTCCTCACGTCCACCAGCCACCCTGCTATCTACATTTCTAATAAATGAATCACCAACTATGATGGCTGGCCTAACCCTTCCCTCCTGGGCAGTAGCCCTGGGAGACTTGTCCTCAGTGAAAGAGGACAATACATCACCTGGAGAGCAGGTCCTTGCTAAAGGATTACTTTCTGCTACACCAGGGTGATGTTCTCCTACTGGGAGACCTTTCTGATCCAAGTCAGCCCTGGGGCTGTTGCGCAGGAGGTGGACCCTTGGGCCGAGGTGGGATTGATGCTACCCGTAGGAAGGATCCTACGGGTCCCCATCGTCGGCAGGCGGAGTGGGCTGACTGACGGAGGCCGGCTGGAGCTTCACCAATACCAGCCCTCGTTCCCTGCAGGTTGAGCCTTTGGGTACCAGAGCCGGCTGGAGTTAGGTGGGCCTCCGTGTGTAGTCGTCGATGGGTGGATGGAGAGGTCAGCCCAGAGGCAGCAACTGTGAAGCTGTACTGGACGAGGCTGAATCCCGGAGACCCGGGCACCAGAAGGAACCAAAGTCTGACAGGGGGCACCCGAGGAAGAATAGGCTGAAGCCTGAAAGGCCAAGTCCAGGACAAAGACAGTGGAGCATCGAGGAACAAGCGGAAGTCAGGGCAGGCAGCTATCAAGGACTAGTGGCAAGGCAGGCTGAGGTCGAGTTCAGGAGAGAAGCAATAGTGTGGTCAAGCGAGGCAGAAGTCAGAACTAGGAGATGATAATAGTGTGGTCAGGCGAAGCAGAGGTCGGGTCCAGGAGAAGATCAATGGCATGATCAGGCAAAGCAGAGTTTGGGTCCAAGAGATCAGTCCGAAGGAAAGCTGGGGAACAGGAACACAGGAACGAAGAAGGCAAAAACAGGAACTAACAGGGATCAGGAACATGGAGGAATCACCAGGAGGCAACGAAGTACACGACCAGTGTGGAGACCTGTTGCAAAGACAAGCTCTGACTGTCAGAGCTTGCCTTAAATAGGTCCAGGAAGGGCCGGCAGCCTTAGCATGCTATGGGCCCTTTAAATCAAACAGGAAGATGCACACGCGTGCGCCTGGGGAACCTGAATGGGAGCAGATGGCAGCGGTGTCTCTGCCGCGATCCAGACCTGTTGGTGGCGTAGCAGGCAGCTGGAGCCTGCCCCTGGCAGGGTGGCAAGAGGAACAGACAGTGGCGTCATCACTGCCACGTCCCGTCGGAGGCGTAGCAAAGAGGCCAAAGCCCACCCCTGGCAGGGTGTGGGCCGGGTAAGGAAGGCTGATCGTGAATTCTGCGGACGGCTGACGCAACAGGGGCTGCCAGACTGGATTTGGGACTTGGCTACCATGTCCCTGAAGGTCTCATCAGTCTGCCTCAGCTCCTCCAAGTCTGCTACTATAGCCTCCAGAGATCGGACTCGTTCCCTGAAAGCCAGGAGCCCTTTGCACTGAGTGCATTTGCCCTGAAACAAACATTCGAGCGCATTGAAATCTACATCCCTCGACCACCGTTTGGTTTCTGACTTCTTTATATTGGGTTTCTGGGGACTGGGAGACTTATTTCTTGTCCAAAGTCAGCTGCGACAACCTACGAAATAATACTGGAACGCATCCATCCATGAAACAGTAGTGTGTTAATCTAACTTTGTGTTAACTGATTTTACTACTCAATCATGTGACGATCACAAGTTTATAGTCATAATGAAAATAACATTTACAATGCTGTTTTCAAAGAGGTGCTGCAGCTCATATAAATAATTAAGCATTGTTTGTTGATGGAGACTTTACTGTTAGCCATAAGTCTGAATCACAGTTGGGCCCGTCCGTGGGTTTTGTAACATTGTGAGGGAACTGCTGGTCTTTAGTGGGACTTTATTGTACTGTTGGTAACTCTAATGACGTAAAATGAGTTATCCTTCTTTAATACAGTCTTACCAGACACCCATATTCAGATGTTCCAAATGTGCAGGCTGAGCCATGCCCGGCCTAGAGCATTCCCTGCAATTATACAGGGAAACCTGGCAATGTTCTTTTCTAGTCTGACACAAGCAGAAAAAGTTTGACTTATAGTAAAGTTAGTTTATTGTTGCCCAGAAGGCTGCAATAATTTGGGCCATTATCATGTGATAATGACCTATATTAATCGCAGCAAATGCATTTAGAGCTAAATAGCATGCATTAGATTTCTTACATTATTGTAAAAAACTACACCAACCTGGGGAATAGTTAATATTCTTGTAATGATGGCTCTGGATTGACATTTGTGCTTTTTAATTTGTATTATTTTGTGAACACAGGTAATTAACTGATTTACATAATTATGCAGCTCATTCCCTAGTTTTGCATAGATATTGCGCAGAGGTTCACGAGAGCCAAATAGCATGGGCTAAAATGGCAAATATTGCACAAAAACATTCACAACCAAAATAGCATGTGTTATTTTTCATTTTAGTACATGTTCACAAACTTATTTGTGACACAATAAATTCAGTTCATTTTTGCAGAACTGTGTGTAAGGTATTTGTTTTAAGTCCTGTGTTATACTTTGAGGTGACTGCCAATTCACCGGCCTTGTAAGTTAGTTATCGTTTGCAATCCAGAGCTCTGTTCCCAAATCAACATGCTGTCCTTTCTCTAAGTTCATAAAATGGCTGCCCTGTCCTTCATTTTACATAGACCAAATATGGCCTAAGCGTAGTCATCTATGAGACTTAATCATCACGTCGGCATCACTCCCTGCTTTGATTCTTAAAGAACAACATGATAAACGTATCACCAAGTCTTTCATTGCAGGAGCATTGAATGATCTGTTCTTCAATCATGATCCAAATATAATCACCTATTAGGCTTGATATCCCCATGGCATCACTCCCCACTTTGATACTTGATGAGTATCATGTTAGAGGAAAGTGGAATATTTTGTCTCAGTGTTGCCAGGCTGCATGATGTACAATGCAAATGTGCATTTAATCCAAGCAATGAGAAGGAGGATGAGAATCAGCAATAGAAGAATGGAGATGAATAAAACTGTATCTTTAACAGTGTGGAGGAGACAGCGTCTTTAAAAGTCTATCAGTAGTTGTGTTCCATCTAAGTAAAGATTCTCATCAGGAATGGAACCCATCTGATCCTGCTGCATCAAGTACACTGATGACCTGTGGTGAAGAATGCCAAACATGAATGCAAACAGAGAGAGAGCTGGATTTCACCTGTGCAGCTTACCTAATAATCGGGCCGATTCAGTAAAGTCCGCGGGAGAGCAGGCGAATGCCTGCTGTCCCGGCGCGCGCACAGGCCACTCGCCTGCGCGCGCGATACAGTATTTAAATGAGGCCCAGCGGTAGAAACGGGCAAAAGGAGGCGCAAGGGACACTAGCGCATCCCTAGCGCCTCCTTTTGGCCCGGAGTGGCGGCTGTCAGCGGGTTTGACAGCCGACGCTCAATTTTGCCGGCATCGGTTCTCGAGCCCACTGACAGCCAAGGGCTCGGAAACCAGATGCTGGCAAAATTGAGTGTCCGGTTTTCGACCCGACAGCCGCTGGCCGACTTCAAATTTTTATTTTTTTTTTACTTTTTTTACCCTTCGGGACCTCCGACTTAATATCGCCATGATATTAAGTCGGAGGGTGCACAGAAAAGCAGTTTTTACTGCTTTTCTGTGCACTTTCCCGGTGCCCGAAGAAATTAGCGCCTACCTTTGGGTAGGCGCTAATTTCTAAAAGTAAAATGTGCGGCTTGGCTGCACATTTTACTTACTGAATCGCGCGGGAATACCTAATAGGGCCATAAACATGCATTTGCATGTTGAGGGCGCTATTAGGTTCGGCGGGTTGGACACGCATTTTCCGCCCCTTACTGAATAAGGGGTAAGGGAAAACGCGCGTCCAATGGCAGGTTAACAGTGCACTCCATCGGCCGATACAGTACAGTGCGCTCCATTGGAGCGCACTGTACTGTATCGGCCCAAATGTGTGTGTCTGTGTGGTTCTTCAAAGACAGAACATAAGGAACATTAAGGCAGATAGGGAGGGAAGTAACATTCTCGTACAACTGAGGAGGAAATTACTGGTCCATTGAGGAACAATTTCAGGGCAATTTTCAAAAGTAGAAGCACAGATGTACAGGAAAGCAAAAACTGAGCAAAAATCAATCTGGAGGGAGTGCTGACTGCAGGACTTTCATCTGCTACTGGTAAGTTGGACTTGCTGAGAGAGAATGCTAAAATCTTGGGAAAAAATGTATTAATTACTACTGGCTTAGTTTATGTTATGTTTGCTTTTTAAGCCTAGTATTTATTTGCAAATGTTAAGAATTGTGTGGGTTTAGGAATAAGAGACTGGATTAATTTTGTGAGCAAACATAGGTTAGTATTTGTTTAAAAGTGTAAACATTGTGTGTGCTTAGCGATAATTAGACTTTGGATTAATTTTGAGAGTTAGTCAAGGTTAGTATTTGTTTGTAAGTATTAGAAGTGTGAGTTTGCAAAAGTCATATACTTGATCTGAAAAGGTGAGCGTACTGGTCCCTGGGTAACTAGTTTGATTCCCACCCACCCCAATCACTTTTTTGTACATAGATTACCCTCACCCCCACCCCAGAGGAGAAAAATCTTAAAAATAAGAGTCAATTAGTGATTTAGAATAACAGACAATTAAGCCTGATTTTAGTGACTGACTAATTTTAGTCTCGCTGGTCATTCACAAACCAGCACAAGTCACCTAATAATAAATTAAATTGAAAAGACAGGAAATATCCTGGAAACATTGACCTTTTCTGCAAATTTGGGACTTTTACATGCAACATATTTCTGTTCAAGCACGTCATTTAATTCTGAATGATCTTACTGTACCACAGTCTGTAGATAATGTCAGATAATTTTGTGCTTCGGCCTCCGATGACCGATTCAATTTGTATCAAGGGCGGTGGGGAGGGATAGGGAATATTGGGGGGAATCTCAAATTGTACTATAACTGTGTTGTATTTCTTAATATCGATAGCCATGGCGTTGCAAAGTCCACTTGCCTTGGCTTATGTTTGTAACACAGTTTTTACCTTTTTCAATAAACAGATTTAAACATAAATTGAAAAGACATCAAATAAATAATTTTAAAACTCTAGTCCAATTTTTAAAAAAATTAAAAAAAAGGCATTAAATTCAGAGACATACCTATTCCTTCCTCAGCTTTTAAAACTTTAGCAACTCAATAAAATTAAGATGCAGAGAGAAGTCTAGGAGTGAGTTAGGGGCTATCTAGTCTTTCGCAGTGAGTGGCACATGTATGATTATTTACCTGTGATGAGAGGCTGTTTATGTGTACCCAGTGCAAAGAGCTCCTGGCTCTCAGAGAATGAATCAGATCTCAGATCTCTGGAGTTCAGAGTGGCAGACCTGGAAGAGCTGAGGCAGACGGAAAGGTATATAGATGAGACCTTCAGGGACATAGTAGCCAAGTCCCAACTCCAGTCTGGCAAAAGCAAGGTCACTGGCAGAAGACCATCATCTTGGTGTGGTAGGAAGTGATCCCATAACTAGGACCTGCCCTCCAGGTGATGCTTTATCCTCTCGCACCAAGGATGTGTGCCCAGGAGGGAAGGGCTAGGACTGCCATTGTCATGGGTGTTTTGATCATTAGGAATGTAGATAGGTGGGTAGCTAGTGGCTGTGAGGATTTCTTGATAACTTGTCTGCCTTGTGTTAAGGTAGCGGACCTCAGGTGCCATCTGGATAAGATTTTAGAGAGTGCTGGAATGGGACCGACTGACATGGTACATGTGGGTACCAATGAAACAGGTGCAGGAGGGAGCTTTAGGAGGCTAACTTTAGGTTCATAGGTAAGGAACTGAAATCCAAAACCTCCAGGCTTGCATTCTCAGAAATGCTCCCCATTCCACGTGCAGCACACCAGAGACAGGCGGAGCTCCAAAGTCTCAAGGCGTGGATGAAAGGTGATGCAGGGAAGAAGATTGTAGATCCCTCCTCATATTTTTCACTCCTTCCTGGCTGTCCACCCTATTGCAGATTTTGGTATCATTGGCAAAAAGACAAACCTTTCCCAACAGTCCTCCAGCAATGTCGCTCATGAAAATATTGCAAAGAACCAGTTCAAGGACTGATCCCTGAGGCACACTGCTAGTAACAACCCCCTCCTCGGAGCAAACTCCATTTACCATTACCTGTTGTCCCCTCCCACTCATAAGAACTCAGTCACTCTAGGCCCCTTATCAAGGGCGCACAATTTATTTATAAGTCTTCTATGCAGAACCATGGCAAAGGCCTTACTAAAATCCAAATACACTACATCTAGGGCTCTCCCCAGATCCAACTCTCTGGTCACCCAATCAAAGAAATTAATCAGATTCTTCTGACAAGACCTACCTCTGGTAAGACCATGCTGCCTCAGATCTTGCAATCCATTGAATTCCAGAAACTGCACCATCCTCTGTTTTAGTAACGATTCCATTGCTCACCACAGAGATCAGACCAACCAGCCTGTAGATCTCAGCCTCTTACTTACTTCTACTTTTGTGAATAGGAATCGCATCTGCCCATCTCCAGTCCTCCATAACTACTCCTGACTCTAAAGAAACAGTGAAAAGGTCGGTCAGCGGAGCTGCCAGGACTTCTCTAAGTCCCCTCAGATGTAGCCCATCCGGCGCCATCACTTTATCCACTTTAAGTTTAGTTAGTACCTCACAAACACACTGTTCTGAAAATTGAGGTTTTACTTCTCTCTCCATCTTTGTTTTATGTGGTCCTGCTCCAGTGAACACCGAACAGAAATATTTGTTAAGCACTTTCACTTTTTCCTCATCAGCCTCTACATATTCCTCCCCTTCACCTCTGAGTCTCACGATGCCACTCTTGCACTTCCTTCTGTCACTAACATATCTATAAATAGTTTTGTCCCCTCATTTTATTGTCTTTGGTACTTTCTCTTCTATTTGCATCTTAGCATTTCTGACTGCTTTCCCAGCTTCTCTTCATTTTTCCAAATAGTGTCCCCTGCTTTCCTCTTTTTGTGATCTTTTGTAGTTTATGAGCATTAACCTTTTCTCCCTTACCTTTTCAGTTGCTTCTTCAGAAAGCCATAGTGGCCTCTTTTTCCTTTATTTACATTTATTTAAAAATCTTTTCTATACCGTCGTTAAGCGGGTGCCATCACAACAGAAATTCCTTACAAAAAAGCCGGGTGCTCTTATAACATCTCCTTTTAGTTTTGCCCACTGCTCTTCTACTGCTCTTAGATTTTCCCATCCAGCTAACGACTCCCTGAGGTGCTTCCCTCACTTTAACAAAATTAGTTTTCCTGAAGTCCAGGACCCTCACCTTTAAATGAACCTTCATCACCAGCACTCTAATGCTGAACCACACCATCCAGTGTCCACGTCAACATCAGAAACACTGTTCCCATTGGTAAGGTTCACTATCGCCCCCTCCCATGTGGGTTCTTTTGCCAGTTGACAGAACAAATATCTACGTGTAGAATTCAGGACTTCCCTGCTTCCAGAAGACACCACATCTGGGATGTCCCAATCAACATTTGGCAGATTGAAATCACCTAGAAATACCTTCTCCTCGTTCATAGCAATTTTGTGAATATCCTTCGTTACATCTCTGTTTCTTCTGTCTGTGATAAGGGTCTGTGTGTTGCCCCAATATAAATAGATGTTCCATTTCCTTTTCCAGATTAACCCACAGTACTTCCTCTTTACCTCATAAGCTGTCACCACTACCATGTGTCATCTTCTGCTTCTATAGGTGGGGCCTGGGAAACCCCACCAACTTGTCTGCCACCGCCCATTATAAAAATCTTTCTCCATAAACCCGATCTGACCAGAAGAAGGAAAAGTATGACAAGCTGTATTTGGGGATCCCTGGTCTAAGAAATGCTAACAGCATAATTGTAGGATATTGAAGAGGACTGGCCCTCAAACTGATCCCTGTGACACTTCACTAATCACTTCTCTCTCCTCTTGGTGAATTCCATTTACCACCATCTTCCATTGTCAATCACTCAACAAATTTCTAATCCAGTTCACCACCTTAGGAAGTTCCTGAATAAGTTTGGGGGTAAATTCTATGTAGAACAATATCGAAAGATTTTCCTGAAATTACAGGGCCTCCCAGGACCCCTGCCACTGCCTAAAGTGACCAGAGCCTCCCTGGGCTCCTTCCCTCTCCCCACCTCCTTACCCCTGTAAATAAGCCAGAGCTGGGAGAGGGGCCTACCTGAGCTGAGCCAGGACCTCCCTGCAAATAAGCCAGGGTTGGGCTTCCCCTGCCCCTATTTACTCTTTCTGTGTAGAAAGGGGCAGGAGTAATCCCCAGTTGCTCCTGCCTCAGGACACATTCTCTGGGCTGGGCCGAGGCATCAGGCCTGGGCCCAATTTCTGGCCTAGGCCGAGGTCCAGGCATCAGCACCCGGCATTGGGCCTGGGTCCAGGTCAAGTCCCTGGCATCAGGACTTGGCCTGGGTTAGATCCCTCAGCAAACGCAAGGCTTCGGCCTGGGTTTAGGTATCGTCGGCGGATCCCCACCGGTCCAGTAAATGAAGGCCGGGGGGGATCCTGGCCCCCAGCATTTTTCTGGCTAGAAGGGATGGGTGGTGGGGACGGGAGGCCTTAGAAGGCCTCTTTTTTTTTTTTCTTTTGGTTCTTTTTAGGTTTGGGGGTTTTTTTAGTGTTTGATTCGTTTCAGTCACATGAATAAAACGAATCAAACTTTCCATGAATCGAAATTTGTGGGGAAAAAATCTGAAAACAAAATTTTTTATCCCTGCATACCCCTTTGTTTTTCAGAGTTAGCAGATGAAACCTCTGCAGGTTCTCTTTTTTTCCTAGGCAGTTTTCCAAGGGAAATTACAGGCATGCATTTTCTTTGAGAACTGATACAAAGCCCGCAAGTAACAATGCTGGCAGACTTTGCATCAAATTGCCCAGTTTTGAAAATTTCCCCCGTAACTACTGAAAATCCGACACAGGTTTCACTTAATAGTAACTCATCAGTTGAAGAGACATGAAGTCAACAGAAGCTGTTTTACATCTGGTCTGAAAGACCAGCAGTGGCAGGGTTGATGTGGTAGGGCCAGCAGCAGCAGGGCCCCCATCCTAACATCTGGCTGGGGCAGTGGGTTACTGCAGGCTTAAAGGGAAGTACCCTGTCTCCAGGATAAACAGTACCACTCTGGGTGGCAGAGAGAAGCATACTTAATGGTTCCTGGACATTTATCTATCAGTTGGCCAGGAAAGATTTGATAGTTAAAGCTTTGTATCTGTCCAATGCACCTGTCATGGTAAGTTATAACAAAAATAGGTGAAGTAATTCTAACATTTACTCAAAATATGCTCCTTCTACCTATGATATCAGACAGGCTGAATACTTTTGATAGGTGTGAGAATAAGCCACAGTATGGTTTGAAGCCTTTGCAATGGTCCCACTGTTGCATGTTTTATTCACCCACGTTTCTGCACCCCACCCTGTGTCTAGTAACTGTCTAACACCACCAGGAGAAGGTCACGACACGACGCATCTCCTCTCTAGCCATCGGCCTGCAATGTGACATCATACAATGCACGCAGACAATAAACTGGTCTCATTTTCACAAGATGCTCCAGTCCTGTATTCAATAAGCTGCAAACCTTCAGGCCTATGATTGCAGTTAGTCAGGAAGGGGGCCAATCTTGGAAAAATGTACTCTGTGAATTTACAATTGCTGCTGATTCTCTCTCTTCCTTCTAAACTCCTAATGAAATGTTTTTAATGTGCTCTCTGTTACAATTGATGGATTTGGTGCAATGGCAGGCAGTGACATTTAAAGATTCAGAGGCAATAGAGCAGTCTCCATATGTGTACTGTGAAGCTCTGCCTTTTTTTCCCTTATGCTCTGTATGTATTCTACAAAGGTGGACATAGAGGACGGATTGTGGGCTCGATAACTACCATTTAAAAGCAGTAATCTTTGCTTTGGGAAGGCTCTTGATGTTTAAGGTGCCTTTCAGTAAAGCAAGAATGTACAAAATCTGAAAGCATTGGTTTACATGTGTGGTTTTGTTTAAATCTACTGCAATATTGTGCCTGGTGTCTCCCATGGCCATTAACATAGTAGGGAAAAACGTATGGAGTCTCACCCATCCACCTCATGTCCTGTTTTTCTTATATTGATTGAGTTTTGGTGCCATAACTAAAGCTCTTGCAGTTTTTGTGAACATAAATAATGTGGTCCCTTCCACCCCCAATTTAATCTCACCTATTAACCAACTTTTGGGGATTTTAAATCTTATCCCATGTTTTCTTGTTTCTAGTGGATTGTTTAGAATTGCAATCATACATTTTTAGCACTTATTTTTCCACAAATAAAATCATGCTTGTATTCACATATTGCAGACATTATCTCTTGAACCATTCAACCTACAGCAGCAAGCACATTTTCAGGACAGGTCTACCTTCTTATATAAAGGTCAGAAACCAAAAGAACGTTTTCCCATAAATCTTATGGAGCTAGCGCCAAATAAAATAACAAAAAAAACCAAAACTATGAAAGAAAAAAGAAAATTGTCAGCCTTTGCAGCCATCAGTTTCCAACTCACCCAACATCAGTAGATTTCCATCACATAGATTGTTTGTAAAACTGGAATGTCTGCATGCCGAGACGAATAAAACATCTGATTTACAAAAGCTCTTCCATGGTGAGACCGCACCTTGAATACTGTGTACAATTCTGGTCGCCGCATCTCAAAAAAGATATAATTGCGATGGAGAAGGTACAGAGAAGGGCTACCAAAATGATAAGGGGAATGGAACAACTCCCCTATGAGGAAAGACTAAAGAGGTTAGGACTTTTCAGCTTGGAGAAGAGACGACTGAGGGGGGATATGAGAGAGGTGTTTAAAATCATGAGAGGTCTAGAACGGGTAGATGTGAATCGGTTATTTACTCTTTCGGATAGTAGAAAGACTAGGGGGCACTCCATGAAGTTAGCATGGGGCACATTTAAAACTAATTGGAGAAAGTTCTTTTTTACTCAACGCACAATTAAACTCTGGAATTTGTTGCCAGAGAATGTGGTTAGTGCAGTTAGTATAGCGGTGTTTAAAACAGGATTGGATAAGTTCTTGGAGGAGAAGTCCATTACCTGCTATTAAGTTCACTTAGAGAATAGCCACTGCCATTAGCAATGGTTACATGGAATAGACTTAGTTTTTGGGTACTTGCCAGGTTCTTATGGCCTGGATTGGCCACTATTGGAAACAGGATGCTGGGCTTGATGGACCCTTGGTCTGACCCAGTATAGCATTTTCTTATGTTCCATAATCCATGTCACTACAGTTCTAGCCCGGCACAGATGTCTCTGCCTATGGGCTGCTACCGCTCCTGAGAAACAGGAACTGGTTAGATAACTGAGGAGGAGTGGGGAGAAGAGATTTCCACCAAGGCTTTCGTGGCAACCTAACGCACACACACCCTTATCCTAGAATGGGGATATAAGTTTTATAAATCAAGCAATAAAATACCCCTTCCCCCAACCAGGATGGCCCTGCTCAAGGGTGGTGGTGAGACCAAACTTAACCCAACTTATACTGTATTGTACAATCATTTTGTTAGAAATAAGTGCTCGTACAAGCTTTGCTCATCAATTCTTTCCTTACTTGTTTAATTGGCTGCTTTAAAGTTGGTTTTCGACAGATTGATTTCGCCTTGGAAAGGCGTTAATGTCAGTGCAGTGATAGCGTGCGTTGTACCAATGTGACCTTCAGATTCCCGTGTCTGTGCTGTGCCGTGCCAAGGTGACGTTATCTGCTGTTTATGGGGGAAACTAAATGCACTGTGGAGGCTGACTTCAGCCAATCTGTCACTATTAGGAAAGGACTCTGCTCCTTTGATTGCAATGACTTATCTTTTGACTTTCTTTAGTCAGTGCTCCCTTTGAGCTGCCATGAGTGGAAAAAAGGGGAGGATCCGGCCTAACGTGCAGAGCTCAACTGAAAACTCATCTTCTATAAGCACGAGGCACAGCTTTGTCAGGACACTGATGAGAACAGAACAGGGCCGGCACC
The DNA here is from genome assembly GCF_901001135.1 of Rhinatrema bivittatum. Classification (NCBI taxonomy): domain Eukaryota; kingdom Metazoa; phylum Chordata; class Amphibia; order Gymnophiona; family Rhinatrematidae; genus Rhinatrema; species Rhinatrema bivittatum. Next base: position 200,741,600 of record NC_042622.1, on the reverse strand, counting down.
TGTAAAACCTACCTTACCCAAAACAGGGGTGAGGCCTTCAAAATGTATTTGCTGGAGGAAGGATGGGAGATATGATAGAAACAGATCAATATTTCTTCAGGTCCAAGGATATGCGATGTTCCCAGAAAAGGAAACTCAAGGCCAAGGGGGTCATAATAGGTGGTTATTAATGAGGAAGATGCTTTAACGCAGTGGCTCTCACCTGTTTTTTTTGTGTGTGTCATGGCACACCCAGAATTAGATGCACTTTGTCGCAACACACCATCACTTTCCCTTCCCTCCCACTTTCTCCTTCCTCTCACACCCTGGCACCACTGCTTTCCTTTCCCTTCCCTCTTACCCCCCTCTCCTTGATCACTGTCCCTTCTCTCCTCAGAATCAAACTCAATAGGCAGAAGGAACTGGGCAAGCAGCTCTTCTTCCCTTTGAAACCAGAACTACAGGGGGCTGCCGTTTCACGAAATCCATTGCCTCGCGTGGTTCTGACTGCAGAAGCAAGGGAGCAGAGGGGGAGACAGCAGCGCGAGTAAACTGCCCCTGCCAACTGGAGGAAGAGAAGGGAGGAGCTGTTGGAGGCTGTCAGTGATTTTAACAATTAATATGGAAGTATAATTGAGCTCTGGTAAATGGTAAAATGTCAAATAAATGCATGAGGACTGTTTTGTGATTTGCTTTAGACATGTTGAATAAATCTTTTGAGCCTGCAGGTCTGTAAAACACCATTATTAATGATCCAAAAAAGCCCTCCACTCACTCCCACTAAAAATCAGAAATACTTCTTTAAGTAACAAGAATAGTGAGAGAAATATTCACAGGGATTGACCTTGGTTGGATTCCTGGGCCGTCTCTGCTAATGCACAATGGCACCATCTAGTGGTCAGCTTGCAGAAGGAGCCTTGGGCTTGATTCCTGCTTGTACTGAGTGGACTAAGTACATTTAGATCTTTCTGTGCTGTCTGCCAGCAGATTAGCATGCATGGTGTGTGTGTGTGTCTGTTCAAAATCTAGTCAGATATCTCCATGCCTAAGTAAACGATAAGTTATGTGAAACTGGTATTTCAAAATATGACAAATGTTTTTTAAAATAATAATTTATTGCCCAATAGTAGGAAAATGCTTCATACATTTCAAGAAATAACACAAAAGGGGCTTCTAATATACAAGGAATGTTGTGTATAACAAAAATTATTAAATTATCTGAATTCAAATAACTGACCATACAAAAAGGCTGAAAGGAAAGGACAGCAGAGTCTGGAATTCTCTTTCTTACTTCTGGGACTCCTGCAGATGTGAATTTACAGAGGTGCGATATTGTGCTGAAATGTTCTAGAACCTTTATTACACGTTTTTGCTCTTTTGTTCACTCAATGCAAAATACTTAGTCATCAGATATGATGCAAGTTTTTCCACATCATCTGTCTTTAAAATAAAGATACTTTTTCCCTTTTGCTGTTTAACACATTACTTCTGAAGTATAAACTGGTCGATAAATTCATTCTGCTCTACTTCCACCTTGCACAGAGCTTCGTATTCTATTCGGTACCTGAAAGACAAAGCGAGACCGGTTTCCTCCAAGATCTCAGGCATATAATTACTGAATTCAGTCCTGAGCATGGCAGGGCTGGTCTTGTGTGCCTGCTGGATATCGGGACCATCCAGAAGGAAACATGCACATGCACTTCTTGGCTTTTCATTGGACAGTGCAAGCTGCCACTCTGTCCCTTTATTGTCTGAGAATCTATGCAGGGAACCAGATTTTCAAACATATGCACACACAAGGAGGGACATTTTCAAAGGAATTTCTGGTGGTAAAACAGGGTTTTACCTGCAGACATGGCCTTTTACAAAGTCTGCCTACATGATATGTGCGTAAACTTTAACCCATGCTGCCTGTTTACCTGAACTGAGTGAAGGTGTTCCTGGGTTTGGGGTGAGGACTGATAAGGACCCACCCCAGGAAGGATAGGGGAGTTATCCCCCTATGAGATGATGTTTGGATTGCCCTATCTGGGAGGGGCTGGAGAAATACCAGTGTTCGAAACAAAGGACAGATCTTTAAAAGAATTAGATATGGGCACTTTCTTCTTCTTCATCTCATTTAAGGGAAAAGGGGCTATTGGCCCAGACATCTCCACTGGACTCTGCAGTGCACCGGTTCCGGCCTGGAGTCTGGGTGCAGATAAAACTGTGGAAGGGAGTCCAAGATACAGCCAAAGTGGGAAGGACCGTTCCAAATCCTTCTGACCACAGAAACGGCAGAGAAAGGGTGGACTCACCATTCCCGACTCAAGGGACCGGTGGACTTGCCTGCAGATCCTTCTCAGTGCACAGTGGTGAGAAGCACAGACCATCCACTTAAGATAAAATTTACGAGAAACGAGCACAAGTTTTGCATGAACAGTTATACTTTGAACGTTGCTTTGAGCTGGGATCCCGGCCCTGATGACATCCCTATTTGGGACTCAGCGACCAGGTTTAATGTAATGTGTGAATCATTGTTGAATATGTGGACTATGGGACCAGGCACATTCATAGTGTGGGAGGGGGATGGTACAGATTAAAGAATAAGAATTGAACAAGGGGACGTGTCACTAATCAGACCTAACACTGGGGAATTGGTAACATTTTGGTACATCACACATAAAGACTTAGGAGGTAGAAGGTACCCGTGGTATTTCTTAAGGAAAAAGGGGGAATAGAACCCTTGAATCCTTTGAATTAATTGGTGTAGGTGAACCTTGGGCTTCCACCTTAGGGGTTAGAAGGTGGCATTTTCCTTAAGAAATCTGCTTAACACTTTCAGTTCTTATGTAGACAGAGGAATTGGAAAGAGAAATGCTAGCACTATTGATTATACTAGTGCCAGTCGGTCTATGGTATGTGTTCAAAAAGGGGTGGTGTGAACCAGGGAAAGGGGGAGAAGATGAGATGTGGTTTCTTGCTCTTCAGTTTTGCTGGATGCCAACCCAGATAACCGGTTGGTACCCAGTAAAACAGTGGTTTAATATAACCAGAGGAGGGGATGATCCATTTATCAGGACTTACACAGATGCTGTTGCATTTTCAAAAGTGTGCCTGTAAATCTTCTGCACACATAATGGCAGCTGTAAATTGGGTGGGATCATTTTCAACGCAGACTTGTGCATGCAGGTCCACTCTGAAAATTAGTGCAAGTTCCACCTGTGTTTTTTGCCATCTCATTCAGGCGGGCTATTATAAAATGACCTCCATAATGCAGAACTTTGTCTTTCAAAAAACTCCAGCTGCAGTATAAATCACACAATGCCAGAGCAGGTCCCCGTTACTCCATCAGTACAAGTCCAGATAGTGAGCGAGACTGTGGGCACACAAACTTTCCCCAGTGTTGCACAAGCCCTGTATTAATGGCTGGCATAGAGAATCTCTTACCACCAGCTTCACGTCACATCTCTCACGGACATGGACCGCACCAACCTACCTCTGGTGCCATTTCATTAAACTAAAGCAAACTGCATACATGAAAAAACACATTTTTTTCCCTTAAGGTAGTGGTGCTCAAACTAGACATTGGGACTTCCCCTCCCACACCCCAATTGGTAAGATATACCTGCATACATTAAAGGCAGTGCATGCAAATACATATCTCAGAAATATTAATTAGACGTGCCTTGAAAACTCAACTGGTGGAGGGGAGAGGGGAAATGTAAGATGTTTGAAAATTTTGAAAGCATGAGGAAAAAATATTGTCCTTTTTTCAGAGAACAAAACTGAAACGTTAGGAAAAATTGAAATTGTGTGTGTTCCATCTTGAATATGAATCCAGGAGGGGTGGTAGATGGTACTGTTGAAAAAAAACCCAGTAAGGCCTGCTGTCGTTCGGATGGACAGAAGCAATGCTGTGCAGTGGAGCTGTCAAGAGTGACTGCACTGCCACATTCTGGACTTTAATCTGGGTGACGGTTAAGGAAGTCCCCTCCCAGTCCGCTCCAAAGGAGCGGACTGGGAGGGGACTTCCTTAACCCCCTAACCTTCCTGCCTTTTTCCCAACCCCTAAAACCCCCCCTAACTACTGTCATTTAAAACATTTTTTTTTACTTACCTGGTCTTCCGAGCCGACTTCCGCACTGGCACTGTCGTAGCCCGCTCACGCCCACACACACCCCCAGCCCGCCCCTTTTCTGCTTCCGGCTCTTCTGCACGTATCTCCCGGGATTGGAGCATGCTAGCGATTTAAAATCATCCCCTAAGTCAACTTGAATAATAGTAGTTTATGGACTTCTCCAGGAACCTTTCCAAACCCAGCTACATGAACTGCCCTAATCACATCCTCTGGCAATGAATTCCAGGGTTTAATTGTGTGTTGAGTGAAAAATAATTTTCTCCGTTTTGTTTTAAATGTGCTACTTGCTAACTTCATGGAGTGCCCCTCGTCCTATTATCTGAAAGAATAAATAACCAAATTACATTTTACCTGTTCTAGTCCTCTCATGATTTTATAGATCTCTATTATATCCCTCCTCAGCAGCCTCTTCTCTAAGCTGAACAGCCCTAACCTTTTAGCCTTTCTTTATAGGTGAGCCTTCCAACCCCTTTATCATTTTGGTTGCCCTTCTTTGTACTTTCTTCAGTGCAAGTATATCTTTTTTGATAAGTGGCAACCAAAACTGTACACAGTACTCAAGGTACAGTCTCACCATGGAGCGATACAAAGACATTATGACATTCTCCGTTTTATTCACCATTCCCTTCCTAATAATTCCTAACATTCAGGCCGATACAGTACAGTGCGCGCCGGTGTATCGCACTGTACTCTATTGCACTGTTAATCGGGATTTGGTTGCGAGTTTGACGCGCTAGCTTTACCCCTTATTCAGTAAGGGGTAATAGTGCGTCAAAAACGCATGTCCAACCCCCCTCCCCCCAGAATAATAGCGCCCGCAACATGCAAATGCATGTTGATGGCCCTATTATTCATTCCCGCACGATACAGTAAGTAAAATGTGCAGCCAAGCCGCACATTTTACTTTCAGAAATTAGTGCCTACTCAAAGGTAGGCGCTAATTTCTGCCGGCACCGGGAAAGTGCACAGAAAAGCAATAAAAACTGCTTTTCTGTGCACCCTCCGACTTAATATCATGGCGATATTAAGTCGGAGGTCCCAAAAGTTAAAAAAAGTTAAAAATTAAAAAAAAAAAATTAAAAATGGGCCCGCGGCTTGAAAACCGGACACTCAATTTTGCCGGCGTCCGGTTTCCAAACCCATGGCTGTCAGCGGGTTTGAGAACCGATGCTGGCAAAATTGGGTGTCGGCTGTCAAACCTGCTGACAGCCGCCGCTCCTGTCCGAAAAGAGGCGCTAGGGACGCACTAGTGTTCCTAGTGCCTCTTTTTACCGTGGGCCCTAATTTAAATAAATTAACTTACTGAATTGTGCGCACAGGAGAGCCGCTCTCCCACAATTTTTACTGTATCGGCCCAATTCTGTTTGTTTTCTTGATTATCGCAGCACACTGAGCCAATGATTTCAAAGTATTATCCACTATGATGCCTAGATCTTTTTCCTGGGTGGTAGCTCCTAATATGGAACCTAACATCGTGTAACTACAGCAACGGTTATTTTTCCCTATATGCATCACCTTGCACTTGTCCACATTAAATTTCATCTGCCATTTGGATGCCCAATCTTCAATTCTTGCAAGGTCCTCCTGCAATGTATCACAGTCTGCTTGTGATTTAACTACTCTGAATAATTTTGTGTCATCTGCAAAATTGATCAGGTCACTTGTCGTATCCCTTTCCGATCATTTATATATATATTTTAAAAAGCACCGGTCCAAGTACAGATCCCTGAGGCACTCCACTGTTTACTTCATTCCACTGAAATAATTGACCATTTAATCCTACTCTCTGTTTCCAGTTTGTAATCCACAAAAGGAATTGGCCTCCTATCCCATGACTTTTTTAGTTTTCTTAGAAGCCTCTCATGAGGGACTTTGTCAAACGCCTTCTGAAAATCCAAATACACCACATCTAGCAGTTCACCTTTGTCCACATGTTTATTAACCCCTTCAAAAAAATGAAGCAGATTTGTGAGGCAAGACTTCCCTTGGGTAAATCCATGCTGACTTTTGTTCCATTAAACCAAGTCTATCTATACATTCTGCGATTTTGTTCTTTAGAATAGTTTCCACTACTTTTCCTGGCACTGAAGTCAGGCTCACCATTCTATAGTTTCCCAGATCACCCCTGGAGCCCTTTTTAAATATCGGGGTTTCATTGGTCACCTTCCAGTCTTCAGGTACAATAGGACAATTTAATGATAGGTTACAAATTTTTATTAATAGATCAGAAATTTCATTTTTTAGTTCCTTTAGTACCCAAGGATGCATACCATCCGGTCCAGGTGATTTGCTACTCTTTAGTATGTCAATCTGGCCTACTACATTTTCCAGGTTCACAGTGATTTGGTTCAGTTCATCTGACTCATCACCCTTGAAAACCATCTCCGGAACTGGTATCTCCCCAACATCCTCATTAGTAAACACGGAAACAAAGAATTAATTTAGTCTTTCTGCAATGGCCTTATCTTCCCTAAGAGCCCCTTTAACCACTCGATCATCTAATGGTCCCACCGACTCCCTCACAGGTTTCCTTGCTTAGATATATTTTTAAAAGATTTTATTATGGGTTTTTGCCTCTATGGCCAACTTAGTTTCAAATTCTCTCTTAACCTATCTTATCGATATTTTACATTTAACTTAACAATGCTTATGTTTTGTCATATTTTCTTCAAATGGATCCTTCCAATTTTTGAAGGATTTTAATTTTTTTGGCTAAAACAGCCTCTTTCACCTTGCCTTTTACTATTTCTTTAATGAATTTATGAATTGAAGGAAGGAATACACCTTCTTACATAAAAAGATGAACGATGATTATGCAATACAAAGAGAAAATAAAAAATTAAACAAGTAAACATCACATCTCCAAAAGTAACAATATTGGAGCAGAGGCAGAAAAAATTAGGAGAACACCTTGCCTTTTAACCATGCCGGTAATCATTTCGCTTTCCTTAATGTGTGGAATACATCTGGACTGGATTTCTAAGATGGTATTTTGAAACAATGTCCAATCCTGTTGCACATTCTTAACCTTTGCAGTTGCATGTTTCAGTTTTTTTCTATCTTCCTCATATTATAAAAATTTCCCTTTTGAAAGATTAGTGTTAGAGCTGTAGATTTACTTATAGTCCCCCTTCCAGTCATCAATTCAAATGTGATCATGTTATGATCATTATTGACAGCTTGCCCCACCACCATTACCTCTCTCACCAAATTCTGCTTTCCACTAAGAATTAGCTCCCTCTCTCGTCAGTCCCTGAATCAACTGCTCCATGAAGCAGTCATTTATTCCATCCAGGAACTAGCATGTCTTATTACATTTACCCAGTCAATATTGGGGTAATTGAAACCTCCCATTATTACTGCACTGCCAAATTGGTTAGCTTCCCTGATTTCTCTTAGCATTTTATCATCTCTCTCTACCATTTTGTCCAGGTGGACAGTAGTATACTCCTATCACTATACTCTTACCCAACACACATGGGATTTCTACCCATATAGATTCTACTGAGCATTTAGTCTCTTGTATGATCTTTATCCTGTTGGACTCTGTACCCTCCTGGACATAAAGTGCCACACCCCCACCAAGTTGATCCTCCATATCATTGCGATATAATTTGTACCCTGAAATAGCACTGTCCCACTGGTTATCCTCCTTCCACCAGATCTCTGTGATGCCAATTATGTCAATCTCATCATTTACTGCTATACACTCTAACTCTCCCATCTTACTTCTTAGACTTCTGGCATTGGCATGCAGACATTTCAAAGTGTGTTTTTTGTTTGTATTAACAACCTGCTTTTCAGTTCTTAGGGATAATTTGGAAATCTTTAGCTCAGGTGATTTTTTACATATAGGCACATGGACTCCTTTTGCTTTTATTGGAACCTCTCTGTTGGGATGCCCTAACTTTCCTGTTTCATTAGTATCCTTTGAAGATACCTCCCTCTGAACCATGCACTATTCAGCGACTGTCGGCTTTCCCCTTTGTTCTAGTTTAAAATCTGGTCTCTTTCCTTTTTAAAGGTTAGCACCAGCAGTCTGGTTCCACCCTGGTTAAGGTGGAGCCCATCCCTTCGGAAGAGACTCCCCCTTCCCCAAAAGGTTCCCCAGTTCCTAACAAAACTGAATCCCTCTTCCTTGCACCATCGTCTCATCCACGCATTGAGACCCCGGAGCTCTGCCTGCCTCTGGGAACCTGCATGTGGAGCAGGAAGCATTTCAGAGGATGCTACCCTGGAGGTTCTGGATTTCAGCTTTCAACCTAAGAGCCTAAATTTGGCTTCCAGAATCACCCTCCCACATTTTTCTATGTCGCTGGTGTCCACATGTACCATGACAACCCAGCACTGTCTAAAATCCTATCTAAGTGACACATGAGGTCCGCCACCTTCACACCAGGCAGGCAAATTACCAGGCAGTCCTCATGTCCACTAGCTACCCTGCTATCTACATTTCTAATAACTTAATCACCAACTATGACAGCTGACCTAACCCTTCCTCCCTGGGCAGTAGCCCTGGGAGACTCGTCCTCAGTGTGAGAGGACAACACATCACCTGAAGAGCTGGTCCTTGCCACAGGATCTCTTCTTGATACACCAGGATAATGCTTTGAAGTGGAGATATCCTAGACGGACAAATACAACTGATTTTATGTGAGCCTTTAGGATAAGGAATGTCTGACAAAAATGCAGCCTGTGATTCAGATAAGCGATCACCAAACAAACTAGCTAAAGGGCCAATGGCGGAAGTGCATCTGGGCTCTGAGATTTATACGAAATTGGAAATGCAAGTTTCAAATGGTCTTCATTGCCTTACATCTTCATGATATGTAGTTATTAGAATCTGAGAGCTGTCTTGAAAAGCATTTTGTACACTGTTCTAAAAAGAGAACATATTTCCTAAGAGGTTTTTTCCAATGTTTTCACTTCTGGCCTTAGGGGGGAAAACTGACAAAAATCATCGATTTTTTTTCTGGACCTCCACATTGCTGGGGAGGGGGAAGGAACCAAGGACCATTTTGAGCACCACTGCCTTAAGGTACTGTCAGGTTTTACAGCCGTACCCATTTAACAGAGAACTGCAACTTGAAGAGGGGCACCTGACTACAGCAGTTAGGCCCCAAATCTCTCTTTCACTGGAGATTCAATGTTCCCCTTACCTTTCCAGCTGCATTTTTTTCTCTGCTATTAATGCGTGGAGCTGCTGCTGTTGTGCTTCCCTCTGCTTTGCTATAGACTTGAGCAGATTTCTGGCACCGATAGCCTAAGGAGACAAAATTCCCAGTGTGTAGTTAAAACGGAGCTCACTTTCTCTTGAGCACACTCCATTTTACATTGCCTTCGCCAATGACTTTCCTTCTGGTTGGGACACCTTGCTTAGAGAGCCACTTTGGCAGTGATCTTAGCACGCAAGGCAGTAAAGAGCAGCTACACTTTGCATTTCGCTTTAGCTCCTGTCTGTTCCATGCAATCTGAAAACATTCTGTTGATATATGAGAGCTTCTGCCCTGGGTGTCACTGCTTCAAAGTACTCACTCCAAAAGTGTATTTCTTCAGGACTGCTACAGCTACTAGAACATCTGCTACTGGACTGACAAGGACGTGCCCTGTCCTAAAAGAACAGTGTGTCTGTGTGTGTAAAGGGTAAACACTCTGTCTCCCCCCCAGCCGAACTGGGAAGACTGACAAACATAATAACCACAACCACCTGGAACCGCGCTCGGGAACTCAATATTTATTTAACTTGGAAACCTCTCACAGATTGTTACCTTCATTTTCTCATTTTCAGCTTGTTTTGCTAGTTGATCAACGAGTTCAATTAAACCACCGACTATTTTTTGAAACTGCCCTATTTCTGGAAAAGTAAAAAGAAAAAAAAAAACAAAAGAAAATCTTTGGGTTGGTGTTCAGCATGTCAGAGCCCAGCTCTGCTCCGGAGGCACAGGCTCAGTGCTCTAGCACATCACATGTAAATTTCCCAAATGGCATTTCCTCTTGCTTCAGTTCTGCTTTGCATTTTCTAGGCTGCTGTTTTGTCATTCTTCACTGCCTCTGGCTGGAACTCTGATGGACTCAGAATCAAATCAAAACTTAATTCCCAATATCGGGCACTCTACCGTGTGTTAGGAGGAAGGATTCTCAGCCCACAGAGTCCTGCATATCTCAGTCAGGGGTCCATACAATTTGAACTCAAATGTTACTCAGATTTTCAATTGTATATCAAATTAAGAACACAATGCATGTCAATCCTTAATCATGAGCAAGGCCATGTATTCACTATGGCCATTCACTTTTCCCCAGGGAACTAAGCAGTTACTTGGGCAAAACTGAGCTCTCCCTCTCCGGGGGTGAAGGAAGAGCTGGGTCTGTAAGCAACACAGTGGGGGGTGGGGAATGTGCCAAGTCTGTACCCAAGGCACCGGCGGGCCACCAGATTTTCAAAGGGAAGAAATAGGACTGATCATCGGCAGAGAGACAATGGCACCACCCAGACACTAGAGAGAAAAGCAGACCTGGCCAAGAAAAGGCTTCCAAAATTGGACCCAGACTCGCGACTCACCTTACCCTGCTTGGCAGAGAGCTGCAAATTCATATCCATAGTGCTCCCCTCCATGGGCTTTCGGAAGACCCCCACCAAAACCTCAGAAAGACTGTTCTGTCACTACTGAAAGTTGGGAGGCTTAACAGCTTCAAACAGACAAAATAAACGAGTGCTTACTATCCACGAACTCGCGGCATTCCTCTTTGAGTTCCGTTGTTTGCTGGGCAGCATCTGGATCCAATATGCGCAGTTTGTTCAGCTCATCAAAGTGCAGACCTGCATCTCCCAGAATATCTTTGGCCATAGTTACCTGCTGTCAGCCTGCAGGAGAGAATGGACTATGAGGCACACAAAGCGGAAGGCAAGCACATGCACTAATTGTACTCTTATCCCTTCTGTGCATCAGCTTAACAACTCTCTCCACCACCGCCCTTTCAAGATCAGCTCTGAAAATTTGCTATTTACTTCAGCACTTCGTCATTTCTGCTTTGTCAACTGTACAGTAATGTTGTACTGTCTTTTTATCTGTTATAATAAAGCATTCTTGGATTCCCTTGCTGGGAAATACTATTCGGAAAAGAATATGCACGTCACATAAGTATGAGGCCAGTCTATAGCTGGTTTCTATGCACAATGAAGGCTAATGCTCCTCATTCTCAGTACTGAGCATGCCAGTGTGATGTGTATTTCTTAGCAACTGGACTATCAGCCATAAACTACAAATCAGAAGGGTTTCAAAGCTTTCACAATCAATGTCTTTGTAGGTCTCTGGATCTCATCTTGATTAGAAATCCATGCCCCTGCTAGGTCATTAAGATCTTCAAGTCAAACCCTCCTCGATGTTCCTACCCCAAAACTCTTGATAAAATAAGAGAACATGCGTTTTTTCAAGCAGGCCCACTTCTCTGGAATACCTTACCAAAAGAATTCAGGAACCTCCATGAAAGAGATTTCTTTAAAAAAAAACAAAAAACCCCCCCTAAAAACATTTATTCAAAAAAGCACTCTTGAATCAGGCTAGCAATATACAGTTTCCCTGGCCTCTTTCATCCAATCTACGAAACTCTTTGTCAGCAAAGCGATACTAATTTGCGTTTATTGTAAGGACGCTTTTTAACTGTTACTTATTTTCGGCCTTATTTTAAAAGGCCATGCGCGTAAATTACAGGGGTTACACGCAGAAGTGCCGGGTCCTGCAAAAGGGGCGGGCCCGGGGTGGGGCCGGGATAGCGCCATTAGCTGCTGTCCCGGGGAAGCGCGTGCTGGCAGCCAGCCGGCGCACGGAGATTATTACTTCTGCTCCAGAGGGAGCGGTATGTAGGAAAATAAAAAAATTAGAGGATAGTTAGGGTAGGTTGGGGGGGGGGGGGGAGAAAGGATAGAGTTAGGGGTAGGAAACTTCCCTCCCAGTCCACTCCTTAATTGGAGCAGACTGGGGGAAGCCCAATTGTGTCGCCGCGCGTGCATGTTATAAAATTGGTACGTCCATGTGCGCACGCCGGGAACTGCGCACACGTGGACGCACACATGGGGGTCTTAAAATCGACCCCAGAGTGCTTTATTGTACCCTGCCCTGAACGTAGAAAAGGCAGGTAAAGGAAAATTGGTTCTTACCTGCTAATTTTCGTTCCTGTAGTATCAAGGATCAGTCCAGACCCTGGGTTATGTCACCAATCCAGCAGAGGGAGGCAGAGAAAACATTCTACTGACTCTGACGTATACCCTGGAGCACCACCTGCAGCCAATCAGTATTGACCAGTATCAAAGCAGAAATGTAACTACTAACATATTAACTATCTATCTAAACAGGAGAACGAATTTCCAACTCACAAATCCTAAATGGAAGCAGAATCCCCCAAAAACAATCTTGAGAATAAACAAGAAAATATTAAGAAAAATAGCATGAAAGGCGGTTTAATCACCCAAACAGTGAACGAGCGGACTCTCCGAAAAGATAAATATAATACAAAGACATAAAGGGTGGGCGTCTGGACTGATCCATGGTACTACAGGAATGAAAATTAGCAGGTAACAACCAATTTTCCTTTCCCTGTACGTACCTGGATCAGTCCAGACCCTGGGATGTACCAGAGCTGATTCAATTAGGGTGGGACCCAGAGAGCCCCGCTCGGAGAACACTCTCTCCGAAGGCTGCCGAACTTGGAGCGTGAACATCCAAGCGGTAATAACGAGCAAAAGTATGCAACGACTTCCAAGTCGCTGCTTTACAAATCTCCTGAGGAGAAACTAACTGACATTCTGCCCAAGAGGTAGCCTGTGACCTAGTAGAATGAGCTCTCAACCCTTCAGGAAGATCACGACGAGCTAGAAGATAAGCTGAACGAATTGTCTCTTTTAACCAACGAGCAATCGTAGCCTTCGAAACCTTATGACCTTTGCGAGGGCCACTCCACAAAACAAACAAATGATCAGACAATTGAAAACTGTTTGTAACTTCAAGATAACGCAACAGAGCTCGTCATACATCCAATTTTTTAAGATCCCTAGAGGAAGGATCCAAACGATCTAAACACGGAAAAGCCGGAAGCTCTATGGACTGATTTAAATGGAAAGAAGATACTACCTTAGGTAAAAAAGATGGTACAGTCCGTAATGAAATTCCTGTATCAGAAATTCTAAGAAAAGGCTCTCTGCAAGACAAGTCCTGCAACTCTGAAATTCTATGAGCTGAAGAAATGGCCACAAGAAACACCACCTTCAATGTGAGATCCTTCAAAGTCGCATGATTAAGGGGTTCAAAGGGAGCCGAACACAGAGCCCTAAGAACCAAATTCAAACTCCAAGCAGGACAAGGATTCCGAAATGGAGGACATAGATGTTGCGCACCTTTGAGAAAATGCGCTACATCCGGATGCGCAGCCAAGGATAATCCCTGAACCTTACCACGAAAACATCCAAGTGCTGCTACTTGTACCCGTAAGGAACTACAGGACAAACCCTTGGCTAATCCATCTTGTAAAAAAGATAAAATATTGGCTACAGAAGAGTGAACTGGATCTACTTGATGCTCATTACACCAAGATTCAAAAACCTTCCACACCCTTGCATAAGCCAAAGATGTAGAAGGTTTTCTAGAACGCAATAAAGTAGTCACTACAGCATCTGAATAATCTTTATTCTTTAACCGACGCCTCTCAAAAGCCATGCCGCTAGAGAGAAGTGTTCGACCTCTTCCAAACAAACCAGACCCTGAGACAGAAGGCACGGAAGATCTCAAAATCGAAGGGGACCGTCCAGTGCTAGTCTGACCAGGTCCGCGAACCACAGATGGCGTGGCCACTCCGGAGCCACTAAGACAACATCAACTTGTTGAATTTCTATCCGACGCAGAACCTTGCCGATCAGAAGCCAGGGAGGGAACACGTAGAGAAGAACATCCCTTGGCCAAGGAAGTACCAGAGCATCTACTCCTTCCACTCCTCTTTCCCTCCTGTGGCTGAAGAACAGAGGGGCTTTGGCATTCTGAAATGTGGCCATGAGATCCATTGCCGGAGTGGACCATCTGTTGCATATCATTTGATAGGCTTCCTCGCACAGTTCCCACTTGCCTGGGTCGAGATGATGCCGACTGAGAAAGTCGGCTTGAATGTTGTCCACCCCGGCAATGTGTGAGGCTGCGATGCTGAGCAGATGTTGCTCCGCCCAGGCGATCAGCTGTTGTGCTTCCTAAGCTATCAGGAAGCTTCGGGTTCCTCCCTGACGGTTGATGTACGCTACCGTGGTCGCATTGTCAGAAAGAACCCGTACCGACTTCCCGCAAAGGAGAGGTTGAAGAGCGATTAAGGCTAAATGAACCGCTCTGGTCTCTAAAAGACTGATCGACCACTGCGCTTCCTCTTCGGACCACTGACCCTGAACAGATGTATTTTGACATACCGCTCCCCAGCCTGAAAGATTGGCGTCGGTAGTGACCACAGTCCATTCCGGAATCTCTAGCGGTACACCTCGTTGCAGATTCGCTGTCTGTAACCACCAATCTAGGCTGGAACGAGCCGTCTCTGTAAGAGGAAGGGGAAGGTGGTATAGTTCCGAAACCGGATTCCAGCGTGAAAGCAATGCAGACTGAAGTGGTCTCATGTGCGCAAAGGCCCAGGGAACCAACTCCAGAGTAGAGGTCATTGAACCTAAAACTATCAAGTAATCCCGCACACAAGGAATAGGAATAGACTGTAAGTCTCGAATTTGTGATTGAAGCTTGAGAAGGTGATGCTCCGGAAGGAACACTATCCCTTGACGAGTGTCGAACCGTGCACCCAAAAACTCCAGAGATTGGGAAGGTAATAGGTGACTCTTGTCTTCGTTGATCACCCAGCCTAGAGACTGCAAAAGGCTGATTACCCTGTTGATTGTATAATAACAAAGAGATTCCGACTTCGCTCGAATCAACCAGTCATCCAGGTACGGATGTACCAACAGGCCCTCCTTCCTGAGTTGAGCGGCCACCACAACCATTATCTTGGTAAATGTTCTGGGAGCTGTGGCTAATCCAAACGGGAGAGCCCTGAATTGATAATGTTGCCCTAGAATGCAAAACCTGAGACGCTTCTGATGATCGGATCGAATGCAGATATGAAGATAAGCTTCGGTGAGGTCGAGAGATGCTAGAAATTCTCCTCTGTGAACCGAAGCTATGACAGACCGAAAAGACTCCATCCGGAACTTTGGAATCCTTAGACAACGTTTGACCCTTTTGAGATCGAGAATGGGACGAAAGGTTCCTTCCTTTTTGGGAACGACGAAGAAAATTGAATAACGACCTTTCCGATGTTGGAACTGGAACTATAGCTCCTAGGTCGCTTAAACGCTGTAGAGAGTCTTAGATTATAAGACGCTTTTGTAGGGAAGAACACGGTGAAATTAGGAACAGGTGGTGAAGCTGCCAAACAAAATCTAAAGCGTAACCTTGATTTATCACTGATAGAACCCATTGATCCGACGTACATCTGGCCCATTCTCCGTAAAACAGAGACAGCCTACCCCCTATGACGGGAACCGGAGAAAGGACCGGCCTTATCTCATTGGACAGACTTTGTGCCTCCTGAGACTTGGGAAGTTCCAGGTCTGCCAAAGTGGCGGCCACGAAAGGACTGAGACCAATTCTGTTATCTACCTGAAGATTGTTTAGCTGGAGGAGCCGACGGACGAGAAGAACGAAATCTTCTGTTAGACCGAAAACGAGAGCGAGATGAAAAAGAGCTTCTAGGTCTAGGACAGTCCTCTGGAAATTTGTGAATCTTATTTTCCCCTAGGGACAAAATTAAATCTTCCAATTCCTTACCAAATAATAATTTTCCCTTAAAGGGTAAAGCCCCTAATTGAGCTTTGGAGGATGCGTCTGCGGACCAATTCCTCAACCAGAGAAGTCTGCGAGCCGATACAGAAGCAACGATAGACGAGCCGAGGTCCTAATGAGATCATATAAAGCATCTGCACTATAAGCAACTGTAGCTTCCAGTCTACCAGCCTGAGCAACTTCCTCTTCAGAGAGGGAAGAATTGTTTTGTAAAGCCTGGACCCATCTTAGTCCAGCTCGCAAAGCCAAGCTACTACACATGGCCGCCCGCACACCAAGAGCAGAAACCTCAAAAATTCGCTTAAGCGGAACCTCTAGCTTACGGATCTTGGAGATCTTTAAGAGCCGTAGCCCCAATTACTGGAATAGTTTTCTTAGTGACGGCTGAAACAGCGGCATCCACCTTAGGAAATTTTAAAATTTCCAAAGCTTCCTCAGGTAATGGATACAATTTTTCCATGGCTCGTGCTACCTTAAGCCCCAACTCAGGAGTATCCCACTCCCGGTATATAAGGTCAGTGAGAGAAAGATGAAAAGGAAATGATGTCGTGGGACCTCTAAGGCCAAGCAACACTGGGTCAATGCCACCCATCAGAGAATCCTTCACTGGAGCCTTGAGACCCAATTCCAGTAAAATTGTTTGAATTAAGGGACTAAGTTCCTCTCTTCTAAACAGGCGGACTACTTTGGGGTCATCCCCATCCGCAACATGAGGGTCTGAACTAATACTCAAAGCAGGGTCTTCATTTAAATCCCCCTCCGGCAAGGACTTGTCCGGGATAGGTAAAGAGCCATGCTCAGAATCATCTGAAGAAGAAAACATTGTCTGATCCGGACCCAGACGAACGGGACGCTTCGGAGCTGACCCCACTCCCAAATCTGTGGAACTAGCCCTTTTAGAGGAATGTGGCTTTAACCTCTGTTCAGATGAGAGAATCTTGTGTCTCTTATGAAATTTCTTAGATTTGTAAGCTTTGCGAAGAAAACGAAGAAAATCCCCTGAAAAGGCAGGAGAAGAGGAAGAAGAATCTGAAATCTCCTCCAGGCTTTCAGCCGATAAATATGGCCTTGTTTTGCGCGGCTTGTCCCCCCCCCCCCCCAAGGGACCGCCGGCTGCGGCGACAGCGGAGGCGGGTCAGAAGCACCCTGAATAGCTTGTTGTGTCGCCACCCTCAGAGTAGATAGGAGTGCCTCAGTTCCAGCACTGCAGCGAAATGAGTCCGGGGCAGGAGAGCAGCTGGGCCGAGGTTTTGGGGCCGCGCAAAGTGGCCGCGTCCCTTTTGTTTTCGGCAAACTTGATGAGCCTTCCCCCCCGGGGAGACATGATTAACAGAGACTCTCCCTGGAGAGACGCACGCGCTCATCTCCACAAGCGCAGCAGGCTGCGCCTCGCGGCATTATAAAGAAAAAATGGCGCAAAATAACAAGTATGAAATAAACTAAAAAACTAAAAGAAACCCCAGCGAAAAACAAAGGCACGGGCCCACCGAACACCAAAAGGTAAGTAAACAACGATTCAGCTGTGAAGAATTATTTTTATTTTTTACCTGACCGAAACGCCGCGGCCTCCAGGAGCTGCTCCAAGTAGGGTGAGTGAGCCGGGCCCCCCGGTATCACCCTTGCCAGGAGGGGTTGCTGGGTTCAAAACCTCCCCAACTCCGGCAGCCTCAAAAACCAGGAGGGATAGTCCTCCCAGGACTTGGCAACCTCCCGGGAGGAAGTGAAACGGCTGTGAAGAAAAATAAAACCTTTTTTTTTTTTTTTTAAATAACTTAAATGAAAAGAACAGGTTCTCTTCAAAAGAAAAAGAAAGTCTGCAAAAAATTAACTCCTAAACTACCTGACTAAAAAATAACAAACTACCACAGACTGCATGGGTTAGGAACGTCCACCTCTGCTGGGAGACAGAGAAATACTGATGGACTGCAGGTGGTGCTCCAGGGTATACGTCAGAGTCAGTAGAATGTTTCTCTGCCTCCCTCTGCTGGATTGGTGACATAACCCAGGGTCTGGACTGATCCGGGTAAGTACAGGGAACAAATGTTCTAACATAAATAAATAAATTTAACCTGAGCAGGCCCATTCACATTTCTGTGTCCTAGTTTATTACTATAATTCGGTATTGAGTGGAACCCATGAAAAATTTCACATGTTGGGTCAGCAGCTCTTCCTCCCACCCAGGCCTGATTGCAATAGTGGCTCATTATGCTGACACCCCTTGGCTGCTGCTGGTATTGCAGCTTCTGATTCATTTGCTATACTGACACCCTGTGACTGCAGTTGATACTTCAACCTCTAATATGTCCATTCCCAATGTAGCAAGAGTACATGGCTCAACACTGACAGGGGATGACATCGGCATGCTGGAACACATGACGATGTCTGCCACAGGGGAATGGCAGACAGCATGTGTTTCAAGTTGACATCCGGAGCTGGTGTGGAGTAACATAGTAACGATGGCAGAAAAGGAACAAATGGCTCATCCAGTCTGCCCCAGAACACTTCTAATGGTAGTATCTGCCCTTCCTTGCAGGATACCGCCATATTTCTCTCAAGGTTAGTAACTGCCACTCTGTGGAGTTACCCCCAAGCCTTATGATAAGGGTAGTGATATTTACAATCAATCAATACCAAGTAACTGTCAAACTCATAAATTACTGCTGGCAACATTTTTACTGGGTGAGGAGCCTTCTTGATAATTCAGACAATGCTGCTTGACGTTCTTTGCTTTGGGACTTGGCTGTAGAAGCCATCCTGTGCTTTTCCCCTTATGTCTTCTTGATAATCCAGACCATGCTGCTTGATGGTCTTTGCCTTAGGACTTAGCCGTACAAGCCATCTGGTGCTTTTTCTCTTATGTCAGCGTGTCAGTACCCCAGACTGTAAAAGTCAGGGCTCATGTTGGTTGTTGTCTGTATCCAGTTCCCTTCCACCCCCACTGTCGAAGCGGAGAGGGATGTTGCATTTGTGTCAAAAGCATCAAGGCTATTGATCGAGAGTAGTAATCCTCTGCCTTCTGTTAAGAGTAGTAACTGCTGCTCTGTGCAGGTTACCCCCCATGCACCCTGTTCTTCAATTGCCCTCTAGCCTTTAGGGATCCATAGGTTTATCTCATACTCCTTTGAATTTGTTGATTGCTTTCACCACCTCCTCCAGAAGGGCATTCCAGGCATCCAACACCTTCTCCATGAAAAAATATTTTCTGACATTGGTTCTGAATCATCCATCTTCCAGTTGTCAGGAAGACAACAAAAACCTGAACATGGAGAGAGATCTTATAAGCCAAGAAGCCCTACGGCTGGGCAGCTGAGATGAAGCCTTAGCAGCGTGAGCAGGAATTACTGAGCAGACTGGATGGTCAGTTGATCTTTTTTCAGCAGTTATCTACTATGTTACAGTTTTTCCAAGTTTTTGTTACAGTCAACCAGGCATCCACTTTCTTGTACCCAGCTTCTTCCCGTTGTCCTCCATATCCATCCCAAGCATGCGTACATTCTGTAACAGTTTTGCTTTCCACCACCTCTGTTGTAAGCTACACCAGGCATCTATTATCTGTCTTTGGAAAGAAGCATTTCTGCAGATTCCCTCTGAGTTTCTTTACATTCAACTTTATATCATGACCCTCTTTCCTTGAAATTCTTTTCATGTTAGACTTTTTTTTTGTTTTCAGCAATCCAGGAGTGGAGGAGCAGTGGACTGCAAACCAGGGAAGCCAGGATTCAAATCCTGCTGCTACACCTTGTGACCTTGAGCAAGTCACTTCACTCTCCATTGCATTAGGTACAAAAACTCCTCTAGGAACAGGAAAATACCTACCGTACACAAATGTAATACACTTTAAAGTGTCTAAAAGGTGGGAAACCATTGCACTATTTAGAAAATTGTGTTTTCAAAATACAGTTAATTTGTAGATTCTGATTGTTCACTTAATTAAACACTATTACAAGCATGAATGGACCTGGTTCAAGTAGACAGTGGCTAGCTAAGCCAGAGATTTTAAACCTTCCTAGCTGCTAATGGCAGCATATGTGTACTGATAAAACTTGCAAAATGTAAAACTGAAAAGCCACGTGAACAGCCACAGGCTGTTCACGTGGCTTTCTTAGCTAACGCAGTCCAGATGTTCATATACTATGGATCTGGATTCATTTACTTATTATTCATCCACAAAAATCAGACGTACAAATTAGACCAGCAAGTTTATCAATTAAACTTAAATATCACAACTTTCTACCGATTGCAAGTTGTGGTAAGTACAACGTGATGACTTGGGCTTTTAAGTCATTTCAGTATGTTGTGCATTCTGCGATTTTGTTGCATTTCTGCTTAGATTTAAAATACTCAAAATATCAGGGATCACTATACCAGATCGTGTGCTTTAAGTTGTCTAACTTTCTTTTGAACATGTTCAATGATATTGCACATCCTAACTCAGTGGGATGTGCATTTCATAACCTGATAACCTTAATAAATAAATAAATAAACAGATTAAATATCCCCCTTTGTAGTTGCAGCGTGGGATCCTGTCACGTACTTATGACCTGGATTGGCCACTACTGGCAAGTCTTATGTTCTTAGTTTCAAATATGGTCTTACAGACTCCCCCCATCCTTCCATAAGAAGGCCGGCAACTACGTGCTCCCGTTCTCTGAGTTCAGCTTTCTTCTCTACTTGCGCCCAAGTTTCCAGATCTAGGCCAATTTCTGTGTAATCGCCCCAGACTGATCTCGGTTTCTTAGTCCCTCTATCGGAGACTGCAGTACTAAATTACAGCGAGTAAAAAGTAAACAGTTGCCTGTTCTACTTGATCCAAGCCTGATCTACTTGATTCAAGTCATTTCAGATCGTGATCACATCCCTCCCTCCCAAGATAAAGGCTTTGGTCCCAGCAGAATGGACCGGGTCTCCTAAGAACCGTCTACCCGGTACCCCACAACCTTCTTATACTCCATACACCCCCCTGGCGCGCACCGTCCATAAATCCATACCCACCCCGGCTCCTCACCGTGCCAGCGCCGCCACCTCGCTTGTCTGTCACCGCACCGCCGCTGCCACGGCGACAAGCTGTTTACTGGCATCACTTCCGCCAGTTTCATCTCCCTAGCCTCACGCAATCACTAAATGTTGTGTACGTCATCTCCGCCAGCACACGTTCTTCTATTGCCCTCGAAGGACTCCGTTGCCATAAACTGTTCACTAACGTCGCGTCAGCACCGTCTTCCACTCTCCTCTCACAGCGGTTGCGTCGAAAGGCTGTTGATAGACGTCACTTCCGTGGCCTAATTCCTTAGAACAAGGTAAGAAATCTCAGCGCCTTGTTGCATTTGGGAGTTGTAGTCCTCCCACAGACGCTTGTGGGGGGCCTTGCGAGCAGAAACTGTCCCTCCGGACTAGTAGTCCCAGCATGCCCTGGTGGAAGTAGCTGGGACTCAGGTTTTCCCCACTGTAACTAAGGGTGTTTTCTGCTCTGCGGAAGGAAATGAGATCATGCCAGTGGTAAAAAGAAAGAAACCAACAACTTTTGTTTAGGGGATTAAGTGAAAGCTCAGGTCGTGGGTGCGCGTTGGACGTACCCTGCAAGTGCTAAGGTTTGGTTTTTACCTTTATATACATATTTTTGCCTTCTATTTTTACGCTGCATTTTTATTTTAGAGATCATCCTACAAAGAAGCAGGAATAAAGAGCTTTTCGCCCGATTATTGTATTCCGAAAAAAAAGGGGGGGGGGGGAGGGTAAAACTGAATTTCTTTTCCTTGCCAGCAAATAGAAGAATAGGCTCCTTGGGAATGGCTTGTTTATGACATGCTGCCAGGAGGTTTCCTTAACATGAGCAAAGAGTGGGATTTCAGTTTTGGTGTGTGGACTAAATGTAGTACAAGTCTGTGAAAGATCGTTGTCTGATTGAATTCTTAGGATGAAGGACGTGGTGTCCATCTGGGACTGTAACTGAATTTGATACTGTTACTGTGTGTAGTAAGCTTTCACAATATTCCGAGCAAGGTGTGGTTAACATTGTTGCACTTTTTGATGAATGCGGATTCTTGCCTGGTTCTTCATTACCCAGGTATTATCTGATCGATAGTAATCCTGAAATATTTCGCTGGACAGACTGAAAGAGCCATTTGTGTCTCTTTCCGCCGTTATTTACTATGTCCTTATTTCTCTAAACACCTATGGTAGAGCATTGATTTAAAAAAAAAAAAAAAAGTGGCCTTTTCTAATTTTATTTTTGGGTAAAAAATAGTAATTAATCATGGCCTGAAAAAATAAGATTCAAATTTAAGCGGGGTGGAGACAGGCAAAGCAAAATATAAATTTGTCTCTTGAATTCTAGGAGCCGGCTACTATGAAACACACTTTGCGCTTCATTGCCTCAGGTGCAAACTTGGGGGTTTATTTATTAAGCTGTGATATTTTATCACAAGATGGGGGGGGGGCATTCCTGTGATGATTGGCCCCTCCGATGAGAAAATGTCATTTATCTATTTATTTGTTTATTATTTTTATATACAGACATTCGATCTGAGATATCACATCGGTTTACATTCAGGTACTGTAGATATTTCCCTATCCCCAGGGGGCTCACAATCTAAGTTTGTACCTGAGGCAATGGAGGGTAAAGTGACTTGCCCAAGGTCACAAGGAGAGACAGCGGGACTCAAACCCTGAGAAAATGTCATGGCAGTATGGATCGCAGACCACTGCAACCTGTCAAGGTATAGCACATACGGGCCGATATAGTACAGTGCGCTCTGGCGGAGCGCACGGTTAACCCGCAATTGGACGCGTGTTTTGGACGCGCTAGCTTTACCCCTTATTCAGTAAGGGGTAATAGTGCGTCCAAAACGAGTGTCCAACCCCCCGAACCTAATAGTGCCAGCAAAATGTAAATGCATGTTGATGGCCCTTTTAGGTATTCCCGTGCGATACAGAAAGTAAAATGTGCAGCCAAGCCGCACATTTTACTTTCAGAAATTAGCGCCTACCCAAAGGTAGGCGCTAGTTTCTGCCGGCACTGGGAAAGTGCACAGAAAAGCAGTAAAAACCGCTTTTCTGTGCACCCTCTGACTTAATATCAATATCATGGTGATATTAAGTTGTAGGTCCCGAAAGTTAAAAAAAAAAAAAAAAAAAAAAAAGTAAAAAATATAGAAAAAAAAATTTTGAGATAGGCCCGTGGGTCGAAAACCGGGTGCTCAGTTTTGCCGGCATCCAGTTTCCGAACCCATGGCTGTCAACGGGCTCGAGAACCGACACCGGCAAAATTGCGCATCGGCTGTCAAACCTGCTGACAGCGGCCGCTCCTGTCCAAAAAGAGGCGCTAGGGACGCGCTAGTGTCCCTAGCGCTTCTTTTTACCGCCGGCCCTAATTTTAATAAATTAAAATACTGTATTGCGCGCACAGGAGAGTGGACGCTCTCCCGCGATTTTGCTGTATCGGCCCGATAGTGTTTATAAAAAAAAAAAGCTTCAAGTATTGTATAGTAATTCCCCACTCCCTGACCAAATGCCCCCCTTTTAAGAAAATAACCCCCATCTGGATTCTCCCCCAGCCCCTCCCCCTTACATTAGGTGAATTCCCTGGCATCTAGTGGTCCCCCCTCCCATTCACTTAGGTCAAAGTAACTTCCTGGTGTCTAGTGGAGCACCCACCATATCTTTAAAAGCTACCCTGGTGATCCAGTGGTGGCCTGGGATGTATCCTATGTCCTGGGCCAGTTGATGCCATATTTCAAAATACTGCCGACTGGCCTTTGCCTTAGGGGGTATTTTATGCTGTTATGGGGAGGGGTGCATTTTGGGCTGCTGCTGGCACTTTAAGAGCTATTCCAAGACATCAGGATGTGCGTTAGTGTCCTGATGCCCCAAGGTCTATTATCTACAGTTCCTTAAGCATTGAAATAATGCAGTTGGCAGTGTTAATATATTTGCATAAGATTACATATGCATTAGCTGCTTTGCACACATTTGCAAAATTTACATGAAAATCTCATTTAAAGCAGCTTGTTCTAATAGGGGCATGTTTCAACCCAGAATAATGCACAATATTGCTGAGATATAGTGTTTTATCTTGTGATTAAACACTGTTTTTCATACATTATACCCATATTGTAGCTTAGAAAATAACCCCCTTAGATTGTGAGCCCTTTGGGGACAAGAAAATACCAACAGAGCCTTTCAGCCACTTTGAGCAAAGAAAATGAACCACATACCTGCATATATATGAACAGCATTTTTCTACTTAATGACTAACTCTAGCAAATGATTTACCTTGTTGGTCTTTGGAACAGGTTATCTTGTGGGGCCTTAGTAAAATAAAGACATTGTAAATAACAAAGATTTAAGTATTTTGACACTGATCTCGTTCAGTAAAAAAAAAAAAAAAAAAAAGTTATTTTGTACCTTAACTCCGAGAATTCCCCTCTGCCAAGTTTCAGGCAGTTGCTTAATAGGGACGTACAGCCAAAATAAAATGTTTGTTTTGTTTTGATTGTAGTGTTTGCTAACTGAAACAAAACAGCAGTGCATCCGTATAACGTTTAATATGTGGCACATGAATCGGGCCTGATAGGTTTACCTTCCTTCATAAGCCGTTGTGATCTGTGCTGTTTAACAGATTTCATAAATGATCTGAAAAAGGGTGGAAATAATGAGGTGATCACATTTGCAAAGGACTCCAAATTATTCAGAATTGTTGAAACGGAAGCAGATTGTGAGGACTGCAGACGGACCTTGCCAGTCTGGGGAATTGCGTGTCTAAATGGCAGATGAAAAGTTAATGTGGCCATGTGCAAAGTGACACACGTAGGGCAAAATTAATCCCAGCTCCAGTACAAAGCTGGGCTCTGTATTAGGAGTCGGCACCCAGGAAAAGGATCTTGAAGTCGTCATGGACAATATGTTGAAATCCTCTGATCAGTGCATGGCGGTGGTCAAGAAAGCAAATAGAATTATTCAGAAAGTAATAGAAAGTAAACCTGAGGATATCGTAATGCCTTGATATAGATTCGTGGTATGACTGCACCATGAGGGTTGGGTGCCGTTCTGGTCTCCTCCATCTCAAGAGATGAGATAACAGAACTAGAAAAGGTGCAAAATAATAAAGGGAATGGAGGGAACTCCCTTATGAAGAAAGGCTAAATAGGTTAGGGCTTGTTAGCCTGGGATATGATGGAATCTTATAAAATCATGAGAAGAACCGGTAAACATTTACCCAGGTCCCATCCTGTTCTGCCTCTCTAAACTCATCTGAAAAATATACACAACCTTGGCGGTTTGGGGTTTTTTGACCTGGCAGTTTCCTGTTGCTCCTTTGGGCTTCCAGCTCAGTCAGAACCAGAACCAGTTCTGGCAACCACAGGTTTGCATTCCCACCTACCAGGAGAGATTTTTTTTTCCTCAGTGTCCTCTTCCCTCCCAGCTTCCTTTAGTCCAGGCATTGCAGTGACCAGGCTTCGACTAGGAGCCATGCACCAAGGCTTCTGCTGAAATCCTTGAATCACGAGCCCTAATTTCAGCACCAGGGGTCGCCACTGCACGACGACTGTGCCCGTGCAGCAGTAGACTTGACGTAGGTCTCTCCTCATGGCAATGCACAGCACGGCCTCCAGGCCGGCTCCTGGAAACTGGTGGTACTTTAAGTGAATGACTGTGGAATGACGAGCAGAAACCGTGTTCTGCCCTCATTGAGCTATTCTGCCTGGGTGACTTTGACTTGCCCTGTCAGCTGAGGGCAGGACGGGACGTCTCTGCTGAGGCTGTCCCATCGGTGTCCCTCTTGCGTTGGCAGAGCTCTCCAGAAGAGCAGCTGCTGCCATTCCTCCCACCCAGGACCCGAATGTATCTTTTTTTTTTTTTTTTTTTTCTGTGATGCACTCGAGTGCCGCCACCTCCATCAGACGATAGACTTCAGCATTTATTTATTTATTTCACATATTGGGCCACTTAATCCAAGGTTTTAAATGGCTTACAGTAAAATGTGTAATTTGCAGTAAAAGCAAAACACAGTACAGTTTCAGACCTACTAAAGTTATTGGATAAAATTGGAAAGTCATGCTGAATGAAGCAAAAGCATATACTGCAGTGCTCATGATGTTATACTAATTCATTGAAAATGTTCTCCTCACTATTCTGTTATTCAACTACTAAGAAAAAATGTTTTCTGTTCACAATACTCTACTGTTCCCAACTACCATGTTAACTCCATTTGATTGTATGTTAATTGCATATTTTGTAAACCGTTATGATGGCTCTACCGAATAACGGTATATAAAACTCTACAAATAAATAAATAATCCGAAGTATAACAATGTAAAGGCGTCTTTAAACAAACAGGTTTTCAAATGCTTTTTAAACGTATTGAATCGTGGCTTCTTCCGATCCGCCTCAGGCAAAGGGTTCTGTAATATTAGGCTGGCAACTCTAAATATCCTCTCATGAAATTCTGTAACTGACCATACAGTAGGAGCATCTAGGAGATAGGGCAACTAGGGATCTAAGGTGTGCTGGCCGCTATCGTGGGCCTCGTGCACTGCATTAGGGCCTAATCTTTGGGATCGGCAAAAGGGAGCCTTTGAGATTTTCACCTTGTCAGCGCTTTTTGATAGCCAGCTACATTCCATTCTTCCTGTCTGGAAGTGCCTCCCTGTGGTTTGACACTCAGCTGGGAGCTTTTACAGCCTGACCATGAGCTAGATGTCACTCTTCTGGCAAAGCCCAGGAACCCACTTTTATAAAGAACCTTTTTAGCACTACATGGCCAGCATGGAAAGAGAGGTGTGCTGCTAATTGTGTTCAAATTATAGTGTGCATAACTCAGCCTGTCATCTGTTCCGGGGAGACAAAATAAAACAGTTTGCAATTATTAATAATAATTGTGCAATGAGCGTGTGGGACCTTGAGGCATGAAGCATTAAGTAACATTTCTGTATCATCTCTTTTTTTTTTTTTTTTTTTTTTTTCCACAAGGAAGCAGGCAGAAGCCGTTTTTATGTCACTGTTGACTGAGCAAGTCCCTTTCCTCTCTGCCGTCTGCTCTGTTGCAGGCTGCGCTCCACGCTGGGTCGATTATGAGGCTGCGGAGGGGGTCGGTCGGCTGGTGACCTCTCCTGACGCTTTCCACCACGGCGGCGGCAGACATCAGGCCCACAGTGTGCAGAGTGGTGATCTACCTGCAGCGCGAGATGTCCGGGGATACCTGCCTGGCGGCCAGGCGTCCCGCTCAGGGAGCCAAGCCCAGGACCTGCGGCTTCAAAGGGGGCAGCCTGGGCAATAAGTACGTGCGCCTGAACGTGGGCGGCTCTTTGTATTACACCACCGTGCAGGTGCTGACGCGGCTTGACACCATGCTGAAAGCCATGTTCAGCGGGAGGATGGAGGTGCTCACAGATAAGGAAGGTGAGGCTGGGTCCGTCGCTCCTCTCCCAGGCTATGGGGCCCTGGATGCATGTCTTCTCCGAACTTATCGCAGCCAGGACATATTTCTGATGTGCTCAAGGTAGCAAGGAAAGTGGATGGGACCCACATAATGCTGTATGGCAGAACCCAGGTGGTTGCAGGGATGAAGGAGTGCTTGTAATACTATAGCACAGGGATGCATGAATGCATTGCTTGGGGGGGGGGGGGGGGTTAATTGAAGACCACACCCACTCTTGTTGGTCTCTACCCATCTTACACGTGGCCCCATTTTGCTGCCGTTTCCTCCTGACTGGCCCAGGGAAGGTGGCAGAGGTACGAGGACAGTTACTGTTATAAAAAAAAAAAGCTGAGCTTGTCTAATTCCTTCTAGGTGACTTGTAAAAACGATTGCAGCGTGCACTCGTTTACGAGCAAAGAGGGAAGTACCTTTGAGCAGCTGCGAAGCCTGTATCTTTGAGGGGATTAAAGGCCGGGTGCAGTCTGGCTGAGCGTGCTTAGCACTGGGAGAGCTCTCCACAGAAGCCATAATGAGAGTTTTCGGGACAGACAGACCCCTCTCCAGCCCACCCTTCCATACCAAACACCCGGGGGCCAGTTTTGGGGGGGGGAGGGGGGGTGAGGAGATGCCTCTCAGAAGTCTTAGCCCAGAAATAGAAGTGCCCCCTTGACCGTGATAATAGGGGCTGTGTAGAGGCCTTTGCCCCCTCTCTTGTGCTCATCTCATGTAATGTTAATGTCTTTTAGACTTCCCTTTTCCAGCCAAGCGTACTCTTGCTGGGTCTCTGCCCTCAGATGCCAGAATGAGGGAGGTCCCCAGATGACATCTGAGATTTCCCCATGCCAAGCAGCTTTATGCGAATATCTTATTTGATTGATTTAAACATGCTTTAATCTTCCTTCACTTTAGGCTCTAGTAGAAGTAGAATAGTGCCCAACCTGTTTAGAGCAAGGGCAATTCCAGATTCTCTAGGTACCAGGTATGAAGACCTGCTGTGGTGGTAATATTTTGTCAGCTAATCTTCCTGGGTGTTGCCAGGACGTCGGAAGAAGCTGCACATTTTTATCGCTGCTAGCGCACACGTTAAAATCTAGACGTGTTTTTACTAAAGCTTTCTGTGCACGTGGCCCTGGTTAATGTCTCTCTAAGTGTTGCACTGCCTTTGTAGTGCTGCACACGTGCAGTTAAAATAGTTTCAGCTTTGAGACACGGTAGAAAAACCTTCGCTTTGGGGTGGGTCCTGTTTGTTGGGTGTGATGGTAGGTAAACATCTGGGCTGCAGGGATTGTCTCCATCTGTTCTCCACCTCTCAGCGTCAAGGCTTCTTCCCAAGAGCAGGGAAAATCCATGTGGCCCTGGACTCTCCGAGGGCAAAGATGTCCCTAGGCGTTCTTGAGTATTCTCTCTTAGCTTCTTTTCCATTCCTGGCTTGCATTTCTAGGCTGGATCCTCATTGATCGTTGTGGAAAACACTTTGGAAGCATTCTGAATTACCTCCGAGACGATACCATTACTCTCCCAAAAAGCCGGCAGGAGATTAAAGAGCTGATGGCAGAAGCCAAGTATTACCTCATCCAGGGCCTGGTCGATATGTGTCATGCAGCTTTACAGGTAGGAGGGACACCCACTTACAGAATGCCTCTGTGCCATCTTGTGATATGCTAGCGCTACGCTCAGCTTCTAGTACTGGTTGTAAGTTGTCTGGTTTTGTTTTGGGGTTTTTTTCTTTCATATTAATTCTTTTGTTGGCTATTGACTGGATAAATGATACACCTTAAACAAGTAACTGTGTAGATTCAAAGCTCATTTATATGACTAACCAGCTAAAGGAAGACTTTTCTGACTGGTCCGTTGTATTTCTTTACTTGCTATGGTTCTGATTAGTTTGGCAGGGCTCCGTGCTGTCCATGCACTTTACTGGCCTGCTTGGCTCTTGTCTCCTTCCTCAGTGGGCAGCTGAGACTCTACAGGGATGGGAAAACTTGGGCACCCGCTAAATATTTAAGTGCCAGGGAATTTTTCTTCTCTTTTTTTTTTCACCTTTTAGGGCTTTTTTAATGTGTTTGCTTGGTTTGTTTTAATTTTCTTACTTAGATGTCCTCATTGTGCTGCAGACTAGTCCAGATAAATGGGTTTTGTCCCTTCTACCAGCAGAGGGAGGTAGAAGGCAAGTTGTTGTTTTTTTTTGTGCTGATGTTCTCTCTCTATATAACCTGGTGCAGCAGGGATGGCGTCCGTGGTCCTCTGCCTCCAGCAGGAAGAAGCAAGGAAAGGCCACAGGGAAAAAAAAACCCCAGGCTATTGGCTGCATCCTCTTGGGGAGGCCTGGGCCAAGTCAGGGGAGCTCCAGCAGGACAACAGCCAAGTTTGGATTGCTTTTCCTCTCCCCGGGGCAATTAAGAGTAAGAGACCCCCAACATTTCCCAGAATTGGCAAAGCTCTGTAAGATTTAAAAAAAAAAAAAAAAAAAGGCTTGCAGTAGCAGTGGGACCCAGGAGCCGGTGACAGGTTGGCAGCGGACTCTACCCCAGTCCGAGGAGCTCAGGTTTGGCGAGAGGGAGGAAGTGTGGGAGGTGCAGGGCCAGACGAGCGGCGAGCTTTGCCGGCTGGTTTTGCAGTGCAGGTGATGGAAAGAAGATCGGTGCCCTCTCTGCCAGAGGAGACGGATCGCGCAGAGCAGCGCAGTCTAACCACGCTGTCATTTCCCACCTCCTTGGGACAGATGACATGCAGCACTCCCCTGTGGCGTCGGAGCCCTTGCTGGCAAGCCCCAGAGAGCCCCATAATTAGCCAGGGCCAGAAGGATCGCCGAGCTCCGGGTTCTCCCACGGAATCCTGGGAGAGGAAGGGAAAGGGCAGAGAGCCAGCCTAGGAGGGAGGAACCCTCGCCAGAAAAGAAACCCCAGAGGGAGATCCCCGGAGTGCCGGGAGTGCCCTCCCCCCCCCCCCCCCCCCCCCGGGTAGGAAGATGATGCCCCTTTGGGAGACTCACGCGCTAAGGAGACCGAGGAGGGGGAGCTGCATTCACAGGCGGAGGGATAACGCAGTCGGATTGTTCAGGCAGCAAGATTGAAGTGCCCTCCTTTCTAAGGTCTCTCAGTCATTAAGAGAGAAGGAAGTGCCCAGGGGAGATCTGATCCTGACAGGCGCAAAGAAACCAGCAAAGGCATTTCTGGTTCATTCTGCTGCCCGCTGAGTGGGACTCTCCAGGGGCAGTCCTAAAGCTTGGACCCTGTACAACAGAAATGAGAAGCAGCCCAGGGGAAGGCGGATCAGCAGTATCACAAGCAGGACACTATAATGAAAATATCATTGCATGTGGCAAGCCTGGCACTGCAAGCAGTAATTTTGTGGCGGGCGTGTGGCACGAGCCTTGCTGTGCCGAACATGACAGGGCCCAGCAGCCACAGACCTAGAGGACCCGCAGGTTCCAGACAACGATAAGGCGCGCGCCTGGGATCAGGAGCAGCATTCTTAGCCATATACCTTGGATGACTTGATCTGAGTCTCGCCCCAACAGTGATGCCAAGAAACTTCTTATGGCTGAGGAACTGGGCTGCAGGTTCAGCCTCTGAAGCAGAATTTAAGCAGCCTTCCCTTCAGAGGAAGTATTAGCAAAGCCAGGGAAGGAGCTAGGCGAGCCAAAGCCTCAGAGACTGCCTGAAGGTAGGGGTAGAAGCATGGCCAGCTTAAAAGAGATGAGGCAGTATAGATCAGGTAGGCTGAAGGGCAGCCAGAGACCCAGTACACTAGGAAAGGCGAGAATTTGGTTCCCAGGGATCAATGTCAAGCAAGGGGTCCCAAGGACAATTTCAAGAGCCTCTCCTCGCTCCTACCAGTAGGTGGATGCCCGCAGAGATTCTGCAAGGAATTGACCCATATTACAAGAGGATATTAGACAGTTTTTATGCCTTGGAGATGAAAAGTTCAATAAAGAATCCTTTGTCAGCTCCTTTCTCAAAATGACAAAAAGGGTGACCATACATGATGGACTGCTCCAAATAGAAGTAATAGTATCAGTTCTACGGGTGGAAGGAGGAAAAGGCAGGTACTCGCTCTATTTCATAGTCTCAAAGAAAGAGGGGACAGGCCAGCTGGTGCTGGGTCTCAAAGAAGTAAACAAATGCTCGAGGAGATTCCTATCCTCGCTGGATCTGTCAGAAGCATATCTTCGCATCCCTATCAGACAGGAGTATCAATGCCTTTTATCATAACTGGAAACCCTTTCCAGTTAAAAGCAATGCCCTTTGGGGCTGGCAGCAGCACTCGGGACCTTGACGAAGCTCCTGGGAGTAGTGGCAGCCTTCCTGTGTAAGGAGGAGATTCAAGTCCATCCATCTCTGGACGACTGGCTTATCAGGGCTAATTCCTTTCAGGAAAGTGTCCTAGCAAAAGGTTTTTGTTTTTTTTTTTGCAGGTACTGGAAGGATCAAGCTGAGTGGTGAACAGAGGCAAGAGTTGTTTATAGTCAGCCCAGCTGTTGACACATCTAGTGGCCCGAACACAGCCCAGGGCAACGTGTTTATAACAAACCAGAGGATAGACGAGCTTCGACAGTAAGTCAGAGTGGTATTGAGAGTGCAGCCTGGACGTATCTACAACCCCTTGGCTGGATGGCAGCAATCACAGAAGTGGTTCCCTGGGCAAAAGCCCATATGTGTCCCCTACAGGAAAATCTCTTAACCAAATGGTCCCCACAAGGTGGTAGAGTATCAGACCTAGTCACTTGCAGCGTGAGCCAGGAAGAATCCAAACTGGAGGCTGGTCAAAGCCAATGTAGAAAAAAAAAAGATAAATTAGAGCGCTGCCCCCCCCAGCAGCTGGGTCAAAATGACCACAAATGTGAGCAAAGTAGGATGGGCGCAGATGGCACAAGGGCTTTGGTCCCAAAGGGAAAAGTCAGCCTCAATAAATGCCCTGGAGACCCAAGAAATCAGACTGGCGTTGATAAACTTCCAACAAGTAGTTGAGGGGAAGCTAGTAAGGAACCTATCGGACATCGCCACGGCAGTGGCGTATGTGAACAGACGGGGGCATGAAGAGCAGGCAAGTCCTAAAGGAAATGGAGTTATTTAATGGAACCCTCTCCCCAGCATATGGAGCGGGCTCGCACAAACCGCAAGCAGATGCTAGACCCAGGGGATGGCAGCTAGCAGAGCAGGCCTTCAATCACATTTTTGCCAGAGGGATCCTCAGTGGGACCTGATGGCAAAGCACAGAAATGCTAAAACAAAACAGTTCTTCAGCAGAAGGGAGGATGCAAGGTCCTGCAGAATAAACACACACTTACAGGTATGACCTCGAGAGAGTTTTGTATGGATTCCCACCCTGGCCACATGATAGGCAGAGTCATAGAGCGTCCTGGGAAGCCGGTGCTGGTTGCATCAGATTGGCTGGGATGTCCATGGTATGCAGACCTGGTCAG
This sequence comes from Rhinatrema bivittatum, assembly GCF_901001135.1. Classification (NCBI taxonomy): domain Eukaryota; kingdom Metazoa; phylum Chordata; class Amphibia; order Gymnophiona; family Rhinatrematidae; genus Rhinatrema; species Rhinatrema bivittatum. Next base: position 200,708,805 of record NC_042622.1, on the reverse strand, counting down.
GCTCAGTGTAGGGGATGTGCTGAGGTTCAGCCAAGCAGCGAGCCTGCTAAGGCAGAGTCCAGTAGTCATGAAGGAGCCAAATCTCTTAACGCCTGGCTCAAGACAAGTCATTTCAACGCTGCTAAAAGCCAAGAAAAACTCAACTTTGCTCACCTACATAAGAATCTGGAAGATCTTTGAAAGATGGGGCACCCAACGGACTATAAGGCTGCACAAGGTAGACGTGATCATAAGTTTGCAGTTTCGGCAAAGCAAATTAGAAGAAGGCTGAGCAGTGAACTCCCTAAGATAGCCTGCTAAAGGGGCAGATCAAGGGCTCTTTTCTGGTGGTTCATTTTCTGAGAGGAGCAAAGCAGAGGTGACCGCCTAGAGGACTGCAGGTGCCACCATGGGACCTAAATCTGGACCTATCGGCTTTAGTACAGACACTATTTGAACCTCTCAAGAAAGCTTCAGTTAAAAACTATACTCTTAAAATCAGTGAGGTCCATATTCAGTCACTGTCTAGATAGTAAGTTATCCAGATAAATTTATCTGGATAACTGTGGAGGTATCCCTGGGATAAGAAGCATGGAATCTCTCTACCTTTTGGGATCCTACCAGGTACTTGTGACCTGGCTTAGCCACTGTTGGAAACAGGATACTGGGCATGATGGACCTTTGGTCTAACCCAGTATGGAGATCTATGCCGCACTTTAGGACAGCTCTTTGAACCAACCGGACTGAATATCGGAGTTAGCCAGCTAACTCATCTCCTCCCATTTATGCCACCAGAACACTCCTAATTTATCTCTCTAACTTATTAACAGAATTTAACCGGATAAGTGCCCACATTTTCATTTAGCTGGATAACCTCTGAGTTATCGGGCTAAATGCTTTTGAAAATGGACTTCAGCATTCTTGGTAGAAGTTGGCTCAATGAGACAAGTCTCGGAGCTGCAAGAATTATAATGCAGAGACCCCAGGGCAAAGGTTACATTTAGACCAGTATCCTCCTTTCTGCCAAAGTAGTACCAGATGTCCACCTCAATCAAGGTCTTGCTTTACCAGAGTTTAGAAAGAGAGTGTACGGGCGGTAAGAGAGAGCTCAGATTACTGGATGTTTGGAGTATACTCTTATGGTACTTAGAGGTAACCAGTGTGTGCAGAAAGTCAGACAGCAGGAGCCCCCCCCCCCCCCCCCCCCAAAAGTAAAGTAGCCTTCAAAACATCTACCTCTCACTGGATAAGGAAAAGTGAAGTGACGTCCAGAGGAACAGAGAGCAATGCAGTGTTCTGAGCAGAGGACAAGGTGTTAACACCGGCAGATGTCTGTAGATCAGCCATGTGGGCATCACTGCATTCATTTATGAAGCATTACAGGCTGAACCTTCAGGAAATGAAGGATACAGTGTTTGCTATAGGGGTCCAGAAGCAGCTCTGGGGTAACACCCCCCTCCCCCACCCCCCATGATACTACTGCTTGAATACATCCTGCTTATTTGGACGAGTCTGCAGGATGATGAGGAAGATACAGTTAGGTTCTTACCTGCTAACTGTCTTTTTCTTTAAGTCCTGACAGACCTGTCCAGAACCCACCCCAAAAAGAAGAAAAAGAGCGTGTATTTAGAAAATGTGTGTGTACACATACATAAGAAAAGGTATAGAAAACAAAGGCTCTCTAAGGCACATGGCGAGTTGTTTGCGCTGGTTCAAATTTCATTTCCTTTTCATGCATAAGTGAAGTTTTATCTGGCTATGTGTGGGGCACTCGCACATCAGCTGGAGCAGCAGCCTTTCCTGCTGCACCCGATTGTATAGAGAGAGAGCATCAGGACAAAGAACTTACCCTCTGCCTCCATCGGCCGGTAGGAGGGACAAAACCCACTTGTCAGGACTTAAGGAAAGCAGGGAAGAACTTTAATTGTGTACTATTTTGGGTCTTTTTAGTTTTTAGTTAATTTTCTTTTGCTTATTTTCTCTTTCCGCCTTCCCCCCCCCCCCCCCCCCCCCCCCCGCCTCCTTCCAAGCTCTGTCTTCACCTCTTTCTGCTTTTTTCCATTCCATCCAGCCACTCTTTCCTTTCCCTCCCGAAACACTGGTACAGGATCTAAAAACACGAGTTAGCTTTGGACTGCAGTGTCTTGGTCTGGACCCTGCCCCCAACACCTGCAACATCTTTTTGGGCCAAGAAGAGTTTTTGAACCTTGGCTGTGGCATCTCCAGTTGGGTGCAGTGATAGGCAACAGACTACCCTTATTTTATACCCATAAAGCACCCCCTCCCCTCCTTAGCTTAGCCTTTGCAGTGATTGTCCTTGCCTGGGGAGGGGGCCCACAGACTGCTGCTCCCTCAAGAACCCGGTATGTGTGCCCCCGTGTCCAGCCAGTAGGGGTGAATGTTGAGCAATGTCTGGCACTCCCGCCTCCCTCTGGGACTGAGCATCCCTGGACACTGCTGTCCGAAGGAGCAGAACTTGTGGTGCGCTGCACTTACCACTGAGGCAGCCTTAAGAGATTTTATTTTATGTATGTATTTCCACTCCTTTTGTTAGAGACCTGCCCACTACACAAACTGGTAATTCACATTGCAAAAGGCAATGACAATATAATTATGATATCGTAGTTACATAAAGTATTCGGATATGGAAAATGTAGAACCAGTGTACAAGTCAGTAACCCATGGAAGGAGCTGTGATAGTGTTTCCATTTTTAAACAAATGGAGCTCCCTTGGTAAGAAAGACAGACAGAGCCGACATGGGATGCTGGAAACTGGGGCTAGAGCTTCGGCTGACAGATGTCTGAGCCATGCAGCGCTTTCAGTTCGTGTGCTGGCTCTCTTAAAAATCTGTTTCAATTGCAGTCGCAAACTGTTGGGCAGCTCTCAGCTTCTCAGTAATTATATAAAGTTTCACAGCCCTCTCTGAAAAGGGTTTTTCACCAAGTGCCTCTTTTATCCGGGTTCCAGGAATGTAGTGGGTGACGGTTGTGGCATTGCCGGCCTCTGACAAGTCGCAGGGGAAACAAGAAATCCTGCTGCTACCTTCACCTTCAGGCCCAACCAATCTGTTAGCTAGACTGTGTTTATAACTTAACCTGTCATTTTCATTCAGAATGATGCAAAGGGTGGGATGGCTTGATTTCTCATCTATGTCTCGGCTTCCACCTTGCAACAGTAGTCGATTTTGCTACAGGTAGACAGTACTGCTGTATTAACCTTTCTTTTTTTTTTTTTTGGTAAAAGATAAATTTTCCTAGCATCTAGACAGATGGATTCAGGGCCAATGGGTTATGCACCTCTACCAGAAGATGGAGACAGAGCAAGCCTGACATCACAGTATATATACCCCTGTAGTGACATCAACCTGCCAGTATTCTCCGTCTCCAGCAGATGGTGGACATGCATTTCCCTACTGAGGATTGCTTCAAAATTTAGAGGAGAATTAATTGGCGATTTGAATTGCCCTGCTCTCATGCGGTGATACCTAATGGTCCCTCCCCCAGTTGAGAATTCCTGAGGTGATTTCTATGGTCCCTCAGGCGAGTGCCTTGGTCCAGTAGCTGATTATTTGGCCGGCGTGAACTTAGCTGAATTATGCAGCAGAAAGGCAGTGGGTGCAGGAAACCGAGCACAGTGGTGACGGTGTATGCCCTCTTTCCCCCTACAGCCGGAGACCATCTCTGAACTCAGCCGGGAAGGTTGAGCTCAGGTAAGGGTGTTTTTTTTTGTTTTTTTTTAAGTCAGAGACAGAGTGGAGGGATTGTTGTAGGACTTCCTCCGATCTCCGTGTTCGGCGCGCTGTTCCGATGTTTGTTCCCGCTTCCGTGGGGGTTAGGGGAACTGGGCAGCTTGGCGGGTAGAGCAGCCCGCTGTTGGGCTTCTTGCTAGGCCGAGGCGGTGTTTTTGCGTGCTTTTTTTCTGTGCATTCAGCTGCGCAAATATGTCTGGCTGTGCAGCCGAATCGTGCGCCCGGTTTCTTCTGGGCACGCTGCCTGTACGCACGTTCTGGCACATATCTGTTGTGCACTCAGGTCTGACGTGATGACAGTGCGCTTAGTTTTATGGTGCACAGACTTGAGACACTTAAATTTTGTGTTCCTAAATTTTTTTTTGCAGGAACTTGGCTGGACGCACACCTTCAGGCACCTGTTAAGCATATTGATGGACTAATGGCGCCTGTGGCTTTCCCCCTGTGCTGCCTGTCATATTCGGGCATATCAGCCTGGAGCGCCCTCTAACTTGTGCCACTGCTTAGAGGCTCAGGGGGAATTATCTTCCTCCAATTTTACTAAGCCTGGTTCTTCCCAGCCTGATGATGGCCTGGTTAAGGACATGTCGGGAGGGATGCCTGACCTTGGAACTCCCTTGACTTGTTCCTCAGCAGGGGACGGCAGCTCAGTGGGCACTGCACAGGTGCCTCCTGGTTATGGCATGGATTCTTCTGCCTTTTCTTGCATAAAATTTTATCAGGGACTGCAATCTTTGCTTCAGGTACAGTCCTCAGCCCCGTCCAATCCTGTCATGTCAGATCCTCAGGCAGTGGCCTCTCCCTCTTCTCGTACTACGTTTTAAGCATTGAAGTACACCTTGAGCTGCAGGTGTTCCCGATAGGAATCCAGAGGGCACTGATGATGATGAGGCAGATCCTGACTCTCTGGAGGATGGGGAAATTCCTCCGGGACTGATACCGTATAGGACTGTTGCAATTTTTTCGTAGAGATGAATTGCTGACCCTGCTTTCCCAGATGTTGAAGATGCTGGGAGTCCCTGAGGAGTCCTCTTGTTGTTTCCCCTGTTCAGAGGCCATTCAAGAATTGATTGATCTTGAATGGGACGCCCTGGAGGCAAATTTTAAAGGGGAACTGACCTTGGAAGGCCTGTACTCCTTGGATCTGGTGGCGAGGAGAGTGTCTGCAATTTTTTGGAAGTGGATGTGCTTGTCTGTGCCATCTCTAAACTGACGACTGTCCCCATGGAGGGAGGAGCAGCCTTGAAGGATGTGCATGATAGGAGGATTGAGGCCGTCCTTAAGCAAGCATTTGAAGCTGTGACGATGACATTGCAGATAACTTCCTGTTGTTCCCTGGTGGTTTGCTCTTATTTGCTTCTCTCTCAGGTGTTTGATGACTCTGGAGTGTCTTCCAGGGCAGTTATGGAACCCACCACTTCCATTTTTTAGCAGATGAGGGCTGCGATTTGCTCTGCACTTTGGCCAGCGGAGTGGCTTCAGTAATAGCATCCAGACGATGTTATGGCTGAGAAATTGGTCAGCTGATGCAACTTCCAAAGCTGATCTTACGAAATTGCTTTTTAAAGGCTCGCTCTTGTTTGGGGGAGAAGCTGGCCAGTAAATGGGGCAAATCTTCGGTTCCTCAGTTGCTGGAGGATAAGAAGCAGTTGTGATGAGGGGTTGTGATGAGGGGTTCCAAGGGAGTTTGTCCCTACAGAGTTGTGATGAGGAGTTCCAAGGGGGTTTGTCCCTACAGAGGGACAATATTTCAGAGGACCTGGCCTTTTGGTAGGTCTCAGTCCTTTCATCCAAGACAGCCCAAGTGAAGCGCAGGCTCGAGTAATGGAACCTCCCGAGCCTCCCAATGAAGGTTTGCCGACCCACCCCTGGGAACAGGCGATGGGGGGGGGGGGGGGGGGGGGGTGTCAAGATCACATCTGATCAATGGGTCCTGGAGGTGATATGAGAAGGATATGCGCTTGAGTTTCATAGTGTTTCTCGGGATGTGTTCATGGTGTCTCCCTGCCACTCCTCGCAGAAAAAGCAGGCAGTGGAGTGTACACTATCAAGGCTCCTCAGTCTGAGGGCTGTGGTTCTGGTGCCCATGTATCAAGAAAATGCGGGTCGATATTCCATTATGCCCGAGAAGGAGGGCTCCTTTCATCCTATCCTGGATCTCAAAGGGGGAAACATTGCACTTAGTGATAATGGCCATGCAATCGGTAATTTATTTTATTTTTTTTGTAATTAGAATTTTATTGAGTTTTCACAAAGACTTATAAATGCAAAGATGTCACCACAACTTCATTATATAAGTAAACCCAATTAATAAATGGTATGACATGCACTGTTCCCAATTTCCCTCCCCCCAATGGAGTTCTCTAAATGATAATGTATACCACATTAACAGAACAAGTAGGCTAATTGTCGAGCACTGTGCAGTAAAAAGAAAAAACATATAATGGACCTGAGCAACCATATAGTCTTGCTATTCAGCAAACACTAGGTTCAAGGTACAAGGCAACTCCCACAGAAGGCTTTGCTCAAGGAAACCAGGAAAAGTTAAGGAGACTGCTTAGAAGTGTTGAGCTTCCAGATTTTATAAAAAGAAGCCATGTGGTGGTTTTTAGCAGCTGTTAAAATTGACAATCGGTGGTTCTCAGTTGGGAATTTCTGACCTCCTTTAATCTGTCCGAGGTGTACCTCCATGTTCCCATCCGATTGGAGCACCAGTGTTTTCTGCGTTTCACAGTGTTGGGTGTGCCGTTATCAGTTTCAGGCCTTTTGGTCTGGCTACTGTCCCCAGAATGTTTTCCAAGGTAATGGTGATGCTGGCAGTAGAGTTGAGAGAGGATGGGATCCTAGTATACCTGTATTGGATGACTGGTTGATTCAGGCCAAGTCTCTGTAAGAGAGCCGCCTGATGACATTCAAGGTGTTCTCCCTGTTGCAGGTGCTCGGTTGGGTGGTGAATCTAGCCTAGAGCAGTCTTCAGCCATCTCAGTCGTTGGAGTATCTGGGTGGTGTTCTATTCAACACAAAGCAGGGCAAAGTTTTCCTGCCAGAAGCTCATATTCAGAAGTTGATGTCATAGGTGCTTCTCTTAGTGAACACTACGCCCGACAGTGTGGTCCTATCTACAGGTACTCAGTTTGATGGCGCAACCCTGGAAGTGGTGCTGTGGGCGAGGGCACATATGTGTCCTCTTCAGTGCTCTCTGCTGTCTCATTGGAACCCACAATATCGGGACTATTCAATTTGACTCCACCTACCAATAGAAGTCTGCTCTCAACTCTAGTGGTGGTTGTAAGTGGATCATCTGAGAAAGGGAGTTTCCCTGACATTGCTGGACTTTGGTACTCATGACAGATGCGAGCCTCCAGGGTTGGGGAACTATTAGGAACTAACGGCTAAAGAGCGCTGGAATACTGAAGAGTCTCTCTGGAACATCAATCAGCTGAAAGCCCGGGCAGTTCGGTTGGTGTGCTTGCAGTTCAGCGGCAGGCTGTGAGGTCAAGCAGTACAAGTCGGACAACGCAGAATGTCAGACAATGCAACAACGGTGGCTTACATCGATCGGCAGGGAGGAACCAAGAGCTAGCAGGTATCGCAGGAGATAGACCAACTTATGGAATGGGCGGAAATGCATCTTCAGGAGATTTCGGCCTCTCACATTGCAGGAAAAGACAATGTAAGAGCAGACTTTCTCAGCAGGGAGAGTCTGCACCCAGCAGAATAAGTATTGTATAACAAGGCATTTCAGCTGATAGCGAATCGCTGGGGCCTTCCGTTTCTAGACCTGCTGGTGACTTCTCACAATGCAAAGGTTCCTCGATCCTTCAGTCGCAGAAGAGATGCGAAGTACTTGGGTATCGATGCTCTTGTGCAGGTCTGGCCAGAGGACAAGCTGCTGTATGCCTTTCTCCGTGGCCCATGTTGGGCAGAATAGTTCAGAGGGTCGAAAATCACAGGGGGCTGGTGCACTTGGTGGCACCAGATTAGCCTAGGAGACCATGGAAAGCAGATTTGCGAAGACTCCTGGTAGAATCCCCCCTCCTTCTTCCGGTGCACAGAAATCTGTTGTAGCAGAGACCTGTCCTTCACAAAGATCCAACTCTATTTCGTCTTACGGTATGGCCTTGAGAGGGCTCACTTGTTGAAGCTTGGACATTCCACTGCGGTAATTCGTGCTGGTAGCAAGGTGGCAAAGTTATCCACTTCCTTAGCCTATGTGCGGGTTTGGAGACTGTTTGAGGTTTGGTGTGAAGATTGAGGAGTGCTTCCTTGTTCAGTTAGGATCCTGCTCATTTTGGAATTTTTGCAGGATGGGTTGAATAAAGGGTTGGCCCTTAATTCCCTGAAGGTATAGGTAGCTACTCCTGCCTGTTTCAGGAGCCAAGTGAATGGTGAATCCATTATCGTCTCATCCTGATGTGGCCTCTTTCTTTAGTGGAGTAAAACATCATCTTCCTCCCTTGCAGATACAGGTTCCTTTGTGGAGTCTTAATCTGGTGTTTGGATTTCTTGGTGGGCCCTACATTTCGACCGTGACATGGTCTTTCATTGTGGTTACTAACCTTGAAAACGGTGTTTCTGGTAGCGATATGTTCTGTGCGGCGAATTTCCAAGCTGCAGGCCTTGTCTTGCCGGGTGACTCCAGAAGTGATACAGCTGCATACTGTTCCTTTCACGACTAAAGTGGTCTCAGATTTTCTCTTGAATCAGTCTATGTCCTTGCCATCTCTGGAGAAGGAAAGCGATGTGGAGGAATATTGCCTGTTGTGTCTCTTGGATGTTGAAACATGTCTTGAGGTATCTGGAGGTTTCTAAACCTTTCCAAAAGACGGATCGCCTGTTTTTCCTTTCATGGTGGAGGTAAACAGGACAAACTGGCTTCGCAGGCTACAATAGCTGACTGGAGTAAGGAGGTAGTCATGGCCTCGTATGTGGCCGCTGAACTGACATTGCCTTCTCAGGTTAGGGGTTATTCCACTAGGGCTCCAGCAGTGTCATAGGTGGAGATTAGAATGTTGTCTCCTGTTGACATTTGCCAAGCTGCAACGTGGTCCTCCGTACATACCTATTCCAGGTATTATTGTCTGGATGTGCAGGTCCGGGAGGACGCAGCCTTTGCACATGTAGTTGTGACTGGGCCGCGGGCAGCCTCCCATCCTATTTGGGAGTAGCTTGGGTACAGCCCACTGGTCCTGTATCCATCTGTCTAGATGCTCACAAACGAGAAATTACTATTTCCTGATAATTTCCTTTTTCTTAGTATAGACAGATGGATTCAGCTTCCCGCTCTTGGCTGCCAAAAGATTGTGTTATGGTCCTCCTGTGAGGCCACATGTTTCGGGGATTACTGGTAAGTGTTCAACCAGTTCGTAGATTAGTGTTCATACGTTCTTTGCCTGAGTTCAGTGTTTCCTGTTGGTTGAGTACAGAAATGGTTATCTAGTTTTAATCACATTTTTGCTAGTCTGTCCACAGTTGGCTTTTGAAGAGAATACAGACAGGTTGATGTCACTGCAGCACTATGTATACTGTGACGTCAGTTTGCTCCGTCTTCATCGGCTGGTAGAGGTGCATAACCCACTGGTCCTGAATCCATCTGTCTATATTATGGAAAAAGAAATTAACAAGTAAGTAGGCATTTCTCACTTTAAACTGCCATCTGGGGAGGAAACGCATTGCATTTTATAATATTGGATTTTTTTGATGAGCAATGAAATGATGAGCTACATCTTTGAGTAGTTTAAAAAAAAAAAAAAAAGGAAGAAGTTGAATTTCTGGATTCCTGATGCACTGTGGACCTCCAAAACCCATTTTTCTTCTGCTAGTTTGTAGGAGCACTAGAGAACTGTCCAGGGTAGAACCAAGGCCGTTGTAGCATGCTTTGCAGGTGTTCTGTATGCTATTCTATCTGGTCTTTCTAATTAATGGAGCCCTTGAAGACAAACTTCTAGAATATTTTCTCTGCTTCTGCTCTAGGGAGGATGGCCTGGTTGCCATAGTGACCTCTTGCTTTATTCCACCTGAAGGATGAGTCTTGTCAGGCTCAGGGGGATTTTGGCGGGGGGGGGGGGGGGATTTCACCTCCTCAGAAATATTTCACATTGTTATGCCAGGCACTTTAATTCCATTCCAGCAAATGAGTGTTTCTGCCATTGCTTCATTTCTTCAGGACAAAAAGGAGTCCTGTGAGCCAGTCTGCAGCATCCCTATCGTAACCTCTCTGAAAGAAGAGGAGAAACTGATCGAATCGTCTGCCAAGGTACCAGCCGATGCATGTCTTCTAGATCCCATTGAAACCTGCAAAGAAAAAACACGGCTGACCCTGTGCCTCATTTTGTTTTTTCTTTCCCCCCCTCATCCCCTTAATAGCCCGTGGTCAAGCTGCTGTATAACCGAAGCAATAACAAGTATTCCTATACCAGGTATGTCTGGACTGGCACAAGGAGGGTGAGCCGTGCCGCACATTATAGGACCAGCCTTATGGCTTGAGGCCTTACTATGTTGGCATCATGGGAGAGCCTGGAAAGAAGTGACTAGGAGTTTCATGCCAAGAGAGTTGAAGGAGATTACATTCTAGAACCGTTTAGGACGCCGAAGGCTTGCACAGCACTGGAAGGATTCTCAGCAGCCTCCAAATGCTGTTTTTAGCCTACTTTGCAAAGGGAAGAAGGCTCATGAGATCACCCAGCTTACTTCCAACCCAGGTCTGGGGGCACATCTAACCATAATGCATGTGTGTTTTGTACAGCGCTGGGTACATTGAGTAGAACCAGAGGAGTGAGATGTAATAGAAGTAAGTTCTTGCTAAGATTTCCTTGTAAATGTGAAAATAAGCTTGATGGTGGTTAATGTGTGTTCTATACGCTGGGTCAGTTGAATAGTTTTCTGGAGCACTTGATAGTTCATGTGGCCTCCAAATAATAGGTTCGGTTTATTTGCATTCATTTTCTTGAGTCTTTTTCTCTGTTCTTATCTTGGGAGAATGTTTTTCTTGGAACTTTCTAGATTGTGGCCTAGCATCTTCTATATCTAGAATATGCTTTGGGTTGTCTGTCTGTCTCTCTATCTGATGGGGTGTGCAGTTTGTAGGTCTCGGACCACCCACCATTCTGTTTCTCTTGTTTTCTAGCAACTCGGATGATAATTTGCTGAAGAACATTGAGCTGTTCGATAAGCTGTCCCTACGCTTCAACGGCCGAGTGCTCTTTATCAAGGACGTGATTGGGGATGAAATCTGCTGCTGGTCGTTTTACGGCCAGGGCTGCAAACTGGCCGAGGTTTGCTGTACCTCCATCGTGTACGCAACCGAAAAGAAACAAACCAAGGTATGGGGAGGCCCTGGCTGCAGCAGGCTTTTCCACACATCTCCTCTGCAGAGCCGGGTTTCATCCCTCAGAGGTGTTATGTCTGTGCTTCATTGCTGAGCATTGAAGCTTCCTGTGAAGCCGGCTGACCACCAGCCAGCCTGGCACTTGAGATTCTTTCCCAGGCGATGGGGGGGCCTTTTTAATATTTTGAAATCTATTTCCGCCAGCTCAATGGCCTGGCGGGTGGTCCCTGGTTCAGTCCCTCTCCCAAGGTGGGCTGGGGATGCCGCAAAGGCAGCGTTCACAGCTCCTCTGGGAGTAAGGGGTTGGTGGACAAGAAAGCTGTGGTCATTGCTGAAGGGTGACACCTTAGAGGTGAGTTCCAGAAAGAGCCTTGGTGCTTGGCCTCCAGTCCAGAACCATTGCTGGTGGACTAGGCACATGGGGCGGTGCGGGACAGGGACGACTAGAAGATAGGGGGGAAAGAAAACCCGGTGGAGTTGCAAATGAAGATTCAAGGTACTGAACTGGAAGTGCAGAGGAATAGGAATTGATTCTTGGGTCAAAAAAAAATTCATATATTTCATGGTTTACAAATATTTAAATCCACCTTAATTGAAATACATTTTAAGAAACTTTAATCGATTTTTAAATACATTGATCCAATTGTCAGCCTTTTGCACCCTCTCTGGCCCCTGAGCACTGGAGCAGTATCTTCTCTTGGACCATCCCTCGGTACCGCTCTGGCTGACAGTCCCTCATGGTAGGGACAGCTGCCTTCCCTCCCTCTGTGCTCAGTCCCAGTCAGCCCTGTGCTGCGCCATGGGCTCAGCCTCCACCCGCTTTTAAACATTTTTGACCATATATGTGACACAAGTGGCAAACCATGAATTCCCAGAATACTGCTGCTGCTACTAGTGCATCCCAGTGGAGGTAAAGCTGCAGGTTTTAGAATGAATGTCTCCCTGGTTAGAGCGAGCACTGCTGGACACTACAGGTTATAGTGCTAGGATACTTAGCTGGAGATGCTTGCCTCTCTTCTGTAGAGACAGGGTGCAGTCAAAGTCAGCAGCAGGGATGGCCCCGCCTGTCCTGTCTGAGCCTGCGACAAGCGCCAGTTTATAGGGGCTTGGGTGAGCTGGCACCCAGGAGGTTTCTGCTTCTGCCTCCATTTCAGGCTACTACCAAAGCACAGAACCAGCCCCTAAATGGTGTTCCTGTTTCCAGTATTTGTATAGTACTCCTAGGCTAAAGGGGCCTTGCCTAGCAGATCTTTAAGTAGTTTTTCTGCACAATAAAATAATTGCTGTTACTCTGTAACATTTGTAAGCCACCTGGGCTATATTCAGAAAGACAGCTTAGAAATATTCAATAAAACATGCAGAATTCTTTCCTGTTCTCTCCGGTACTGTAGGTTGAGTTTCCAGAGGCTCGTATCTATGAGGAAACGCTGAATGTTCTGCTTTACGAAACCCCCCGGATCCCGGATAACTCGCTGCTGGAAGCCACCAGCCGGAGCCGCAGCCAGGCATCCCACAGCGAGGACGACGAGGGCTTTGAGCTGCGCGATCGAGTGCGCCGGATCCACGTAAAAAGATACAGCACGTATGACGACCGCCAGCTCGGCCACCATTCGGCTTTCAGGGACTGATGGAGTGTGGAAGCTTTTTTTTTTCCCCCTATATATATATATATGTATTTTAACAGTACAATATCCACATTTTATAAAAGTGCATACAGAGAGGAATGCTGTTTGATGTTGATGGAGTTTCTCTAGTGAAACCAAAAGCTACATACAAAGCCTTGTGCCAAGAACATGACTGATGGTGACGTGTACGAGGCAAATTGAACGGTATCTGTGTTGCCTGTGCTGTGCATGTTTTCTCCCAGGAGGACCATCTGTAACAGTTACAAAAAGACGCTCATTAGTGAAGTCAACAGCACGGAACTTCTCCAGCTGTTTCTTCAGAAATCAGCCAACACTAGGCTTCTGCATCCTCCGTCTTCCTAAATGTGCTGCCTTGTGTGGGAAGAGAGTGACTGACTGTCTCTGAGGTGAAACTAATGCTGTCTCTTCCATGTGAAAGCAGCCCTGCTGGCCTTGAGCCTTCTGCTCAGAGATCCATTCCCGTTCTGCTTGAGAGCCGAGTTAACCCAGCCCTGTGCTATGGACTCCCTGTCCCAGGGTCCGTGTTTCCGGCTCTGCCTGCAAAGTGCTGCTCTGCTGGTGGAACAAATCTGTTCCCAGTTGCGTAAGATGCTGGGAGAAGAGGAGGTGCATCGCTGCCTGAATTGCAGAAATCCGTTTCTAAGAGGGAGGGATAAACGCTGCTTAAAGTGAAAAGTCTCAAAGGCTGAGCGATGCATCCTGGAGCGGATGTCCTAAAGCCCAGGGCTCCCTCACTGTGTAGGGGTTTCCTAAGGACTTGTAAGGTTTGAGTGCCTTTGGCTTAACAGAGTCACAGCCGTTTCAGGCAGGCAGCTTAAAGGTAGACATGGAGCACTAACAGTGCCTCTCAAAATTATTACATGGGGCAGGAAGATAAAATTAAGCTTTTCAGGTTCTGCTTTAGTCAGACAGTGGGACTTGGAAAGTCATTTCTGGCCTTCATCCCTCGGGATTTAAAAACTGATTCTGTGACTCAGCCCGGTGGGGAGGCTCCGCCTGGCCCCCTCCAGACACCCCCTGCCCCTCATATGGGAAAGAGCCACTAATGGGGCCCTTGGTGGAAAAATGCTTAGCTCAGTTTGCTCTAGAAAAATTCTTTTAAAAGGGGTAATTAAAATTGCTCTCATTTCTTTACAAAGAACCAAAAGAAGAAAGTCCTTCCTCAGCTTTGTGTTCATTTAGTAGTGGTGATAACTTCCAGGGGGAAGCCATGTTAGTCTGTAGCAGCAAGCATGACAAAGAGTCTGGGGGCTTCCTTAGAGACTCATATTAACATAGAAAAGGACACCCATGGCCCATCCAGGCTGTGCAAGTTACCCAGTGCTTCCTTACCATTGAATTAGGCCCATGCCTTCCTGAATTCCAGGCATCCACCGTACCTTCTGTGCAAAAACTGTTTTCTGACACTGGCGTCTCGTATCGTGCCACCTGCTAACAGACCTTACTTTCCATTCCAAACGGTTTGCCTCTCGTGCCTCGCTAATACTTTGCAGTTATTTAAAAGTTTGGAGCATATCCCCTAAGGCTCTCCTCTCCTCGGGTGGATACATTTTTAGATCCTCTTGCACACCCCACACCGTTTTAGTTGTCTTTCTCTGCATTGCCTTGAGCCCCTCTCTGTCCTTTCTGAGATACGGGCTCCAGAACTGAACACCGCTCTAGGGGAGGCCTCACCAAGGACATGTATAGTGCATGACCACTTCCATTTTTCTGCTGGTTCTGCCTCTCTCTGTGCAGCCCAGCATTTTGCTGGCTTTAGCTACTGCCTTGTCACACTGCTTCGCTACCTTGACATCCTCAGGCACTGTCTCTCCCAGGTCTCTCTCCCGCTCGTTACACATCAGCTTCTCGCCCACCATCGCACGTTGCTTCTTTGGATTTCTAACACCCTAGATGCATGTCTTTTTCTTTTTTTTTTTGTTTTGAATCTCAACTACCAAGCATTTGATGCACTGATCTGAGGCATGAGCTTTGGAGGACTGATGAAGCCTCAATATATATCAGTGAGCCTATAAGGTGCCATCAGCTTCGGTGGTAATTTTACTATTCATTAAGGGGTAGATTTTCAAAGAAGCACGTGCACATGGATGTGCCGCCTTGCACGTGTTATAAAATAGGATTCCCGCGCGCACATGCACGCCCGATTTTAATATCTGCGTGTGCACATGTGGGTGATGGCGTTTCACACGCGCAAGGGGGGGGGCGATTTAAAAAAAAAAAAAAAATACGTGTGGTGATGCGAGTAGGTCTTTCCCAGTTCCCTCCCAGTCTGTCCCAATTAAGGAGCAGACTGGGAGGGAACTTTTCTATCCCTCTACCTAGCATTCTTCCCTGACCCCTAAACCCACCCTAACTCCTCTACGTTTTTTTGGTTTAATAGCTTACGTGCTTCTTTGAGCAGCAGTAAGTTCTACACACCAGCCAGCGCTGTCCTGGTCGCCCCTGGCCTGACCCTTTTTGTTCTGCTGGCGCTTCTGCACGTACCAGCAGATACGTGCATGGCTGGGCCCTTTTGAAAATGCACTCGGCCTGGCCACGTGCGTATCTGCCGGGATTTGCATGCACTGGCGTTTGAAAATTGGAGCTTAAGGGTGTAAGTTGCACCTTTTCCCAACTTGTATTCCCCCCACCTGGAAGGGCTTCAAGCTCCAAAGCCAGTACTCTATAATGAAAGTAAAGCCCTGCTCCTTAGGAGACATGGCCCTGGAAATGGATATATTTGTGCCATTACCGTTTGTTTGGGTTTTTTGGTTCATTCTGATTAAAATCTGGCCTGGAGAACCTCCCTCGCCTTAGGTTTGGTGGACCCACTCAGCAATTGGCAAAATGAAAACCTGCCACTTATTTCTGCGAATGCATGATGTGATCTAAATGGGAGGGGTTGCATAGTGCATGGCTTTTGGTGTCTTGCAGTTGCTTTCTGGATGTATGTGTGCAGCAGGGTGAAAGGTGGCACTGTAAGGTGTGCCGCAAGCTCCCTGCTTCTGGCAGCTTGTGGAGGCTTCAGAAACCAGGCATGTGTGTCCTGCTCCCATGGCAAATGTTCTCTTTTGAAGATGCGCTCTCAGGCTGCTGCGCAATATTTTAAAAGGCACACAGCTAGTAGTAATGCTTGCCCTCAGTCCATTAGGATAATTATTCTTGTGCCAACATTAGAATAATCCAGAGCTATTCTGGACAGGCATTTCTCAAGGTAGCTCTGTGTGCACTGCCTCCATCTCTTCCATATTCAGTGTGGTTATCCTGAAAACCAGACTGGCTTGAGAAATGCCATTCTAGAACAGGAGCTTTGAAGACAATGTTGTTCTCTTCGTCCTTTGACGCTGCGTGCATCAAATCTGCCACTGCTCATGTACATCCCCCTGACCTTTGGTAAATTTTAGATTGCTTTGTGTAGGCTGCAGTATTACTTTAACAATCGGATCTCTTTCTGTGCGAGGTCTTTCTGTTGCTCAGCAGTGCAGGGGAGTAGCTGTAAAAAAAAAAAACATTTCCGGCATAACCTGAGTAATAAAATCCTTTAATTGCTGGAGGGCAAGTGTTGCTGCTTGTTATCTGTGCTTGTAAGGCAGTGCAGCCGCACCTCACATTCTTTCTAGTCATTTTACCCTGTATCGTCCTGATATTGACTGAGCCCTTCTGGCTGATCCTGTGTCTCCCTGCCAGCTGTGGTTTCTGACTCAGGCTGGGTTTGCTTTAATACTTCCTGAAGTGGCAGGAGTTTTCCAAATGTGTCTGGTACTGTCCAGATGACCTTGGCCAGAAAGTCTCCTCCGTTTTTCTTTTTTTCAAAATCTTGACAATATGTGTAGCATGAGGCTGGGTTTCCTTTTTTTTTTTTTTTTTTAATTCTTGTATGGTTTTTTTTTTTAAAGTTTCAGTATAGTTCTTGTGGTTATTGTCACAAAAGATTTATATGTAAACAGAAAAAAAAAAACTCCACTAGCTTCTGAGTTGTAATCCTTTTTATAATTCGGATTATCAGACATGGAAGAACGGGAGATCATATCTTAGAGCAAAAACAAAAATCTGTATATTCAGAAGTCACAGTGGGACTATCCATGCCTGAGGGTATTATTTCAGGAGAGGAGGGATTGGTATTGCCCTGAAAAGCAGCAGTTTGTATCAGTAAAGTCCACCCTGACACTGATTCCTGTACAGAGTGGCACTGGCACCAAGCAGCAGCCTGGAATATGCAGCGCCATCTCCTAAACCCTCCGCCCAGGAAGAACCCCCTCAGTGCACCTGCTCAGGGTATGCATCGCATTAAGGACTGTTTTGTCATGGGCAGTTTTCACGTGACCCGTTTTAACCATCCTGGCCACCTGAAGCCGAGGTAGGCAACTGCAGTCTCTGAATGCCGTAAGCCAGTCGGGATTTCAGGATGGCCACAGTGAATATTCATGAGGTGCATTTGCATGCGCTGGAGGCAGTGCCTGCAGTGTTCAGTGTGGAAATCTTAAAAACTCAAGCGGCTTGTGCACCTGAGGGCTGGAGTTGCCTACTCCTGATCTAGAGGGTTTTATTAAAAATATGCATTGGACTCCAAAATTGTTCTGGTCCGTCCCGTGTGTTCCCATGAAGGGGAGCAGAAGATGACCGAGTGGCCGTTGGCCGACAGGGCAGGAAGCCGGAGGGAGCATGATGGTTGTTTTCTTGCTTCCAGTTAAACTTTGCGCACAGGATTTTATTTTCCTGCTTGTCTGTCTGGGATTTTGTTCGCATTGGAGTTGGGGGTGACCAGAGAATGTCGAAGGACCCAGAAAAGCCCTTGTTTGAGGAATGGCTGTAGATGATTTGTGAAACAGTGATAGGATATTACTATTCAAATTAATGTTTTGGGATTTTTGTTTTTATTATTATTATAGCTGCTCCGGAAGCAGTCCTGGCGAGCAAGGACTTTTAAAGGAATAATGCTAGCACTAGGTTTAAAAAAAAAAGGAGTTGCCTGTTTCCAGGCTGTTTTGTTTCTCATTTTGTTATTCCTACTTCTCCTTTATATGTTATATTTTTTGGGGAATAAACCCTTCTGTTCGATCCTCCTCCCCTCTGCTGCTGTTTTGTTCTCTGGCTGTGCCTAACTCATCTTTGATGCCTGCATGGTAGAAAGATAATGATATTTTGACAAGGATCAGCACAGCATATCCCAGCTTAAAGGGCGTGGCAAAAGAGAAGGTGTTTGCAAAAAATAGAAATAGAAATACCAGAGAGGAGCCCTTTGTGGCTTTGTGTGTATTAAGTACCTACTCAATTATGTAAAAAAAAGTCACTGGTCTGCTGCTGCTTTCATATGCTCCGTTTCCCTTTAATTCCTGCCCTTCGTTCACAGACAATCCACTTTTTGGGTGCTCTCCTGGGGTAAAGGTGGGTGCTGTCCTGGAGCCTTGACTTCCCAAAGTATCGTCTTCCCAACTCCTGCTGTACCATACTTAACCAAGTACCTCTCACTATAGCATCTTAGAGTGAAATAAATTATTATTGGATCAGTTTTCCTTGAAGCTGTGTCATCTAGGTCAGTAATTCCCAACCTTTTTTCGGTCGGGATACACCAGACAGATGGTTCTCACATGCGTGACGCACTGCTCATTTCAGTGTACGGCGGAAATTTTAAATAAAGGCCCCGTATTACTTTTATTGTTAAGAATGACACAAGGGAAAAATAAGAATACTCTCTCTGAACATAAATTATATAAATAGTAAACCTCCCATACCAGAACAGCACCAACGTCCGGCACTCAAACAGGATCCACCTGACCTAAGAAAAGGCAACACTGGAAATATTACACCAGGCCTTAAAACTCCAATATGCCTCCTGTTAGGAAAACGGAAAGAGCCAGGCTACTATAGTACCCTACACAGAAACTACACGCCAGCAGAATACCTCACCTCAGTCACACGTGCAGACCCTCACCTAACAAAGAATAAAGAGACCATAAAACATAACTAGAAGCATGCAGACAAAAACTGAACTGGACCGCAACAAGGCAGAGAGACTGTATGCAGTGTAACAAAGGAAAAAGAGAAACATCACCAGTCCTTATAAAACAAATCAAGAAATATAAAATCAATAGCAGTAAAACTATACTATAAAAAGAAGAGATTATTTCAAAACGGCTGTGAATGGAATATCCAATAATTTAAAAACTCATATAAAAATTTCTAGACACCAATAAAATATTTCTAAACAGCAGACTCAAAGACCCAATAACTAAAAATAATAAGAATACAAAAATGCTCTGCTCTCCATACCTGGAAACATTCAATTTCCAGGTGCCCTGAGATGATTGTGAATTAGGAGGAGGAGGGGATGGTGTTTGCAAATGTCTTTCTCTGTCACACACAAGCTCTCTTTCTCACTTACATAGGCTCTCAATCACACAAGTGCACACGTGCTCTCTCTCTCTTATACACACATTCAGGTTCTCAGTTGCACACTTACATACAGGCTGTCACACACAATCTCAAACATGCTCGCTCGCTCACTCACTCTCCCCACCGAACTAGCAGCAGCAACATCTGCCTCTTCTAGCCCCTGCAGCCTCAAAAGGAGTCCCATCGGCCGCGGGGGCTGACATTGCGCCTCAATTTGCTTTGGGTCGATCCTGCAGAGACCTTTTCTCGCAGCCGCTGCACTCCACTTCCTCTTCTGGGCCGCGGGGGTGGGAAGAAGAGACCATGCTGGTGGTCCTGACTCCAGCTCTCCTGCCACGTTCTGCAGCAGGAGAGGCTGGGCCAGCGGGGGACCGGGACGTGTGGCGAGACACTGGTTGAGAACCGTTGATCTAGGTCCCTGTAACTTTTATGTCAGTGGAGTGTATTACTGTGGAGGAGGGAACACCCTCTGCAGTTTAACCATTGCCTTTGTACCCTATGCTCGGTGTGTGCCAGCTCTCCTGAGATCTGTTGGTTTTTTCCCCACAATCATTGTGAAATTACAATCATCTTTTTTTCCTCATGTAACAAAATAAAAAAGACTACAAAACCCAGAATGCATTATGAGAGAACTTTTATCTAAGATTGGACTTCAGTTGCTATGATTGCTCACTGCGGAGCTTGGCAAGATCTAGGCGAAATCATGTTAAGCTGTAGGGCCTTCTACTCATGGCTGTATTTCATTTTTACTGCAGGTAAGATGCTGAGGGGAATAGGAAATTAAGTTTCCCTTGGCCTGTTTTTGCTTTTTTAAAGATTGCACACACCATAATGCAGAAATCCCAGAACTTTTTATCTAAATATATAAAACATAAGAATGGACTTTGTTACACATCAAGTAATGTTGTTGTTTTTTTTTTTTTAACTTATTAACAGTTAAACACAAATATTTCCTTACATTTATCCATGCATTGTTTGGAAATGGAACACTAATTTTTTTTCTGTTGGAATAATAAAAAGTTGGCCTCTTCAGTTGTGCGTCTGATGTGTTGGCTTAGAGATGCATGCCCTGAAGGAGGGGGATAGGGGGGTAAGTAGGAGAGTTTTGAATCACAGGACAGAACAAAAGAGCAGAGCGATGATATTAACCGTGTAAAAAGTGGAGCAGGGATTATTGGAAACTTTTAAAGCAAGGAACACGAATGGGGCAGGTCAGGCTTATTGTAAAGACTCCAAGCCTACCTTGGTTTTAGACAAGGGACAATAGAGTGTAAATGTCAGGGACATGACTGGCAAAGCAACGCTACCAGCGATCAACCTCTCATTTATTTCCAGGGACGAGTCTGTCTGCTGACGTGGGTTTATTTGTGGAAAAAAATAGAAATGCAGTTTTAAAACATCCCTTCTCCTTATCCCTTCAAGCAGAACAGCGGTGCAGACAATGTGGTGAAGATGCTGCTTGCTGATTTGTGGCCTGCTAACGTCAGCTGTAAGCGATGGAGGGCAGATAAGAGTGGGAGTAGTTCCAGAGACCATCCTGGTCCTTCCTTATGTGTTAAAGATGGGTCGGGCAGTAGACGTCAGACCTTCACTGGATGCAGCAGGCCTGCATTGGGATACTGGGGTGGAGGAGAAGGACTAGGGTATTGATTAAACAGGGGAACTTTTTAGAAAGTTCAGTTACCCAGAATGGTGAAGGACCAAGGCAGAAGATGACCAAAATGACTTGGTTAAGGAGCAATATGCTGTAGGTGGTCAAGTCCGTACAACCGGCAGCCGGGTGATATCCTTAGCTAGAGCAGTATAGGCAGGAATGATTGGGTGGGCCAGTTCAGCCTTGTCTGCCATCATCATCTCAGCTACTGTATGTGCTACTTTTTCTGGTGAGACCCTTGCCATGCCAGTGTAAATCTCTTTAGTTATGAGTTATGGGCTTGTAAAGTCCTGCCTCTAAAGTAGATTTTCTTCAGCGTGCTGCAGTCAGTAATAGCGTGATAACCATGTATTTTCTATGGCAACCTGTGAAATTGAACATTTTTAGTCCCCCCGCCCCCCCCCCCCCCCTTTCAGCACCAACAAATACTAAACACCTAGAATTAGGTTTGTGGGTGCTAAAATAATTTTACTTAGCTTTGCTGAGGAGTTGTAGCCCTTCAGTATCGGTTGGATTTGCCAGAAATGCCATTGGCCTGCTGTGCCATAGCTTTGCCCCGTAGGCACATGCGCGGCAGGAAAGCCCTCACTCGGCACTCCTGGATGATGACGCGCAGCGGGGTATTTCAACGCCAGCTACGCTGTGATTCAATGCCTCAGCAACAGGTCCTCCTGCCTTGTCTGCAGTGTGTGTTGCTGCCTGGGTGCCTCATTGTTACCTTACCTGTCTTGTGTCTACCTCACCTCTGTTACCTTTCCTGCCTTGCCCTGTCTGCGTCTTGTTCCCCTGAGCCTTGTCTTGCCTTGTCCGTCTACCTCTGCCCGATTCATGGTTGTGACCTATGCTATATAGATACTGACTACTCTCCTGCACTGTTGCCTGCCCTGACCTTAGCTTGGGCCCAGATACTTTTGGACCCAGGTCTCTTTCTCTTGTTTTATTTATTTATTTCCAAGCCTTTTTTTTTTTATACCACACGTAGAAAAACCGATCAGAGCAATTCACAACATCATAAACACAACCATAAAATCATAAAAATATAAAAATCAGCACAGTAAGAGTCAATAAAACAATATAAAAAAGCCAGCACCATTCAATATAACAATATAAAAAGCCAGCACAGTAACATTCAATAAAATAAGCAACCCGAAAGGGCTACCAGCCTATTATGTTCTTAGGAAGAGCCATGCCTTTACTTTCTCCCTAAATGACAAATAGTTTCCAACCTGTTGTCTAATGGGGCTGAGTTCCACAACATTGGCCCAAACACTGAAAACATTCTTGCTAGAATATATATTTTTTATATGGTTACATGTATTTGTAATAATCTATGTGCTGCTTTTCTGATGCTCATATCCACCATTTTTTATGTAGAATGTATTTTATTTATTTGAAAAGTATTTATTTCCCGCACCCTCCAAAGTTCAGGGCGAGTTACAAATAAAAACATCATAATGTAATTTAGGACATAGGACTAAAAAAATGACATTGACAACAAAAGTGTTGAACATAAATAATTTTAACATAAATATTAAAAATGATAGTAACATTTCTAAAAAATAAATAATGAAAAGTAAGATAAAAATGCTTCAATTCGGAAATCAGAAGGGGAAAAAAACAAAAGGATAGTCATGACATACATAAGTCCGGGAAAGCTTGTAGAAAAAGATAATGTTTGAGAGCTTTTTTTAAATCTTTTTTTATTGGCAGTGAGTCTTAACTCAGTAGGTAGTCTATTCCAGTGAATGGGGCCTGCCGTTGAAAATGCTCATTCTCTGGTTATGGTTAGTCTTGTTGTTTTGGGGGATGGAATCTGTAAAAGGAGCTTGTTTTTGGATCTGAGATTTTTGCAGGGGGTGTATACATGTAGTGCTGTGGAAAACCATGTGGAATTATTGTTATAAATCAGGCTATGAATAACTGTTAAGGTTTTGTATTGGATGCGCCATTTAATAGGAAGGCAATGCAGTTGGTGGAGTATAGGTGATATATGATCATAGGGCCTGCTATTGGATAGGAGTCGGGCTGCTGAGTTTTGTAGAAGCTGGAGAGGAGGGATAGCGAGTTGCAATAATCTAGGCCGGAAAGAGTTAGTGATTGCATTATTGTGTGAAAGTGGCTCGAGTCGAGTAGAGGTTTTAAGTGTTTGAGAAGGCAACGTTTGTAGAAGGATGTTTTAAGTAATGTTTTAATGTGTGCAGTTAAGTCTAGTTATGATACCAAGATTGCAGACTTGTTTCATGATATTGATGGTAGAATTGTCTATGAGAATGGATTCCGGGATATTGTCGAATCGGGGGGGTTTCCTAGAATGAGTATTTCAGTGCACATGTTAGCTGCCCTGCCCATGTTCGGATCTTCTATAGATAGGTGAGATGCCTGCATTGGGCTCCAGTGAGCCCAGCAGCCCCCAGGTTTACTGAAATCCAGAACGCTGTGAGTAACTTAGCAGGAGAAAGCTCTCAAACACTTTAGCATATTCTTGAGAATGAAATAGAAAATCTTAATGATTGGTTTATGTTCTTATGTTTAGTGTTCGACTCAATTACTATTATTATTTTGCGCTAGTCTTATTGACTTAATGGCTCTTGAACAAAGGAACCTGGTTTAGTAATTTTATAAGGTAGATTTCCTTCAAATTACGAAGTTCCTGGTCACCCAGATAATGTTTTGTCATCCTACTGCTGCCTTGATTTGTCTCCTTAATGTCTCCCTGGCCAGTAGGAAAAGCATCCAGCTGGATCCCATAAAATGCTTCAACATAGCTAACTTAAAACATTGTCTGTCATGGAAAGGTTCTCCTGCCGCTGTGCAACGCTTCTTCGTAATGCTACGTACCTGTGCTAACTAGGGCAGGAAGAGTCCTTGGCAGGACAGGGGCAGACTGCAGCTACGCGGTACTATTGGAGTCAGGGGCTGCAGATCAGTTCGTTTAGCACAAACCTGCGGACAGGAATGAACCTGCTTTGTATGCCAAGGTATGCTAGGTCCGATCTCGGTCTCAGATTTACTGCTTGTGCTTTTAATACTTGCACTGAGCCAGAGAGTTTCCTGCAGGAGCTGGCGCTGAATGCTGTATCAAGGCGCACTTGGGGATTCTTTGTAATCAGGCCAGTGGTGCCCGGGAGAAGTGGGGCTAATTGTGTATCTGCCTGCTACACTTTCCTGGCCTCTGGTTGCATTTCCTGTCGCCTGCTGCCGACCTGCTCCCTCTCCATATGTAGTACAGAGCAAGTCGCTTGCTGAATACCGAGGCCTTATCAGAAATGCTCTTTTTGTGGGGTTTCTCTTTGTCCATTCTGCTGTTAGGTGGCGCCAGTTTCCTTCAAACCTAAAGAAGGGGGGGTGAAACGACTTGAATCTTTACAGGGAATCGGACAAAATAAAATCTCTCTGCTCAGTGAAAAACCAGTTTTTAGAATGTAAAATCTACTGCCCTGATGGCGAGAGAATACTTAAACCAGAAACGCTTTAATGATGCAGAAAGGCGGTTAGAGACCCCCCTGCACCCCCACTGACTTCGTGTGCCCTTGGACAGGTCAAGATGTGCCCCTGAGCCTCAGCTAGCCAACGGGGACGCTTTAATAACAACATTTTCTCTTCGCTTCGTTTTTGCTTGTGATTCTTGATCTGCTCCATGTACCAGAAAATTCTAGGCCATTCGAGGGCCAAGAGAGAGGTCCTGATTTTCACGGTTTGGTTTTGAACGAAAGGTGTTTTAGTAATACTTGTGATTTTATGTAGTTCAGTTAAATTATTCTTTTGCCCTTAAGTAAGTTCTGCATGTCAGACTGTTTTCTTCATTGGCTGCTGACTGATGCAAGAAGCAACACTACCCTGTTGATTTTCTTCCAGAGACTGGAGGAAGTGCTGTGCTCAATGACAGAACTGGGACAGATCATGCCCCGGCCCTGCTTAAAGGAAAAGTGGGCTGCAAATCAGGTTTCATTTAGTCTTTCTGTTAGTAGTTGATCGCAGCATTGGTGGAGGGCTTCTTTCACACAGGGACAAAGCAACAAGCAAACATTGAAAGGCAGCGGTTGCTCCACTCCCCTTTCTTAATAGCAAAATTGTTTGGGGGTTTTTTCCCAACTTCAACCTCATTCTCTTTCAGGGAAGCTGGAAACCTGAGTCTGTACCATCAGCAGACCTGGGAACTTTTGACTTCCAGTCACCCTGAGATTACCATGGATTAGCGGAGGGGGGGAGGGCAACTGCACAGTGGGACCGGATGCTCTCAAACACTCTTACATGTTCACACTTTCACTGCTCATTCTCTCACATTCTCACGTGTCCATTTACACCTTTACTTCTGCCATTCTCTCACCATCACACACACACTCACGTCTCTCCCTCTCCATACACACATGCTCACTCACTTTCACACCCATGCTCACTTGCACTCAGCTCTCTCCCACTCACCTACATACACTCTCAGATTTCTCCTTCCTACATAAATACACACTCACTCACTCTCACAGACCTGCTCATTCATTCTCTCCCCCCCCCCCCTTTCTAAACTCACTAGCAACAGCAGACTCTAACTTGGGCTCCTGGAGCAGCAGCCTCTTCCTTCTCCTCCTGTGCTGCGGAAGTGGACGCTGCCTGTTTCTTACTCCTCATCTGATGCATAGGCAGGAAATCACAATGACGATTGGCCAAGGCAAACAGGATGGGGCGGGCAAGTGGCTGGATACAGGGAACAGGCTGTGCAGGGTCCAAGCTGATTGATCTTGCTGCACCACCCGGAGATTTCCGGTATTGGCCTGGAGACCCGGTAATTCTTTTACAATTCCAGAGTCTCCGGGCCAAATCCGGACAGTTCCCAGGTATGACTATCAGAGTCCTGCTCCTCAAAATGTCATTGTGATGTCACTAATTCAGCAGGGTGACTTTGCAGGCCTGTAGGGGAGGCGAAAAAAATGGGCTGCGATAAGAGCATAAGAAGTGCCGTCCTAGGCCAGGCCAATGGTCTGTTGAGCCCAGCCACCCGTTTCCAACCATGGCCCATCCAGGAAAAATAACCCAACAGATCCTAATGGGAAGAGCCTTTCCCTGCTGCTTAATCCCAGAAGTAAGGGACCTGTCCTCCAGAAACCTGTCCAAACCTTTTTTTAACCGCAGTTATTAACAGTGACCAAATCTTCTGGCACCAAAGCCTGCAGCTTAATCATGTGTTGACTCAAAAAAACCCAAACCTTTCTTAAATTTGTTTTAAATCTGCTTCTAGTTTAGTTTCATGGAGTGTCCCCTAGTCCCATTACAACATGGAAGGATAAAGAAGTGTCCCCTTCTCCAAGCTGAAGAGCCCTAACCTGTTCAGCCTTCCATCATTCCAGCCCCTGTATCATTTTTGCTGCCCTTCTGTGAACTTTTTCTAGTTGCGCTATGTATTTCAAGATGGGGCAACCAAAACTGCACACAGTACCCGAGGTGGGATCATAGGCCGGCATTATGATATTCTCAGTGTTATGCTCTGTTCCTTTCTGAATAATTTCTAGCAGTCAGTCTGCTTTTTTTTGACTGCCACTGTACTTAGTTTAGTAACTCGGTGTCTCTAAAATATTTGTTTTACCATGGAGGTGAATTCTGTGCTGGGTGCGATGTGATTGCTCAACACTGCCATGCACAGGCTTCTGGGACCACATGATTCCCTACTTCAGAGGGGCCAGAAAGAGGAGGTATGATCATGAAAAAAACAACATTATTAATACTCTTTGGGAGACATTCAGAACGCACTGGTGCAGATTGGGAGTAATACAAAAAAACAGTATAAAGTAACTCTAGAAAAACATGATTTATTATGTTACCATTCAATTCAAGTTTTTATTTGGTAAAAAAAAAACAAACAAACCCCTGCCCCCCCCCCCCCCCCCCCCAAAATCTTATTTCCCATGAAAATACAATTTTATTTTATTTTTTATAAATTTAGGAAAAATCCCTTTTCCTCAGGAATAAACATTTTTAGTGACTCAGAAAGTATTAAGTAATAAGATATGCACATCAAGATGACTGTTTCTGTCACAGAACCCAATCAGAACGTAACCTTATGGTAGTTATGTGCTCTCTGCACACAAACCTTTTGCAGCCCTCGCAAGGATTTTGATGATTTGCTGCTAGCTGCTGCTCGGGGACAGACAGAACAATGTGCCCTTTTTCCCTCAGCAAGTGGTGGACACTGGGGATGAGTTTAGTGCAATCAATGCAGTTCTGATTGACTTGATCACCTTTGATCAGTCCATCGATCAACTCCTCTCAGGTGCGTATGCAAGAGGCGCCATCTTTCATGAGGTGATCTGCTGTTCCAAGCAGGAAGATTTCCCACCCAACAACAAAGCTGGCAATTGCATTGAAAATCATTCTTTGTTTTGAGTTTGCAGGTAGTCCTATGAACTGTACTAAGTGACCCAGGTTGTACACCTTGCCTTTGGTTTCGTCATAGTCCATAAGTATGTTTTTTTTTTTAAATTTCCCTTCCACCTACTGTCCTGACACACAGTGCACTCTTAAGAGCAACATTACCACTTTAGGCTTCTGAAACTAAGGTGAGCTCCCCATTAAAGCAAAGACAGATGAGAATTTCTCTCTCGGGATCAAGCTGCATTGCATTTGGTTTATGGTTTTACGTCATCAGGATGACTTTCATTCCACTCCCTACACTTGGGCACTGCCTCCTCCCTGTTTTGTTTCTCTCAGGTTATTGACAAAATGTTGTCGGTCATAAACAAGGCAAATGTTTCTGAACTATTGTTCCTCCTGCTTGCTTGGGTTGGCCCATCTCGTTCGTGCTATTATTAGAATACTGGGTGCTATGCAAGTTAACCCATTCAGGCAAGGCTATGGCTGGACTTCCCGTGGGGGGTCTGTTTGGACCCTACCAATTTTTAAAGACCAGAGGCCAAACCACTTGTACAAATGAGACTTGGTGTTAGTGTGTACTGGGGAGTCCACGGCAAATATAAATGCAGTTAGGGTTCATCTTTGGATAGATCTTGTGTTAAGCCTATAAGAGAGCAAACCTCTCAAAGAATGCAGCAGGCTCCAAGCCCTGATAGAGCCACTCGATCCTATTGCCTTGTTGAGGTTAAGAATAACCGAATAAGTTAGCTAGATGGGCCTGATTCGCCAAGGCTTTTCTCCGATACTGTGTCTTAGGGGATTAAAAGCTCTATGCCTTAGCCTGACAGTAAATTAGCAGCTGGTCCTCGAAGTATTAACATTTTGGCTGGGGATTTCTTTTTCCAGGGTTAATAACTGTAATGGCTTGCAGGTTAGATTAAATTTCATAATGTCTCCTACTGATTATTAATTTCTGGAACACTGTAATCTTGCAGCAGTCGAAACTGGTAGCCTAATTATCCTTAGAAGTCTGCCGCGTGCTGGTTTTTGCCGTGATGTAAGTCTATGCCTCTTAAATGCTACTTTTGCTAGAACATAATTGTGCCACAGCCATTGTAAATAAAAGCTGAAAAGCTTTTTATTTTTTTTCTAAATCTAATTGCTGTTAGAATTCTGTGTACTCATCGCCTTGACCAATTGCTCTGGCCTAATTAGTGAGCTAGGGATCACATGACTCAAGCCAAATTTCCATGGAGTGAAAGAAATGTTACTAATCATCGAGCTTGAGCAGCACCATGAAGGCTTCAGGTTCAGTCCTTTTAGCACTGAACACTGTCTAAAGCAAAAGGCAACTTCTCCGGATTGAATGCTATTTTTCATAGTGACTTGGGCTGTGGTGCTTGCTAGCATGTCCTCTGGAGTCCATTGGAAAGCCTTGTGCTACGGTAGTGGGGGCCATGCAGGGGGTTAGAGAGCTGGGCAGTACCTGTTCTGGGGAAGCAAATCCCTACCTTGCAGAAAAAAAAGGTTTTTGACAGAAAATGTATATTCTTTTGGCTGGTCTCGTGTCTCAGGCTCCCGGTGCTGTGGCGCAGGACCTTTCTGGCAGGGTCAGCAGGGGATCAGGTACAAACTACAAAGGCAATGCAGTCAGTGCTAAGGAGGGAGAGGATGATGACCCCCACTGCCAGCCAATGATGTGGTGCTAAGGGCAAGTGCTGGAGGCTTTATTTGTATTCTGCTTTTCAGGCACTTTCAAAGTGGATTGCATTCAGGTACTCTTAAGTATCTCCCTATCCCAGAGCCGTGGCGTACTAAGGGGGAGGTGCAGGGGTGCAGTCCGGCCCGGGTGACAGCCACGAGGTGGGTGGCCGTGGCCGGGCCACAAGCGGAGCACATCCCTCGCAAGGCGGCCGCCTAGAGCGCCACAGGTCTGGGGCCGGCAGCGGCAAAGCTTTTTTCTTCTTCTCACCTGCGCAGCCCGGAAGAGGGAGTGGTGGGTCCAGGCGGGCGGGAAGAAGGAAAGGCCGTGCAGTCGCGGCCCGAAGCAGAAGGCAGATCAGCGCTTGTCCTAGGTCATCGCAGGAAGAGACAGGATTGGTGTTTGAGTGCACGCGGAGCGGCAACCACACTGCCCCCCCTCCCCCCCGGCAGATGCAGGAAGCAGAGCCACATCAGCCCCTGTGGCCTCAAGAAAAAGGAAGGGTCCCCATCTGTCGCGGGGGCTGAAGGAGGAAGCTGCTGCTGTGCTTCCAGTGGGGAGTGGGGTAGGAAGTGAGAGAGAGTGTGTTTGTGTTGGGAGAGAGAGAGAGAGTGTGTGTGAGAGTGAGGCAGTCTATGTGAAAGGGCGTGTGTGTGAGAGAGACAAATGGAGGGAGCCTGTGTGCAAGAGAGAGAGAGGGAGCCAGAGATCACTGCAGGGGGAGGGGCAGACAAAGACGTGAACCTGGAGAGGGCGAGCCAAAGGACGTAGCCACTCCAGGTGCCAAATACATGAGGTACACCTCTGCCCCAGAGGGATTATAGTCTTACATTTGTACCTGAGACTATGGAGAGTGAAGTGACATGCTCAAGGTCACAAGGAGTGGCAGTGGGATTTGAACGTTGGCTTCCCTAGTTCATAGTCTGCTGCTCTAGCTACTAGGCTGCTACTCCACACAAGGGAGGGCATCTATGTCGCCAGTGTATGTTATCTGATGTGGGGGTGGGGGGTGGACTAAAAATGGGGGTATATTTTTTAGGTCCTTTATCCTGGTCAGAGGCTGCAGCCTGTAGGTGGGAAATTTCAGTTCTCAAAAGCCCCCTTAACCAGTCAGGATTTCAGGCTAATCCTAATGAATATGCATGAATAGGTTTCCATGCATATTGCCGTAATAATATGCAAATCTATCTCATAGAAACATAGAAACATAGAAATGACGGCAGAAGAAGACCAAATGGCCCATCCAGTCTGCCCAGCAAGCTTCCCTCATTTCTTCTCCCATACTTATCTGTTTCTCTTAGCTCTTGGTTCTAATTCCCTTCCACCCCCGCCATTAATGTAGAGAGCGGTGGAGGAGCTGCATCCAAGTGAAATATCTAGCTTGATTAGTTAGAGGTAGTAGGAGTAGTAACCGCCGCAATAAGCAAGCTACACCCATGCTTATTTGTTTATACCCAGATTATGTTATACAGCCCTTATTGGTTGTTTATCTTCTCCCCTGCTGTTGAAGCAGAGAGCTATGCTGGATATGCATCGAAAGTGAAGTATCAGGCACATTTGGTTTGGGGTAGTAACCGCCGTGACAAGCCAGCTACTCCCCGCTTTGTGAGTGTGAATCCTTTTTTCTTCTCCCCTGCCGTTGAAGTTATGCTGGATATGCGTGAAGTATCAGTTTTTCTTTTCCCCTGCCGTTGAAGCAGAGAGCTATGCTGGAAATTCGTGATGTATCAGTCTTTCTCCGATGCCGTTGAAGTAGAGAGCCATGCTGGATATGCGTCGAGAGTGAAGTATCAGGTACATTTGGTTTGGGGTAGTAACCGCCGTAACAAGCCAGCTACTCCCCGCTTTGTGAGTGCGAACCCTTTTTTCTTCTCCCCTGCCGTTTAAGCAGAGCGCTCTGCTGGATGTGTGAAGTAACAGTTTTTCTTTTCCCCTGCTGTTGAAGCAGAGAACTATGCTGGATATGCATTGAAAGTGAAGTATAAGAATGGAGTGATCAAGCTAGTTGAAAGGCATCAGGAATAGAGGAAGGTGGAGGCAGTAATCTGGATATTTGGTTTGGGGTAGTAACCGCCGTAACAAGCCAGCTACTCCCGTCATTGTCTCATGCATATTCATTTGGGATATCCTGAAAACCCAACAGGTTAGGGGCCCTGAAAGCCTGGAGTTTCCCCTCCGTGCCGTGCAGCTGCCTGTACAAATTCAGAGTACTAGGGGGGCGGGTTGCAAGGGGCCGGAGCTGAAAGGCGTGTGTATGGTCACTGGGCGGAGAGACTTGGGAGGAGAGTGTGGGTATGGGGCACCAGTATTAAAGGAAGCAGGGGAAGGACAAGTGGGTGAAGAGAGAGAGAAGCAAAGGTGCGCTTTAAGGAGGGGGAGAAGGAGTAAAGAACTGAAATGAAGTAGATAGGGGGTGGGGGTAGAATGATGTAGGGGAAATTTAAAGGGAAGCAGAGAATAAAATGTAAGACGTGGGGGGGGGGGGGTGAGGGAGTACGTTTATTTTTCTCTTCTTCTTGTCTGGCTGTCTTTATTAGATTGGAAGCCTGAAGAAGCAGAGACTGTCCATTATGTGTGTGTGTATGTGTATCTAGCCAGCACTGAGTCTTGCCCGCGTAATTGAAAGCTTTCCAAACCTTGTATAGAATATCGATTTTGGTCTTTTCCTGGAGGGCAGAATTGTAGGTGTTTTCTGTGGCAGCCTGTCCTGCTATACGGCAGGCATAAATCTTCACAAGACAGAGCAGTGTAGCCCTTGAGCTGGCCCACACGATCTTTTTGTGCAGCAGCAGAAGAAAGAAATGCCATGGCTTGAATAATGCCAAATATTTGAACACTTAAGCAGCTTCGGACTTTTGGTGGACTGGAACCTCTTGAAACAGCCAGAGGGGAGGCAACAAAAGGAGTCCAGCACAAATGTAGCACAACAGGGGCAGAAACTGTGCACATCCCACTTAAGCGTTGCCACAGCATTCAGATGATTCATGAACCGGAACAAAATATCACCAATTACTTTCAAGGTTATGCATTTTCCAAGACAATGAATATCCCTCTGGAGTATTCTGATATGCATTAATAATCTCCAGTATGAATGTTATTGTTACTACTTGCTTTGTTTTCTCAAATACTTTGTAAAATATTCAGAGCAATTCATATACATCATAAAGTGTAAATAATGCAGACCCACACTAAGGAGAATGGGAGAGTATATCTAATGTAGTGGTGCTGCTATAACTATAGAATTAAGGGAAAGGAAAAACCAAGCTGAAGCTGGCTTGTGGGTTTTGCAGTATTTTGGTTTTGAACTGTAGCAGTTATCTATTTATTTCCACTGCCGTGGTTAACATTGATTTTAGCGTTTCCCTAGCCTTTCAGTAATTTGGCCTTGCCTCTAACAGCAGCAGGTCTCTATTCTGAGATACAATGGGAGCTTGCATGGCCTATCTGTTATTCTACATGTGATGACGTTGAAAAAGTCAAGGTGGGAAAGAGGCTTTGAATCCTTGTATTCAACTGGTTTGGATTTTAACTGGGCAGGCTGTGCAGATACCACTGTTTATACCAGTGAGTCAAGATCATCAACCCAGAGCTCTCTGTATGCTTGCTCTTATTTGCTTTCTTGTCTCATTCTCTGCAGTGTTAATGTTAATGGGTTTCTATTTCCCATGGCAACAGGACCCATTACACCACATCACTATATCACCTTTCTTCACTTAAAGCACTCCTGCAGCTCATTTCAAAGAAATCCAAGAAATAAGATCTGATCCACAGCAAATAAGCAAAAAGACCTTGTGTCATCACTCTGAGCAAGTGAGGAGAGGCAGAAGGTTTATATTGGAGCTAAGGTCAACACATCTTCCACTGACAGAGAGAGCACTTGGAGCACGCAGATAGGAGTGGATAGAGTGTACAGTTGATCAGAATACACTTGGCTGCCATCTAGTGGCTGGAGCAAATATTCATGTTAAGATAAATGTGTTACATCTTTCTCCCCCTTAAGTGACAATTGTTCAGATGTTGGGGTGGGACTTAAACTAACTGTGGACTCACAGCATGTTTGGGTGAGTGTATAACGACTGGCAATTACATCATGACTCCAAGTACATGTGTCTGAACAGGTCTGTTGGCAGGTGTTCTATCTGATAATTGTACATCTTCAGACAGCTCTGGAACAGATAGTGGCATATCTACTAGACTCGATGAAGGAATCTTTGCAAGTCTAGGAAATGGATCCATTTGCATCCATGATTGTAGCTGGTATCCACTTTGATCCAGTGTTATAATTGTTTGTGAAGAGTGGATCATTCTATCTAAATTTTCGGTGCCTTGGATTCTTTCTTATCTTTAAGACCTGCATCCCAGGTAGGGAATAAGCATATCTTCATCTGTCAATTCATGGGCATATCTGTTGGACTTTGCTGTATTGTGATACATCACTCTTAAAACCCACCTGGTACATATAATTTTTTAGGTATACACTGTTGCCATACTCAAACTTAATATACCAATTGGCACACCAATAAATTTGTAAGAGGGCAGAGGATGGTTTCATATGTTTGTTAATAGGCAACCCCCTCAGTGCCTTACTTTCTAATCATTAACTCACCCTCCGTCCTCCCTTTCTTTTATTTCAAATATATATTTAAAAACTTTGAGAGTTAGGCAACAGGGTTACCCCTGTTTCTTTTTTTATTCTTGCCTTTTATTTGAATTTATATCCATATATATCTTGATGTGTTACCGCACTTCTTATTTGTTTAAACCGTCAGAAAACTAACCGCATTTACTTAGCTTTAAAATGTCCCAATGTTCGTCCTTGCATCCGTTTAAAGAATCCGACTTGCGCAAGTTTCGGCACCGAATGCCTTCCTCAGGAATTATCTCCCCCTTTTTTCTTTCTTTTTCTTTTCTTTTTTTGTAAAATTCAGAGCAATATTTTTCGTGTTCTGCCGCAGCTCTCCGATCTCAACTCGGTGCTCAACGAGCCTCCGTGTAATGCTGAATCCGGTGTTCAGACCTAGTTCATTTCCTGTTTACTGTTTAAAGGACCCCCAGGATACAATCTTAACCTATCACAGGACATTATATCAGAGACAACCAATCCAATTGATCACTGAGCCCTGCAGGCTGTTCAGAGCGTAATTTGAAAATCCATGCTTGCTCGCGATAATTCAGCGGTGACAGGCTCCCCTGTTTCTCTTCAGCACTGTCAATCACCGTCCATTTCAACTGGTCATATGTGTGGCTCTTCTCTACACAATGGAGTACTATCGGTGCTGTTACCGTAATGGTGTTTAATCGGGAACGGTGCTCTGGCATCTAGGGGTGTGAATCGTGTGATCGATCGTCTTAACGATCGATTTTGGCTGGGGGGGAGGGAAATCTTATCGTCGTGTTTTAAAAAAAAAAATCCGTTAAAAATCGTAAATTGGGGGAGGGGGGGAAAACCGGCACACCAAAAAACCCTAAAACCCACCCCGAACCTTTAAAACAAATCCCCCACCCTCCCGAACCCCCCCAAAATGTTTTAAATTACCTGGGGTCCAGTGGGGGGGTCCTGACGCGATCTCCCTCTCTCTGGCCACGACTGCATTGAGAGAAATGGCGCCGGTGGCCCTTTGCCCTTATCATGTGACAGGGCAAAGGTAGCGCCGGCGCCATTTTGGTTCCTGGTTCCCGACGTCACACGTCCAGGAGATCGCCCCCGGACCCCCGCTGGACCCCCAGGGACTTTTGGCCAGCTTGGGGAGGCCTCCTGACCCCCACAAGACTTGCCAAAAGTCCAGCGGGGGTCCGGGAGCGACCTCCTGCACGCGGGCCGTATTGCCAATCTTCAAAATGGCGCCGGCGCTACCTTTGCCCTCACTATGTCCTACGGGCGACGGTCGCCCGTATCATATCCCAATCAACATGTGGTAGATTAAAATCACTTAGCAATAGCACCTCCCCTTTCATAACAATTTTGTGAACATTTTAAAATAAATCTCTATCCATTTCTTCTGTCTGTGAAGGAAGTCTGTAAATCACATCACTGTAGATGGATGTTCCATTCCCTTTTTGCAGATTAACACACAGTGCAGCCTCCTTATTTTGTAAGCTCTGTAGTTCTGTTCTTTTAATATAATTTTATATGTAGTGCCACTTCTCTCCTTCTTCCTACCCTATCCCTCCTGAATAGATTATAGCTTAGTCCAGTGGTTCTCAACATTTTTTCTGTCGGGACATACCTGACAGATGGTTCTCACATGCGTGACACACTGAACATGTGACCATCACCAGGCTAAATGTAAACAAACACTCTGCATTCCACAGGAACCCCCTCAACCCCCAACAATGGGTGCAGAGCAGAACTAGGACATTCCCCGTTCAATTTACCATACAAAGAGATATTTCTGGTGTCATCTCAATAACAGCAACATAAACACTCTCTCCTACCAGGTGCAATAGCCCTCCTTATGAAAAAACAGTATTTTACCACCAATGCATGTTCTATTGAGAAAACACAACAAATAATATTGATACAAATGCCTACATGCTAGTAAAATACTTCACCTCGGTCACACACATAGAATCGACCTTCACCAAGTACAGAAAGACCACAAATTACAAATATGGAAACAGAAACTGGAATGGAAACCCAAAATAGCCACTCTGCATTCTGTGCAAAACAGAAATATAGCACCTAACAGACTTCCAGGATCTGCAATAATGTACACAAACTAATATGCACAAAGTTACACCTGCATTACGGAACTCAAACAGTAACAACCCTACCTATAAAAAGGCAGCAATGCAAACATTACATCAGGCCCTAAACACCAATACACCACCTATTAGGAAAACAGAACAAGTCAAGCTGCTATAGATCCCTACCAAGAAACTATAAGCTTGCAGAACACCCTTAGCTGGGTCACACACGCAGAACATAGACAGACCCTCACCAAAAACAGAATAAAGTGATCATAAAACTAATGATTTTGTTTTTGCGTTGTTTTACTGCATACAGAGTTTGGCTTCTTGCTGTTTCCAGTTCAGTTTTTGTCTCCACATTTCTATTTATACATTCCCCGAGAAATATAAAATAATTCTAAAACTAGAATATAATGTTTCAAAACAACTGATAAAATGGATAACATTCAATCATTAAAAGTTTTCAAAATTATAAAAATTCTCCAAACACCAATAAAATATTTCTAACAGCAGACACATCACACAATACCTAATAATTAAAATGGCAGTCAGTCGGGAAAGATAAACTTTAAAAGCCACCTTTACTTACCCTCTCCAGTAACTCTCCTACTCCTTTCACTTGTAGGCCAATAGCACTCACCAGAAGCAGCAAGGGCTGCTGAAGCTCTGTCCTCACATTCTTCTTCCTTAGGGCCCATGACTAGTCTATCTCACACACACACCAGTCATCACCTGCCTGACCAATCTCTCTTTCTCTCTCACACACACACACACCAGTCTCCTGCCTGACCAATCTCTCTCTCTCTCTCACACACACACCAGTCTCCTGCCTGACCAATCTCTCTCTCTCTCTCACACACACACCAGTCACCTGCCTAACTAATCTCTCTTTCTCTCTCACATACACATGCACACACACCAGTCACCTGCCTGACCAATCTGTCTCACATACACACACACACACCAGTCACCTGCCTGACCAATCTCTCTCTCTCTCTCACACAAACACACCAGTCACCTGCCTGACCAATCTCTCTCACATACACATACACACACACACACACACACCAGTCACCTGCCTGACCAATCTCTCTCTCACACACACCCACACCAGTCACGTCCCTGACCAATCTTTCTCTCACACACACCAGTGACTTTCCTGAGCAGTCTCTTGCTCTCACACATTCTCTCATACACTTACACACATGCTGGCTCACTCTCTGTCTCACTCACCCCTACCCACTGCACAAATAGCAGCTACAGCACAAGGTAGCCGGTATGCTGCTATTAAAAGCAGAGTCCTGACAGGCTGGAAACTGCAGCAGGAGTGACCTCCCCAGCCCCACAGCGCTAAGAAGGCAGCACTCAACTGTTTGCTTGTGCTGCAATTGAGGCACAGAGCAATCAGCTGAGAATATAATACTATGCTTTTCTCCCCACCCCAGCCTTTTTTTGGGTTTCTTTGCAGTTTGATTATTATTATTAATTTTAAATTTTCTTGCTGGTGTTGTGCTGGCGAGAGAAGGGGAGGTTGGAGCCGGGGGGGCAGTGGCGCCATACTCCTGCTCTGGAATTTGTTGCCAGAGGATGTGGTTAGTGCAGTTAGTGTAGCTGGGTTCAAAAAAGGATTGGACAAGTTCTTGGAGGAGAAGTCCATTAACTGCTATTAATCAAGTTTACTTAG
The DNA here is from genome assembly GCF_901001135.1 of Rhinatrema bivittatum. NCBI lineage: Eukaryota > Metazoa > Chordata > Amphibia > Gymnophiona > Rhinatrematidae > Rhinatrema > Rhinatrema bivittatum. The sequence goes on along the minus strand of NC_042622.1, from coordinate 200,671,663 downwards.
GGAATAGCCACTGCTATTAATTGCATCAGTAGCATGGGATCTTCTTAGTGTTTGGATAATTGCCAGGTTCTTGTGGCCTGGTTTTGGCCTCTGTTGGAAACAGGATGCTGGGCTTAATGGACCCTTGGACTGACCCAGCATGGCAATTTCTTATGTTCTTATGTAAGTGGCCAGCCAGCATCGAATGCGATTTCTGCAGCTGCAGCAGCATGCATGGCCTTTTCTTCTTCCCGCAAGCCTGGTAAACATCACTTTCTCTTCCGGGCCACAGGGGCGGGAAGAAGAAAAGGTCACATTCCTGTTGCTGGCTTCCACAAACACTGCTGCTGTTCCCCTTGGGGCTTGAATGTGCTGACTGCCCGGGCAGGAACAGCAGCAGTGTTTGTCTCGCTGAGGTGAAAGGGGGGGGGGGGGGCGGGGAGGAAGAGCAGTGGGTGCGTGATACCCCTGCCGGTGCTTCGCGACAAACCGGTTGAGAACCGCTGGCTTAGTCTATGCAGATAAAAGGCTTGCATTGGTCATAATGTCTTATGTATGTATGTATTTATTTATTGGTTTTATATACCGTCATTTGGGAATATCCTCACAACAGTTTACATATTTGGACATGGTCCATAAAATATAAATAATTAGAATAAAAAGAACAAATAAAATCAAAATAGTATAACTTCTTTCATGGAAAATCAAAAGAAAGAAAAGGAAAATAAAGAGAGAAAGACAAAAAGAATGGAAGGCCACATAATAAAAACAAATTTCTGCACTATGGGTCATTTTAGAGTAAATACTTCTCTGGAGAATTAATCTGTATCCTGGTAAGCCTTCATAAACGGCCATGCCTTTAAACTTTTTCGTAATAATTTCAGATCGGATTGTAAGCGTAGGTCGGGGGGACGAGAGTTCCAAATGTTAGGGCCGGCGAGTGATAAAGCCCTAGCTCTCACCTGGCTGAGATGAGCCAGTCTAACTATGTATGTCTGTGTCCACCAGGTGGTGCACTGTGCAAAGACGATATGCTCTGTCTGTAAAGCCCTGTCCCTCAGGCACTTACAGATACCAGCTCTTCTCTTAATTTGTTAATACATTAAAAGAACATTTATCTTTTCCACTTTTGTTTGGTTTTGAAAATTTACATCAGTTGTGAACCAAACAACCCGAGCAACTGTGGGTACTTTTCACAAATATCTTCTGTCTGCAAAGCTCCCAGGCACAGGTACAGGCAGACTCCCCCACACACATAGACACGCAGACCGGATTCCTTCTTCAGCCACTGTGAGGTGAGATCTGTGGCAGCCCTCCAGAGCCCTCCAGAGCCATCTGTGGCAGCCCTCCAGAGCGGCGCCTATGGCTACGGCCATAGGCGCCGCTACCAAAAGGTGCCATAGCGCCGCTGTCATGTGGGGCATCAGGAAGTGGAAAAGCAGCGTGGCCAGCAGGTTACACTGATGATTCTGGTGAAGCTGTGCTGCTTTTCCACTCATTGGCGTTGGTACAGGGGAGGGAGGCCGCCATCAACAGGAGAAGCCTCATTGGTGGCAGTGGGATGTCGCATGATTTCATGAACGCGGTCGTGATCCCCTCACTCACCCTCCCTGCTCCTGAAGAATGTAAAGATCGGGCCTTGCAGCCCGGGCTGCGTCTTCCTCCTCGGCTGTTGGCACCTGATGATGTCTTGAGGGGATTGCGGTAGCACCGTGGGGGTGAGCAGCGTTAAAGGAAATCATGCACTGACCACCTGCAGTGAGTGAGGGGATTGTGGGTGAGAAGGTGTGGGAGGGGGTAACAAGACTTCTGGACAGTAGGGGGCTGGGAGGGGAAAAAAGGCTGGGGAGCAAGACTGCTGGGAAGTGGGGGGGGGGTCTTGGAGAGGTGGGCCTGTTGAGCAAGACTGGTGGGGAGTGGAGGACTGGGAGAGGAGAGGGGGCTGTGGAGTAAAACTTCTGGGGAGTGGGGTGTCTGAGGGAGGAGCAAAACTGCTGGGGCATTAGGGATCTGAAAGGGGAGAGGGGGTTGGGACCAAGAGTGCTAGGGAGTGGGAGGAAGGGGAGCAAGAGAGAGAGAGCATGTGTGTATGTGAGTGTGTGTGAGTGTAGGAGACTGACCCCACTTCCTCTCTGCTTACTAATCCATGACAATTTTAGGGCTTTTAGAAATCAAATGTTCCTAGGTATGGATAACAGGGTATTTTTTTAAAATCCTTATTAGTTTTAATGGGTGTTATTTGATGTGTTACTTGAAATATTTTTATTGATGTTTGGAAAATTTGTATGTGAGTTTTTAATTTTTGAATGCTATTCTATTCATTAGTTTCAAATTATTCTTTTTATTGGTGCGGTTTTACTAATTTTATTGTTTTATGAGGAATGGTAATGCTTCTGTTTTTCCATTGTTGCAGTTCATATAGAAATTGGCTTGTTGTGGTTTCCTGTTCAATTTTTGTCTGTACATTTCTATTTATATTTTATGGTCTCTTTATTCTGTATTTGAGAGTCTATCTGTGTTTTGCATGTGTGACTGAGTCAGGTATTCCAATAGTGTGTAGTTTCTATGTAGGGATCTATAGCAGCTTGGCTTGTTCTGTTTGCCTACTAGGGCGTGTATTGGTGTTTTAGACCTGGTGTAATATTTGCAGTGTTAACTTTCATAAGGAGAGTTATTGCTGTTTGAGTGCTGGCAGTTAGTGTTGTTTTGATTATAGAAAGTTTATTGCATTGTAATTCTGTTTTCTTGTGGCTCTCTGATGGTCTTTCCCATGCCCAAGATGCATAACAGTAGGCTTAATATCATATGAGTTCCAAGTGCCTCTTTCTTTTTTGCAGGGTTTTCTGGTTGGCATTACAGCAGTGCATGTAAATATAATATACATATTCAAAGTGATATTTTTACCTCAAAGGGCTGTGCTTTGAACATCCTTTTTCATGTAAAATGTTATTATAAATGCATACATTTTGTGAGTGATGGGGTGGAGGGCACCTAATACCCTTACACTGGCCATGGGCTGAGTCTCCCAACTCATGGTGTCATGTGTTGTGTAATGGGTGAAGGCGGTTTTTCACTTGGCCATAGGCGCCACATTGCCCGACTATGGCTCTACAGCCCTCTCCATGGGGTGGGAACTGTGGTGGCAATCCTGCAGGCCTCTCTTGCTAGTGTCAGGCAGCTCTGATTGCTTAAGTTAGAGCCCTGAGTGAGCCATGGCTGACCCAGACCCATTCATTGCTACACCACAGTTGTGGATTGTGAGCTGGTTAAAAGGCAAGAATCAGAGAATAGGACTAATTGGTCAGTGCTCTCATTGGAGGAAAGTAAATAGTGCCGTGGTCCAGGATTCTAAGGGAGGGGAAGGGTTGAGAAAGGGGAGGGGGTTAGAAAGGGAAGGGTGTGACAGCCCCTCCCCCCATCTCAGCATACTCTGAAGGAAACCCTTACCCCCAGACCCTCTTGGTGATTTGAAATGTCCTTATGTGGCCTTTTCCTTAAAAGTTTAGGGACTCCTGGGATGATAGAATCCCAGACAATTTCTGGTGAGTTATATTTTATCAGGGACTGTGTTTTTGGTTTACCGCCTTTTTGATTTTTTGGGATTGGATTGCCCTGTTCTTCATCTGATTTTATTCACCTGCATCCGTTTGTTCCAGTAAAATATTTAACCTTTGAGCAGTGTACATGTACAGGAATGTGCCAGAGGACCTCTGGACAGCTTAAGGGCCTTGCAAGACTAACTTCCTTCCCCCCCCCCCCTGCCACGAAAGAACCCGTCCCACCGCGGAGCGGAGCGGGGGGGGGGCGTGGCGTACGTAGATCTTTGATGAACTCCTGCTTCCACAGCCGAGCTCGCCTTCGCTGCAGGCTGCCCCTTTAAGAAGGCAGGTGCGAGAAACCGCAGGGTTCTTGGGCGGGGCCGGGGCGGTGACGTCAGGGCCGAGCCCTGAAGAGGGCTGGTCGGCGCGCGCCCGGGCAGCCGCCAGGGTCTGGCGGGAGTCGGGGGCTGACGCACGCACGGACGGACGCACGGAGGGAGCGGAGCGGAGCGGCGGCCGCCGCTGCTGCTGCTGCCATGAGCTGCTCGGATGACAGCGCGAAGGAGAAGCTGCTGTGGAACGTGAAGAAGGAGGTGAGGCCGGAGCCGGTCTGCGCGCGGGGCTCGCAGGAAGTGGCAGAGATCGGGCAGCTGCGGTGGGTTCACTTCCCCCGAGCGGGGAGGGCCGGGGGCTGAAGCGAGTGCTCGGGCAATACCTGCTCCGCCTCCCCCCTCCTTACGCGAGGCGCAGAGGATGGGGTAACGCGGAGACCGGGGGAGGGGGTCTAACTGGGGGTCTGGAGGGGGGAAGTGCTGGCGACGGGATCTCTTCGGGGGGGAATCTGGGTCAGGGGGAGGCTTTTTGCCCCCTCCAATAAGGGGCAGCTGGGGGATGCTGTTGGCCGATTTTCCGGTGCCGGTGGCCTGAAAGCGCTTCCGTAATGTGGGTGATTGTTACAGTTGCGCGGTGTCACACAGGAGGGCTGGAGGTGTCCCGGGGTGTGGATGTCTCTGCGCCTGCAGCAGGTTCTCGGTGCTTAGAAAGTCTCCCCGTTTTCCTCCTCTTTTCACCGTCTTTGAGCCGTGCAAAGGGTGGGGGGATAGATCTGGATTTGTTGGGCGGGGGCTGCTCACTTACTACCCTGAGGAATGGGAGGGTGGCCGTTAGCATCTCAGCCGTGGGAGCGTTTTCTCGTTTGTCCTCCCCGTGTTTACTGCTCACCCTAGGGGCTGGTACTTGCTGGTTAGGGAGCTTCGTGCAGGCTTCGGGGGGGGGAGGGAGAGTCCCGCATCAGCAGAGCTGCGGTCCAGAACCATCCCAGGCCAGCACTCCCTGGATTTCTCCCGTGTCTTCAGGGCCCCGATGAAATAATCCCTTTCTGATTCTGCTTTTTGCTGCCCGAGGCAAGGACAGGTGTTGGTAAACTTCTGGGTCATGGTGAGCGGGTGGATGTAGTGCGTTCGGATTTTTAGGAGGCATTTGACAAAGTCCTGAGAAAATTAAAAAGTCACGAGATAGGAGACAATGTCCTATTGTAGATTGCAAGCTGGTTAAAAGATAAGAAACGGATGAGGACAAAATGGTCAGTTTTCTTAGCGGAGAAAGATAAACAGTTGAGTGTCAGGGATCTCTACTTGGACTGGTTAATGTATTTATATATGGTCTGGAAAAGGGGAAGATGAGTGAGGTGATCAAATTTACAGATGAGACAACATTATTCAGAGTAGTTAAATCACAGGTGGATAGTGAGAAATTGCAGGAAGACCTTGGGAGACTTGAAGATTGGGCATCCAAATGGCAGATGAAATTTAATGTGGACAAGTGCAAAGTGATGCAGATGGGGAAATGCAGCCCACACTGTGGATTCATAATCTTAGGTTCCATATTAGGAGTTGCCAACCAAGAAAAGGTTCTGGGTATCATCATGGATAATACTTTGAAATCGTCAGTTCAGTGTGCTGTGGCGATCAAAAAAGCAAACAGAATGTTAGGAATTATTAGGAAGGGAATGGTGAATAAAACGGAGGATGTCATAATGCCTCTGTATCACTCCATAGTGAGACCGCACCTTGGATATTGTGTGCAATTCTGGTTGCCACATCTCAAACAGGATAAAGTATAGAGGAGGGTGGACCAAAATGATAAAGGTGATGGAACATCACCACAAAGGCTAAAGAGGTTAGCACTGTTTAGCTTGGAGAAGAGAAGGCTGAGGGGGGATATGATAGAAGTCTATAAAATCATGAGTGGAATGGATAAATGTGAATCTGTTATTTGCCCTTTCAAAGAATGCAAAAACTAGGGGACCCTCCATGAAGTTAGTAAATAGCACATGATAAACAGGAAAAAATTATTTTTCACTCCTTGCACAGTTAAGCTCTGGGATTCATTGCCAGAGGCTGTGGTAAAGGCAGCTAGCATAGATGGGTTTAAAACAGATTTGGTCAAGTTCTTGGAGAAGTCAATAAATGCTGTTAACCAGGTAGACTTGAGAAATGTCACTACTTATGTCAAGGATCCTGCCAGGTACTTATAGCCTGGATTGGCCACTGTTGGAAATGGGATGCTGGGCTTGATGGACCCTTGGTCTGAGTCTGAATGGCAGTTCTTATGTTCTTATGTTATAAAAGGTCTGTAGATGCAGCAGTGAAGCTTTCTTCAGGCATGACATGGATTTTCAAGGATCCGTCCTAGACCTGTTGTCATATCTTTGCTTCCATGATCTAGTTAATAAAGATCTAGTTCTAGTTAGATTGATCAGATGTCTTTCAGATGATGAATGCTCTTGGAATTTGTTTTACTGTTTTCCAGATTTATTGCTTTTTTTTTTTTTTAAGGTTTACTCTTTTTGTGTTTGGTGGCATTTTTCAATCAGTGTTTGAACTAAGCTGCGAGAAATCACTTGTTGATTGGTAGGGACCTTGGTTTTCATTTTTTAATTTTAACTGGAAGTTTCAATATTATAACAAAAAATATCAGTAGAAAAATTACTTTGTTAGAACAATCAGTGTAAACCTAATTTTTCCAGTGATGTTTTGTTATAACATTAAAGTTCCCAGGAAAAATAAAATAAACTGCTAACAAGGTCCCTAAATCTGTGTGGCCAATCTGTGTTTAAATGGATTTTTTTGGGGTGGGGGGGGATGTTCTTTGATAATTCAGGATCTCCCACCCAAATGCAGCCCCAGCTGCCTCTCTTCGAATGCAACAGGTGATCTCTTCTGATCCCTCTCTGCAGTGCACATAAAGAAACTCAATCTAATATATTTCAGGCCTTTTGGCTTTTTACAGGTACCAGAAACACAAAAACCCTGTTTTCCTAAAACATAACTGAAGGATGTGCATTTTGTCACCAAGGGTGCAAGTGGGCTTTCTGCCTGTGTCTGGCCTGTTTGATTTTGCCACCCACAGAACTTTTTGGTAGATTTTTAAGTGAAACTTGAAGTTGTGTATTTTTTTAACAGTGGGATATTTATAATTAAGCTAAATGGAGCATTCCTTTTGCTTCCAAGCTCTCTGGCTGGAGCACAGAGGGTTAATCCCTGGGCACCTACTGCTTTCCTGACATTACTGTTTGGAAGGCTTGTGCTATCTGATTGCTTTTAAATGTTACATTCTATCAAATCAAAAGGATTGAATTTTCCTGTATCCACTTCCCAGTTTATATAGTTACACTATGATGGGTGGGGGAAATTGTCTTATTCACATTGTAACTGCTTTGATCACAAGTCTGATTTCTGTATATTTTGGTTATAGCGATAAAAAGTAAATTGCAGGAAACCAAATAGTTTAATTTTTGGTACTCTACGTCAGACAGGACAGGTGATGCTTACAGTATCTGCAGTGTAACTCGTCTTGCGCTACAGTGAAATCTAATTAATGCCCCACCCATAGGGAACGCTTGCATAATTACAGCAATGTTGTAGGAAGCTGGCTTCTGATTGGTCGGCAGAAATCTTTTTTTCGGAGGGGGAGGGAATTTCCCCCTGTTCCTTTGGGTTTCCAGCACATTCTAACCCAGGGCTGGGATCTGATGCTGTGAGCCTTCATTCCCAACTACCTGGCAGTTGTTTCCTCTGTTTTAGATCCTCTTCCTGCTCACTCAGTCCAGTAATGGTCCTTGCCTTGGGGGGGGGGGGGGGGGGGTCACGCACCAGGACTCCCCATGCAAACAAGGGCCTAAATCTGTGTTGCCATTGCACGATGGCAGACACTCCCCTCCCACCAGGGGACTGCAAACGCTGCCTCCGCAGCACCCCCCCAGGCCTGGGGAGTGGATGACCCGAGCTGGGACTTGAGGCCAGGTTCCTCCGATTGGCGGAGCTTTTGAAAGGTGGTGTGAGCCTCTGGCCCTTTGCTCGTCCAGCATTCCAGCTGCGGCAGATGTTCTCCCATCTCGGCGCAGGATCAGCTTGAGACCGAGGTGCAACGTTGAAATATGTTGATTAAATACCATTTCTTGCATGAATAGTGAACTGTTTCATGCAGAGGGGCAGAAGCAGCCAACTGTTGCTGCTTCTGGCTTCATTCGGTCCCAGAGAGGAAATAATCCTGTAATTCCTCATGTACAGTTATTCCCTAAAGCAACATCCTAGCTTGGTGCCACGAGATATTAGCAGCCTTGTTTATTGGTTCCATTTCTTGCTACTTGCATGCTTATTCCCAGGTCTCATTTGTCCTAATATATGTTTACACGCCTTCCTTACTGCATCTTCCCCAAATCGTTCCTATTAATTGGATTTTTCGCCCGCGTTTCCAAATGATGCTGAGGTGGCTCAGAGCTTTCTAAGAATTCAGATAAAATGAACCTCTTCTCCAAAGAGCTGACAATCTAAGGGATTTGCCCCTGGTTTCCCGGGCTCTGAGCCCACTGCTCTAACCACTGGGGGGGGGGGGCACCTTCATTTTGCTGCCCCTTTGGCACTCATGGAGACCATGGCACTTCCTCTGAGTGTGCCCGGCAGTGGGGCGAGCCTGTGTTTCCAGCTACAGCCCCAGCTGGAGACCTGCGGGTCTTGGATGTCTGTTTCTAATAATGCCGTCCAGGACCGGTGGGCACCCAACGTACTGGCCCGTTTTAGCCAAAATTGCCGCATTGGAGGGCATGGCCTTAGAGCCCCCTCCAACATGCAGTGGGATTCCCAAGCCTCATTTCCTGTTGCTGGTAAGGGGTAACCGCATGTACTGAATGATCCCATCATGCCCATCATGAACCACCTACGCCAAGGCCTGAGGAATGGTGCCCAGTAAGGCGGGGTGATATTCAACTCAAGGCACCATAATTACAAAGGATTTGCTTAAGAGTGCCGCTCTTCATTTCTAATGATCTCCCTCTTTGAGTCCTTTCTTTGGTTTTTCACTGCCTGCTAAATTAGTACATTTACCATCAGTTATTCATGGGCATCATTCTAGGACTTTTGTCCAGTAGAACTCAGCCTTGACAGCGGTAAAAGCCAAAATTTCAAGAATCTAACATGGCAGATCCAAGGTTCAGAAACGGATGTATTTCTGGATTCGGCAGATTCTGATTTGCCAGTCCTTGTGATCATTCTAGCCGTGCGTAATCTTTGCTGGTCGTCCGTGTGGGACCTTTTTATCTACCCTCATCAGCTCCGATCCCCAAGCCAGCACAAAGGTGACATTTGGTATCCCACGCATCCCTCGGTTTCCCGCAGTGTGGACTTGAACAGTAGGAGTTCAGAGGGGGGGTAATGTATGGATCTGTGGGGTCCCTCTACTCTGGGGGTCCTCTCCCCCGCTTCTGGCTTTGATGGCGGGAGACTGAAAAGGAAGGCTCTAGTTGCCTATTGCAGAAGGCAGCATAAGAAACGTAGACCGTGTGGCACAACCACACGACGGATTTTACTAAATAAATTTCTGATTCCTGTATTTGTAGCAATAAGAGTTACAGCTGCTTGCACGAGAGTCCTCGCAGCAAATGTCTGGGTCGCCTCGCTGACCGTTTTTTCCTAGAATTTTCGGTTAATGTTAGCTGACTCTGTCTGCGGTGGTGGCCACCTCTGAGAAACGCTGGCTCAGATCCGGGCGAGGCTTGCAGAGGGAACACAAGTTCTGCAGATAGAAGGCTTGGACGTGGGAGGGTGCAGTTGGCGGTGAGGGAGGGAGTTAGACACGAAAGGAGCAGAACATTTTTTAAATAGCTAAGTTAGAAGTTTAAGTAAAATCCATACCTTCCCTTTTCTATATTTCTGAGGGACTTTTAGGTGGCTGAAGGTTTAGAAAGCCACTGCTCCTCCCTTCCCCCTTGTGAATTTGAGGTGACCTGAAGTGCCCCCATGTGTCCTAATTTTGCATCCAATCCCACTTCAAAGACAGGTGTGGCGCATGGTGTGGGCAGAGCACAGACGCGAAACCTGGCATCTCCCATCTTGTTTCCTGCCCTTCCGCCATGCCCTCAGACATTGAGCAGGGCCCAGCCCTCCCCCCTCCACTGTTGACCATAAGCTCTTGGGGTTAGGAATGCTGCAACCATGCGGTTACTCTAACCCTGATATTGCGCTGCGTAAAGAGCACGCTGTCTCCTTTTATCGGCCTGAATTCAGCTCACTCGAAAGCACGCGCACAAGTGCTGGAAGCCTCGCTCGCATCTCACACGCAACAAATTCTGACCCGTACAGGAGCCGAGAGCAGCAGAATGCGCTTCACGTGGACGTCTGTGCTCGCAGAGGCAGTAAACTTTCCATAGTTCTCCTGGCACGGGCGGACTGTTGTTCATGTTGTTAATGCAGTGCTAATCTTCTCTTACCTGACTAAGGTTTTGCTTCTTTGCACGGTGGGAATGCTCTCGCATTTCTGAGAGACGGCTCACGAGGCCTTCATGTGGTCAGTTATTCTTGGAGCCTCTCCTTACCTCTTAACTCGCTGCCACGCCTCAGCACCTGAGTGTTTTGCAGGTATGCCAGCTCCTTACCTCCAGAAGCCGGTTGAGTCCATAAGCTCTCATGTTCTTGGTCTCTGCACGCTAGGCGTGTTCTTTGTGTAACTCCAAAGCCAGGCACCATCCTGTGTTCTCTACAGGCATTTGCCATTCTCAGCTGCTGCTTTTGCCGTTGCTGCAAGGAGTCAGAGTATTTTTGTTCAGAGGGGCAAGTTGAATAAAAGTAGAAACTTAGCTTGTGTGAAATGTAAAATACTGTTATGATGGCTACTTCAGCATGGACAACCGAAATGTGGCATCCGGAGCGCCTTACGGGCTTGTGGCAACTTGAATATGACAGAGACGCGTGTGGAAAGCAGGTTATTGTAAAGGTTTTGTTGTCTGGCTGCAGGATGGCCCCGTGACCGACTACCAATGTGGCATAGGTGCTGCCATCTTTTCTCCTCAGATCCCCTTAGGCGCACGTGTGCATTGAGCTAAAAGGATCCTGTGGCAGGAAAACAATGGCGCCAGGAGATGAGGCTTCCAGCTGATGCCTCAGCAATAGGTCCCTGGGCCTTGCAGTGTGTGTTGCTACTTGGGTTCCTGTGCCTTGCCTCCTCCTTGCCTTGTCCTGCCCTGCCTTGGTGGTTCTACTTGCGTCTCATATCGGTACCTTGTCTTGCCTGATTCGGGACACTGACCTCTGCTTCAGACCTGACCACTGTCTTGCCTCCTGCTTGATACTGACCTCTGCTATGGACACAGGCTTCTCCTTGGACTTCCACCAACCCCAACCTTTGCCTGCACCTGGACTCTGTGTCCTCGCTGCCAGCCCTGACCTCTGCCCTTACCCTGACTTGGTCTGACTGCTCCTTTCGGGACTTTTCCCTAAGCCCTGCCGGCCCCTGGAACTCAAGGGCTTAACCTGCAGGGAACGGGGCTAGTACAGGTGAAGTTCCAGTCTCGGTAAGAGTGAGTCCACAAGCTGTCGGCATGGCTCTAGCGGGTTTGCCCCCCCAAGGCTGCATCAACCATGCCGCAGCTCAAGGGCTCACATCCGTGATGGTTATCCAAGGTTTGCTTGATCTCTGACAGGGCTGGATAGTTCCTGGGCACCAGTTGGGTTGAAAATTGGTGTCTGATGCAGGCCCGGGAGAAGATGACACTGTCGTAGAGGGTGGAAGAGAGCGGCCGCTGCCTGTGGCAGGCCCAGGTTGGGAGGAAGCACTGCAGCCTGGGGCTGTCCCCCTGTCCTGGAGAAAAGGGGGTGAGGAGAGAGAAACAAAATAAACACAAAACAAAGGGAAAAAAGAAAGAAAAATGATAAAACAAGACCAAACAAAATTGCATATATAGAAAAAAAAAATCCAAAATATTAACATAAACCAGGAAAAACACAAATTAAAGTTTGCACTGGCTCCCAAAAAGGTTTGGCTGTTCGTTAATTCTGTATTTTTCCATCCCTGATCTCGGGCTTTAACTAACTTTCTTGTCTCTGTGCTGAGCCAGGGCTTTCTTTAATCAGGGTCAGGAGTTGGGTGGTGAAATGATCTAATGACCCAGCCTTTTCGAGACTTGGCTATGAGCCTGTTCTCCCCCAGAAGGACCCTAGGCAGGTGTACAGAGGGCCCTAGGTGATGCTGCATTTCATGGCAAATCCTTTTCTCTGCTGGAGGACAAAGAGCCTGTTTAGGTTGTGACAGTTTTCTCTTCTGGCCACCGGGGTGCGCCATGGAGTAAATCAGCTCGTTCCTTTTGCTTGGGAGCTGCATGTGCTGCCTCTGCTGCTTTCTGACCACAATCAGCCCGAGGCGTGGAAGAGCCCCCTTTACCCCCTACCTACATCAACCCAAAAACAGAGCCCCATATTTATTTTAGTTACCAAATTTGAGACACCTGTCCAGTTAAGAGCTTCAGGTAATTTACAGCAATGACAGAAAAACAAGAACATTAAAGTGCTGACTGCTGGGACCCTGGGCAGGATGCTATGGACAGTGTGGCGTAATCTCTCCAAGCCTGGCTCCTCTGATCTCCTTTCACATGGGGCCTAAGCCTGCATGAACCAATAAAGGTTTTCTTTTTCTGCATTTCCCTTTCTCTCTGCCCTCTGGTTTTGGTCCCATTTAAAATCAATGCAGAACAGTTTCCTTAAAATATTTCTTAACCTGAAAAAGCAATAGTAAATGCACAGAGAAGCAAGTCAGCCTAAGGGGCACATTGGAGGAAACTGTCTGACTGTGGGTTTGTTTTAATGCCTATAATGGTTTTCATAAAACTCAGTCCCCAGGTAGGGAGAGAAAATTATATTTTTATGATTTGGAGTTACACTGAGGTTTTGGAGATTACTCCATAAAGTTACCAGTGGGGCTGTAGCTTTAATCTGAAATTTTCATACTTTCTTACCTGTTTAACTGTTAAGACCTGGACAAGTGTGTTTTGTCTAATTTTTTAACTGTGCTTTCTACTGAGTATTCATGAGGCAGACAGAGAGGTATATAGATGAGACCTTCAGGGACATAGTAGCCAAGCCCCAGCTTCAGACTGGCAGCCCTGGTGCTGCCTTGGAGGAAGAAGGTCTCATGACTGGAGCATCAACCAGGTGCAGCAGGAAAGGATCCTGTAGCAAGGACCTGCTCTCCAGGTGATGCATTGTCCTTTCGCACCAAGGATATCTCCCCAAGGCCTACTGCCCAGGAGGGAAGGGTTAGGTCGGCCGTCATACTTGGTGATTCAATTATTAGGAATGTAGACAGCTGGGTGGCTGGGAGGGCCTGAGGATCGCCTGGTAACATGCCTACCTGGTGCGAAGGTGGCGGACCTCACGCGTCACCTAGATAGGATTTTAGACAGTGCTGGGGAGCAGCCAGCTGTCGTGGTACATGTGGGCACCAACACAGGAAAATGTGGGAGGGAGGTTCTGGAGCCAAATTTAGGATCTTAGGTAGAAAGCTTAAATCCAGAACCTCCAGGGTAGCATTCTCTGAAATGCTCCCTGTTCCACGCGCAGGTCCCCAGAGGCAGGCAGAGCTCCGGAGTCTCAATGCATGGATGAGACGATGGTGTAAGGAAGAGGGATTCAGTTTTGTAAGGAACTGGGGAACCTTTTGGGGAAGGGGGAGTCTCTTCCGAAGGGATGGGCTCCACTTTAACCAGGGTGGAACCAGACTGCTGGCGCTAACCTTTAAAAAGGAGATAGAGCAGCTTGTAAACTAGAACAAAGGGGAAAGCCGACAGTCGCTCAGCAGCGCATTGTTCAGAGAGAGGTATCTTTAAAGGATACTAATGATGCATTAGAATTAGGGCATCCCAACAGAGAGGTCCCAATAAGAAGAAAAGTAGTCCAAGTGCCTGTAACTAAAAACTCACCTCAGCTAAAAGATTCCAGTTTATCCCTATCAATTAAAAAGCAGAATGAAAATACAAACAAAAAACTAACTGAAATGCCAGAAGTAAGATGGGAGAATTAGTGTGTATAGCAGTGAATGATGACATAGACTAAATTGGCATCTCAGAGACATGGTGCAAGGAGGATAACCAATGGGACAGTGCTATACCGGGGTACAAATTATATCGCAATGACAGAGAGGAGCAGTCGGGAGGAGGTGTGGCGCTTTATGTCCGGGATGGCATAAAGTCCAACAGGATAAAGATCCTGCATGAGACTAAATACAAAATTGAATCTTTATGGGTAGAAATCCCTTGTGTGTCGGGGAAGACTATAGTGATAGGGGTATACTACCATCCACCTGGTCAAGATGGTGAGACGGACAGTGAAATGCTAAGAGAAATTAGGGAAGCTAACCAAATTGGTAGTGCAGTAATAATGGGAGATTTCAATTACCAATCACAAATGAGTGGGAACACAATAATACATTTTAAATAGCCTAGATGACGGTGTCAGCAAGCCTGTTTTCTACCGAAACCAACCGGTCTTCTCTCTCATCCACCTTCAACAGTATTTTATGCCATATATATTTTTTTGTAATTTTCTGATGTATTTTTTTTAATTTAATTTAAATGTAACCATAGTCCAGGAATTTTTTAAGCGCCCTACACGGCCATGTTTCACCCAAGCAGTGCTTCTTCAGGGGCATTTAAACAGATCCTTTATCGTACTATAAAAATTATAACAGAGGACTATTTTTAGTAAAACATGCAAAAGATCTTCAATATTACACAGCAGTACTTATCTTCATTATGAGGCTACCATTTTCATCTGGACTGGCGTCTCAACCGTCTTGCAATAGGAACGGAAGAACTGAGGCTAACGAGAGCGTCTCTTTAAATATCCTGTGTGTGCCCAGAGTGGGAACTGGACTTCACTATATGCAAATGGGAATGCTAAAACAAGAGATTATGACATCATGTAGATGAGGGGAAAAAAGTACCTCCTCACAATTCTGTAATAACTATGAGTGAAATATCTCATCCCAAGAAAACATGTAAATCTAATTCAGTGTTTAGACCAAACGGGGTGACTGTTTTCAATCTTATATATCCAGCGTTGTTCTAGGCGAAGAAGATATAATCCCTGATTTCCTCCCCGCCAATGTTGTGCCACTTGATCTATCGCACAGA